>NC_069679.1:37278230-37581260 GCF_023699985.2 Odocoileus virginianus | reverse complement strand
CATACAATTGCACTCATTTCACATGCTAGCAAAATTATGCTCAAAATCCTTCAAGCTAGGCTTCAACAGTACGTGAACCAAGAACTTCCAGATGAACAAGCTGGTTTTAGAAAAGTCAGAGGAACCAGAGATCAAATTGCCAACATCTGATGGATCATACAAAAAGCAAAGAAATTCCAAAACAAAAAATCTACTTCTGCTTCACTGACTATGCTAAAACCTTTGACTGTCAGATTGCAACAAACTATGGAAAAATTTTAAAGAGATGGGAATACCAGACTACTTTACCTGCCTCCTGAGAAACCTGTATGCAGGACAAGAAGCAACAGTTAGAACTGGACATGGAACAATGGACTGGTTCAAAATTGGGAAAGGAGTACGTCAAGGCTGTATATTGTCACCCTGCTTATTTAACTTATATGCAGAGTACATCATACAAAATGCTGGACTGGATGAAGCACAAGCTGGAATCAAGATTGCCAGGAGAAATATCAATAACCTCAGATATGCAGATGAAACCACCCTTATGGCAGAAAGTGAAGAGGAACTAAAGAGCCTCTTGATGAAGGTGAAAGAGGAGAGTGAAAAACCTGGCTTAAAACTCAACATTCAAAAAACTAAGGTCATGGCATCTGGTCCCATCACCTCATGGCAAACAAATGGAGGAAAAAGAGAAACAGTGACAGACTTTATTTTCTTGGGCTCCAAAATCACTGCAGATGGTGACTGAAGTCATTAAATGAAAAGATGCTTGTTCCTTGGAAGAAAAGCCATGACAAATCTAGATAGCATATTAAAAAGCAGAGGCATTACTTTGCCAACAAAGATCCATATAGTCAAAGCTATGGTTTTTCTAATAGTCATGTATGTATGTGAGAGTTGGACCATAAAGAAGGCTGAGTGCTGAAGAACTGATGCTTTTGAATTGTGGCGCTAGAGAAGACTCTTGAGAGTCTCTTGGATAGCAAGGAGATCAAACCAGTCAATCCCAAAGGAAATCAACCCTGAATATTCAATAGAAGGACTGGTGCTGAAGCTGAAGTGTCAATACTTTGGCCACCTGATGCGAAGAGTCGACTTATTAGAAAAGACCCTGATGCTGGGAAAGATTTGAGGGCAAGTGAAGAAGGGGATGACAAGGGATGAGATGGTTGGATGGCATCATCGACTCAATGGACATGAGTTTGAGCAAACTCAGGGAGACAGTGAAGGACAGGGAAGCCTGGCATGCTATAGTTCATGGGGTGGCAAAGAGTCAGACATGACTTAGTGACTGAACAACAAGAAGATATATTTTTTCCCAGTCAAATAAATGTATTTCACAGATACTCTTACATGTAAATATGGCTATATAACTAAATTTGATCAATGAAATGTATAGAGTAGTCAGAGGAGTTTTCTAAGAAGTTTTATTAAAGAGAAGGGGCATACCCTTTTTGTCTCCTTCCTCTATCCTTAGAACATGCATGTGATGGCTGGAGTTCTAGCTTCCATTTTGAACCAGGAGGATGACAGCTGTCTAAGGCATAGTCAAATAGACAGCTATAAGGATTCAGAGTCTGACCATTCTGTGGAGTTACTCTACCATAGCTGGACCACCTACTCTGAACATCCTCTGTCTGTATGAAACACAAAAGTACTTGTTTAAGCACTATAACATGAGGCATTTTATTATATACAACCAAAACCTAATCTTAACAAACATACAGTTGACCCTTGAAAAATGTAGGAATAAGGGATGCCAATCCACTGCACAGCCAGAATCCATGTATAACTTTTGTTTCCCCCAAAACTTAACTGCTCATAGCCTATTGTTGACCAGAAGTCTTACCAATAATATAAACAATCAATTAACACATATTTTTATGTTATGTGTATAACTATATCCTTAAAGTACACTGAAGAAAATGTTATTAAGAAAATCATAAGGAAGAGAAAATATTATTTACAGTACTGTATTCTATCAATACCACAGGTTTATACTGTTTATAAGATGAATCATCTGTCCGTACCTATATCAATATCAAGTTACATGATACAAAAACACTGTAGATGGTATATGTATTACTAACACTAGACATCAAAAGTGAAAGATAATGTGAAAACAGATTCATATTTATTTACAGTTATTCATGCATTGACAACAGAGAAGCAGCAATATGACTGCTTGATGGTAGTCTGTCACCATTTTCACTTTTCCCCTATGTGCCATGAAGTGATGGGACTGGATGCCATGATCTTAGTTTTTCAAATGCTGAGTTTTAAGCCAGCTTTCTCACTCTCCTCTTTCACCCTCATCAAGAAGCTCTTTAGTCCCTCCTTCACTTTCTGCCATGAGAATGGTCTCATCTGCATATCTGAGGCTGTTGATAGTTCTCCCAGCAATAAAAGCAGATGAATACACAATATAATTGAATAAATCGATAAAGAATTGATGTTTTTGAATTGTGATGCTGGAGAAGACTCTTGAGAATCTCTTGGACAGCAAGATCAAACTAGTCAATCCTAAAGGAAATCAACCCAGAATATTCATTGGAAGGACTAATGCCGAAGCTGAAGCTCCAATCTTTTGTCCACCTCATGTGAGAAGCCAACTCATTGGAAAAGACCCTGATGCTGGGAAAGATTGAGGGCAAGAGTAGAAGGTGGCAACAGAGGATGAAATGGTTGGATGGCATCATCAATTCATTGGACATGAGTTTGAGCAAACTCAGGGAGATAGTAAAGGACAGGGAAGCTTGGCATGCTGCAGTCCATGGGGTAGCAAATAGTCAGATATAATATCGTGACTGAACTACAATGTTAGCCTAGTATAATCAATAGGAATGCTTCATGGTAGCCTGGCCTATATACTAAAAAATGATTCATGATAAAATTTTTATGGCATATGGTATTAGTCATATTCATAACACAGTACTGGAACCATTGATACATTTACCAGTGATGAGAGGCTGATGTGCAGTTTCTTCAATTATGAGAAAGATAGCCATACTGTATGGTCATTTATTTTTGAAAGCAAAATTATAAAACAGTAAGAAAACTGAGTATTAATTTTATATTAAATATCACCTCTCACTTTATACCAATGTAAGGATAGGCTAGTATCTACATATATTTTATGCATTCATGACATTCCTAACTTTATCTTAATTTGTTTCAATATTTCTAGGCTTTATGGCTCATCAATGAGTTATTTTCAAATCATGGAAAATCTCCAAAAACATTTTCCAATATATTTATTGGGAAAAAAATTGTGTAAAGTAGACTGGCAGCTCAAACCCGTGTTGTTCAAAGGTTAACCGTAATTCCATTTTGCCTGTGAAGAAAAGGAGGCTTAGAGAGCTTAAGGAATTCCTTCCACTTCTGAGACAGATAAGACGCTAAACAGTTAACCCTTGAACAACATGGGAATTAATCCACGTATAACTCATATTCAGAAATTTTATCTAAAGTTCCTCCACATCTGTGGATCCAATCATAGGTCATGTAGTACTATAGTATTTACTATTGAAACATATCCACCTATAAGTGGACCCACACAGTTCAAATCTGTATTGTTCAAGGATCAGCTATATATGTAACATAAACCTACTGCATTTTTCTCCTGAGAATTCAGGAAGAATACACTTCCCAAGTTCCCTTGCTGTTAGCTTGGAGGGAGCTCAGGCCATAAGGCTGAGTTCTGGCCAATGGGCTGTGTGTGAAAATGATATATCTGTAACTTCCAGGCCAGGCAATAAAATCCTGTGCATTATCCTCCATACTTGCTCTTCCATTTGGAAGTGACAATTCATGCTTGAAGATGGGGTTATCACAGGATAGAAGGACCCTGAGTTCCCGAAGGGCTATGGGGAACAGGAACTCCTGCCATGACCAATAGACATGGGACCAACGTAATAGATAAATAAACCTTAGGATGTTGAGGCATTGGGACTGCAGAGTTATTACTGACCCTTGCTAATTAAACTTCATTCAGTAGTGAGTAGAGGAGCTGAATTTGGTCTCTGGGGTTGTCTGAGTCTAAAGCCTGTGTGTTGGTCCCTGCCTTGGAGGAGTTCCTATTGTGTCATGGGAAGATGGATGGGAACATCATCAGGTTCAGTGAAGTGTGAGGGACCCATCACAGAATTTAACCTGCATACAATGTAGCAGAGACGAGCTAATGGTCAATTCTGAAGGTCTGAAAAAATCTGAAGCAGGAGTCAGGAGGGGTAACATTATACCAGATATTTTTAGGGCATGAAGAAACTTATGGCAAAGCCTCTGCCTTCTAAACCTTAGAGCTAGGCTGTGGAAGCAGGACAACTGCAAATGAAACAAAGCAACAGTGAGAGGCAGTGCCCTGTGTAATTAAGAGGCAGGCTTGGTGACAAGATACTGAGAGCACCTCCAGAGTTAAGGTGAAAGCTCAGCATAATCTGGAGTGCAAATGGATGGCTTCATGGGGAAGACCAACTCCAAACGAGACCTGGAAGGATATATGAGATCTGAGCTGGTACAAGGATGAGACAGGAAATATTTCATGAGACAGAAACAGAAAGAGAAAAGGCAAAGATGGAATTTTTCATTGAACAAAGAAAGGTTAAGTGCCTACTGTGTGGCAGGGAGTTTGCCTGAAGTTTGAAATGAAAGGATAAGTCAGATGAAGCTCCTGTCTTCAAGAAGTCATGGTCTGGAGGAGGTGAGAATGACTATTGCTCCACAGTCACCATTGCATGGAAAGTGCTCTCAGAGGGTGTGCAAATGGTGGGGTCAGAGAGGATGGAGGAAGACCAATAAGGACTTGGGTGAAGATTTGGCCGATGGGGCAGGACAATTTCAAAAGGTCCTAAAGGAAGATTCATAATTCTCCAGGCCAACAAGGTCAGGCAGGGAAAACCATTTCCAAGCACAAGGAAACAGCTTGGCAAAGGGTGAAAGATAGACCATGCTACGCCCATGGATGGTAAGGCAACTAATGTGGCTACAGTGAACATTCATATTGGGATGCAGACATGGCAGCCGGGGCTAGATAAATAAGCAGAGGTAATTGAGGAGATTTTTAAAATCCAGAAAGAAGAGTTTACATGAAACATACTAATCAAGAAATGCCCACAGCATGGAGTTCTACAGAGTCCTTTAGACATGTGTATGGAATGTAGACTCACTTCCCTCACTTTAGGAGCATATCAGAAAGGAATTTGCATTTTCAATGTGGCTTAAACATCTGGAAGGGAAAGTGTCAGTCAAGTTGGAGTACAGAAAGTGAAAGTGAAAGTGAAGTTGCTCAGTCATGTCCGACTCTTTGCCACCCTGTGGACTGTAACCTACCAGGCTCCTCTGTTCATGGGATTCTCCAGGCAAGAATACTGGAGTGGGTTGCCATTTAGGTACTTCCTATCTCAGATCACGGCCAGTCATGGTAAGCAGAGAGTCGGAGTGGCAGAAGTAGATGTGCACAGAGGAGAGATGAGAAAAAGAATGATTGGGGAAACAAGACACATAAACTTTTAACAGTGAAGGCAATTTAAGGTGGAAATCAAGGTAAGGACAAAAGTTATCAGTTGTTTTCTTCTCTTTTTCTTCCAAAAATATTGAATCCCTTACTCTACTACCTTTTTCCAAATGTATTTTTGACTTAGCCATGAACAACCATAAATGAAAGACTGATAAATTGGGCTTGATCAAAATTTTAAATGTCTACTGTTTCAGAACCACTTTTAAGAAAATGAAAATATAAGCCACAGGAGAAAATATTTGCAACACACTGATAAACATATCTGAGAGAGGATTTGTATTTACAGTATATAAAGAAGCTCTAAAATGAAATAATAAGAAAACAAATGACCCAATTAAAAACTGGACAAAAGATCCCAAAGGATGTCTCACTAAGGATGAGTTATGGATGGCAAAGAAGCCCAAAAAAGATGTTAAACATCATTTGTCCTGGGATATGCACATTACAACCACAATAAACTAGCAAAACACACTATTCTGATGGTCTAAATTTTAAAAAGATGATTTCAAATGCTAGCAAGGAAGCAGACTATGTGAGACTCTCACACATTGCTGGTGGAAATGGAGAAGTATTAGTCACACTGGAAACCAGTTATGGCAGTTTATTATAAACACTTAGCACATGACCAGTCATTTTGTTCCTAAATGTCACTGAAGAGACTTGAAAAGCTATGCCCAGATAAAAGCCTATGTGCAAATATTTATGGCATCTTTATACTCACCCCTAATAGAAGCAATTCAAATATCCATCAATTGGAGAGTAGATATACCAATTGTGGAATACCCATATAACAAAACACTGTTGTTGTTGTTGAGTCACTAGCCATGTTCGACTCTGAGACTCTATGAACTGCAGTATGCCAGGCTCCTCTGTCCTTCACTACCTCCCAGAGTTTGTTGAAATTCATGTCTATTGAATCAGCGATGCTATCTAATCATCTCATCCTCTGCACTACTCAACAATAAAAAGGAACCAATTGCTGACACATCAAACAGCACAGAAGAATCTAACCATTTTGCAAAGTTAAAGAAGCCAGACTTAAAAATCTACACGATCCCACTTATATGGCATTCTGGAAGTGCCTAAACTATTAGAACAAGGAAGAGTTCAGAGGTCAACAGGAGCTGAGACATCATGGGACGACTGACTAGTCAGGGGTTAGAGAACTGTCTAGGATGATAGAACTATTTTATATCTTGATGGTAGTGGTGGTTGCATTACTATTTATGTTGCCAATGTTGGTGGAACTGTCCACCCAGCAAAGTGGATTTCATTTGTAGTAAATCATAACTTTTTGACTTAAGAAAAAAAATCACAACTATTACATTTAGAACAGATAAAAACAACAAGGTCTTACTGTATAGCACAGGCAGCTATATCCAATCTTCTGGGATAAACAAAAATGGAAAAGAATGTTTTTTAAAAAGAATGTATATATGTATAAAATGGAGTCATTGTGCCGTACATCAGAGATTGGCACAACACTGTAAATCAACTATACTTTGATTAAAAAAAAAAGTAGAAGAAGAAAAAAATACCTAAATCACCAGCGCAGAGAAGCAGTGTCCTTAAGCCTGCAGCCGTGTCTCTAGACACAGAGTCCAAGCCTCTTCCCATGTGACCACTGGCTGACTCTCCATTTGGCCTTGAAAAAAGTGTACTAGAGTTACACGTATTGAAATAGGCTCTCTCCACTAGGGGAAGCACGGCAGGGGGGCTTCAAATTCCTAGATTGAAGGAGATAGGTGTGGAAAACTGAATAGAAGAGGGCTCTGCTGATTTATACAGATGTTTCAGATTATAACTAGCCCACCATTATTCAGGTTGCCTAACATGGATTTTAACAATAATAAAACTAGCAAGACCTCCTGAAGAGGCTTAATTCACATCTGATTAAGAAAGTGTCCATGCTAGGGAGGGATAAATTAGGAGTTTGGAGTTAACATATATACACTGGTATATACAAAATAGGTAACCAACAAGGATCTACTGGTACTAGACAGCACAGGGAACTCTACTCACTATTTTGTAATAACCTATAGGGGAAAAGAATGTAAAAAAGATATATATATAACTGAATCGCTTTGCTATACACCGGAAACTGACACAACATTGTAAATCAACTATCCTTCAATAAAAATAGGTAATTAAAAAAAAATGAAGAAAGGAAAGTGTTAGTAAAAAATGACACAATACCCTCAAGATATTTTGCTTCTCTACCAATTTCAGTTTCTCACATGAAAAGGCTTCCCAGATGGCGCTAGCAGTAAAGAATCTGCTTGCCAATGCAGGACACTTAAGAGACATGGGTTCTATTCCCTGGGTCAGGAAGATCCCCTGGAGGAGGCACAGCAACTCACTCCAATATTCTTATCTGGTTAATCCCATGGACAGAGGAGCCTGGCGGGCTACAGTCCATGGGGTCGCAAAGAGTTGGGCATGGCTGAAGTGACTTAGCACATACACACACAACCCTGGTATCCCAGATATGCGTTTTAGTGACTTGCTAGAACAATCTAGCTGCTACAATAAAAATTAAATGTCCCTTTTCTGAAATATGAAATGTTAAAATATGATTGCCAAATGTTTAAAAGTAAAATTCCAATGTTAGTAAATTTTCAAGAAAAAGCAAAAGAAATTGTGCCCAATAAGACTGTCTAAAAAGGTGCAGTGGCCTGAGGAGGGTTAACTACCTCATGGCTCCTTCACTGCAAGTCAGCTCCTGCTGAGTTCACCTAAAGAGGAAATGAACTGCCTTTACTTGAAAAGGCCTGGCTCTTACCTCAGCTTCCCCCCTCATGTAAACTCCTCAGGGAAGTAGTAGTAGTAATGTTAGTTACTCAGTCATGTCCAACTCTTTGCGACTCCATGTAGCCTGCCGGGCTCCTCTGTCCATGGGATTCTCTAGGCAAGAACACTAGAGAGGATTACCATTCCCCTCCCCAGAGGATCTTTACAACCCAGGGAATGAACCCAGATCTCCTGCATTGCCAGTGGATTCTTTTATCAACTGAGCTTCAGGGAAGCCCTTCCTCAGGGAAGAGGCACTTCTGACAGGAACTGTGGATATGCTCCAGGAACCATGGATTATTCAAATACTGAAGTGCCGACCCAGACCTTGAAGCGGCTCGCAGGGGCGGTGCCTCTTACACAAAGCATGTCCCACTGCTGGTGGGTTTCTCAGAAAATATCCCCTTTCCTCCTAAGACAACTGAGGGAAGTACTTTACAGATTCAAGTATGTTTTACTGGAGGGCACCATTTCTTCAACTCATTTGATTATCCATAGTGTTTTTAAGCTCCATAGTTTAAAAAAAGGGCTTCACTAGAATACATTTTTTAATCAAATGGTGATGAAATCTCAAAGGACTCCCAATTCCTTTTCCTGGGCTGCACACCACGAGTAAGTGAAATTAAAATGGGACCAGAGAAGAAAATCTATGCAAAGATAAAGCCAGCTGAAAGGTAAAAATAAATGGGAGCAAATCAGCCACACCACAGAACATTCACAGCTCTGGGAAGAAATCAATTCGAAGTATTAGCTACAGATACTTCCTGAGGAACTCACACTAAAACCCCCCACTCCTGAGCCTCTCTTACTATTTACCTAGGTGTTTGAATCTGCACCTACTGCAAAAATGCCTTTCTTCCTAGCTTTAGTTTCCCACCTGCTTTATTTCTCTTCAGGCAGACTGATGACTGGCTGTTTTAAAAACACATGACTATTTTGACAATGTAGAATAAAATAAGTGAGTTACCTCTTTATCACTAAGGAACCCTATAATTTGCTAAGTTGGCACTCAGCTATCTTCCCTGAGAATTCAACTTAGCTGAGCATCAACTATGTATCAGACCTCGAGCTAGGCACTGTGGTTTGAAAGATGACTGAAGGAACAGTCCTGTTTTTAAGGAACTTGTGGTTGTGAAGAGTATGCAGGAATGCAAACAAATTGTTATACTTTGTTCTAAGTGATACAGTGAAGAAACAATACATAAGAGAGGAAATGAGTACCTCTATCTGTGAGGAGTCTTATAAGCTGACTACTAAGCCTACCCTTTGAAGGATGAACAGTAATTCCCCAAGTCAACAAGGGTGGAAGGGCATTCCAGTCAGGGGAAATAGCATGTGGGAAAAGGGAATTGTTCACAGCATGATCCATTTCAAGGGCCACAAGAACTTAGATATTGCAGGGCCATCAAGTGCAAGGTAGAAGAGAAATATGAGAGAAGCAAGCCAAGGCTGAATCACAAGGAATTCAGTCTGTCATGGCAAGGAGTTTAGATCTTACCAATAGGAAATGTGACACTAGGCAAGGGTTCCAAACAGAGGGGAGACACAATCGTATTTCTACGGTAGAAGGATTACTCTGGAAATGGAACATCAGAGGAATAAGCAGAAGAAAAGAAGAGCAAAAAGAAGCAGATTTGTCAGAAAGAGACCGCAGACACCCACCAGCAGTGGTAGTGACGTGGGGCAAGGGGAGGCAGAAGTGAGGACAGGTCCCAGGTTTGTAAGTCAAGAGGCTAAGTGATTGATGGTACCATGCAAAGAGATGGAGAGTATGGGAGACTAGGTTTGAGGCTTAAGAGGGGAGGTGAGCAAGATAATGGCTCAGTTTGGGAACTAAGTTTTCATCTCAGTGGGGATAACTGGGAACTGATGATTAAAGAACCTAGACTGAAAAAAAAAAAAAAAAAAAACCACTAGAGTTAAAGGTGAAAAGATTAGATGAAGAAGGCAGACCCTGGAGAATGCACCAGAATGTTGCAGGCAAACAGCAGAAGCAAATCCAGGCAAAGATGCTAAGAACAATAGCAATGGGTCCAATCTACAGATTTTTCAGACTCATTATCTGACTGTGGAGCCCTTTCCTCAAACAAAATCTCAGCTGAGGCTCAGAATGTAAAGTAGAAGTAGAGCTGGTTACCTGAGGGAAGCCCAGTAACCTTTTAGCCCACAGAGCACAGTCAGAAAAGCACAGAGTTGAATGACGCCATGAGAAGCAGGGAGCAAAAACACCCCTTCTCAACAGCAGGTTGCTGCTGCTGTTAAGTCATGTCAGTTGTGTCCAACTCTGTGTGACCCCATAGACGGCAGCCCACCAGGCTCCCCCGCCCCCAGGATTCTCCAGGCAAGAACACTGGAGTGGGTCCAACGCATGAAAGTGAAAAGTGAAAGTGAAGTCATTCAGTCATGGCTGACTCTTAGCGACCCCATGGACTGCAGCCCACCAGGCTCCCCCATCCATGGGATTTTTCAGGCAAGAGTACTGGGGTGGGTGGCCATTGCCTTCTCCTCTCAACAGCAGGAGGTCTGAGAAAAAGATCTCCCCTGAAAAGTGAGTTAAGAAAATGAAACCGGGGACTTCCTTGGGGGCCTAGAGGTTAAGAATCTGCCTTGTAAAGCAGGGAACATGGGTTCAATCCCTAGTCAGGCAACTAAGACCCCACAAGCTGCAGAGCAATTAAGCCCAAGCATTGCAACCACTGAGCCCATTTGCTCCAGAGCCCTCAGGCTAAAACTAGAGAGTCATGTTTGACAAGTGTGAACACAGAGGAAAGATTATAGCACCAGAGGACCACTTCACCATCTTCAGTGGTGCAGAAACAGAGATCTAGAACTAGGCAGGTGACTGGCTTGCCAAACTAGTTGTTCTAGGTCACAATCTAGAGAGTGAGTGAATGAGGACTAAGTTTCCAATTCAGGGTTCTTATTACTGTACTTCCAACTTTGCACTGAAGAACTGTGCTCTTGAACTGTGGTGTTGGAGAAGACTCTTGAAAGTCCCTTGGACAGCAAAGAGATCAAATCAGTCAATCCTAAAGGAAATAAACACTGAATATTCATTGGAAGAACTGATGCTGAAGCTGAAGCTCCAATACTTTGGCCACTTGATCCAAAGAGTCAACTCACTGGAAAAGACCCTAGTGGGTGGCAGAGGATGAGATGGTTGGATGGCATCTTTGACTCAAAGGACACAAGTATAAGCAAACTCTGGGAGACAGTGAAGGACAGGGAAGCCTGGTGTGCTGCAGTCCATAGCATCGCTAAGAGTTGGACACGACTTAGTGACTGAACAACAGCAAATCTGGAACTGGAACCAGGCCTAAAGTAGAACTGGCAATTCCATCATAATTCTTGGGGTGAGAACTCTCTACTTTGACTCCAGTCGCAGTGCAGGCTCTCTGGAAGAGCTCACTTCCAGAGCTCACTCCTGCTTGAATCACAGAGCACATGTGAAAAAAACACTAGGAACCTGGGTTGCTCTTCTGAGGACAGAGGGCCTTTGGACCAAAAGTAGTATTTTCACTTATTCAGCATATACCACCTAGGACAGTTCCTTGAACTGAGGTAGATCACACTAGAGAAATGTTAAGGCTTCTGCCCATCAGATGGCAAAGCCAGCTAGGAAAAGATTGTACACAGTCCTCACAATAGCACCATGGAATGTCAACCTTCCCAACCTTCAGGGACTTCAAGACAATCTCTAAGAATATCTGTGCCAGGATGGCAGGACCAGCCGTGGGACCAGAGTAGCAGTTAAATGTCCAAGGAAGTGGAGGTGGCAGGAACATGGCTGGGAATGGAGGTCCAGAGCATGGCGCTCCTGTCCCCATCCTGCATATGGTTTCTCACTGCTAAAATATCCTAGTAGGAGTTGGCTGTAATCTACAAACTCTTGGAGGCAAGCTGAAAGATTTATTATCCACCAGCCTCAAGGGTCAGTCTGAGACAGATACTGGAAGGAGGAGGAGGAGCAGGCAAGCAATCTGCCTTTAGATTTATCTTGCTGTTTTGGAGGAGATTAACTTTTGACTTCCTGCAACACAGTTCTCCTCTAGGTTTGCTGCTGGCAAAGCTAGTCACTTATTGCTTGCTGCAGCTTTACCACCAGGAAGAGCTCTCCCCACCTCCTGTTCCTTGTAGCTATGCGTGATTCTCTTTTATACCAATGGAGTGAAGAAGAGGAGTTTCAAGCTTGGTCTGCCACAGAATCTCCCACTTGAATTGCTAGAGTCTTGTCACAGACTGGAGGGTAAAAAGAAAGGGTTTAAATACATAGCTCAGTTTTCCATGCAAAGAAATACTAGTCTCTTTCTTGTCCAGAGGCAGTATCAGAGGTAATTTAAGAAGGCAGGGTAAAAATATGCAAAACACAATCTGGCTTGGGAGAAAGAAGTTCCACTCTCAATGTTCCCAAGTATTATATTTGGATTTTGAGGATCAAATATAAAACAGAGGCTAGCTAAAGATTGCTTAACTTCCAAAAGTCCCGGCAAGTAACCCAAATGAGTTGATGTCCTCCTAATGCTGTCCTGGAATTCTTCTGGTGGAACAGAATGTCCCACAAGATTCCAGGAATTTCTACATCTGCAATACAAGTACAGATAATTTTCTCAGCATTTTTGCCTTTGTTCAGTAGGAGTTGGTTTGGGGGGTGGAGTCTATAGAAATTGTTTACTGCTGGCTTTTAAAAATGAGGTCAGACTGGAAAGCAAGCCCACCATAGGAACAGGTCTCAGTGAGGGCAGTGTGGGGATCAGGTTTGGGGGATGGTCTGCCAAGTACTTCTTTGGGAGAAACCCAATGACAGAAAAAAGATCAAGACACCACTTGAAGCCAGAGTTACACATGACAGTATTCAACATGGTAACATACAGAAGCAACTCTTAGTAACCAGGGTATGGATGTCGGTTAATCTTGGAACGTTAGGAAAATTCAGACAGGTGGTGGAGGCAGCTGTGACATTTGTACTCTCTGCCTTCTGAGGCTTCCTTACCCAGTGGCCAGTTCTTAGGAGCACATAATAGCAAGAGTACCTGTGGGCTGGATTATATGCCTCAACCAGACCAGGTCTCAGGCAGTGCTTTTGGAATTGGCCTTGATGAGGAGGCTAAAGGGAAGGGATGTGATCCATACCGACAGGATCTAGCCTCTCTACCTGCCTGATTCATCCTTGGAACCACTCACTAAAGTCCTACCCCAGATCACAGAGGCTGTGGACTAATAGCTAATCATAATAGCCACCATCTACTGGGTACATCATGGGTATTTTATACATCAGTTCAGTTCAGTCGTTCAGTCATATCTGACTTTTTGCAACCCCATGGATGACAGCATGCCAGGCCTCCCTATCCAACTCCTGGAGCTTCCTCAGACTCGTCCATCGACTTGGTGATGCCACCTAACCATATCATCCTCTGTTGTCCCCTTCTCCCCCTGACTTCAATCTTTCCCAGCATCAGGGTCTTTTCCAAAAAGTTAGCTCTTCGCATCAGATGGCAAAAGAATTGGAGCTTCAGCTTCTGCATCAGCCCTTCCAATGAATATTCAGGACTGATTTCCTTTAGGATTGACTGGTTTGATCTCCTTGCAATCCAAGGGACTCTCAAAAGTCTTCTTCAACACCACAGTTCAAAAGCATCAATTTTTCAGCTTTCTTTATAGTCCATATATATTCTATAATTCTTTAATTTAGTCTTCTCTACAATCTTGTTGTTGTTCAGTTGTGTCCAACTCTGCAACCACACAGACTGCAGCATGCCAGGCTTTCCTGCCTTGCTTCACTATCTCCTGGAGTTTGCTCAAACTCATGTCCATTGACTCGGTGATGCCATCCAACCATCTCATTCTCTGTCGCCACCTTCTCCCCTCACCGTCAATCTTTCCCCGCATCAGTCTCTTCCAGTGAGTCAGCTCTTCACATCAGGTGGCCAAAGTATTGGAGTTTCAGCTTCAGTATCAGCCCTTCCAATATTCAGGGTTTATTTCCTTTAGGATAGACTGGTTTGATCTCCTTGCTGTCCAAGAGACTCTCAAGAGTCTTCTGTAGCACCACAATTCAAAAGCATCAATTCTTCAGCACTCAGCCTTCTTTATGATCCAACTCTCACATCCAAACATGACTACTGGAAAAACCATAGCTTTGACTAGATGGACCTTTGTCACCAAAGTGATGTCGATGTCTCTGCTTTTTAATACACA
This sequence comes from Odocoileus virginianus, assembly GCF_023699985.2. NCBI lineage: Eukaryota > Metazoa > Chordata > Mammalia > Artiodactyla > Cervidae > Odocoileus > Odocoileus virginianus. The sequence continues at coordinate 37,566,778 of NC_069679.1, read as the reverse complement.
TTCCACATTTGTCATAGCTTTTCTTTCAAGGAGCAATCTCATTACATGATTATTACTTTCAACTCCATTTTATAGAGGAGAACACAGAGGCTTACAAAGGTCAAATAACTCCCTCAGAGTTATGAAACTACTAGTTAATCTTCAAAACCAGGTTGGTTATACTTTTTCCATTCTTGAAGGTGTGGAGACAGAGTACTAGCCTAGGACACATCTCCCGTGAATCACATTTCCAGTGTTCCTCTAGGAGACACTTATCAGCTCTCTCTATGAAGCTCATCCTTCTTGCCTTTATAACCACCACCCCACTGATCCATGAAAAAGCTAACAAGAGAACCTCTTGGTGGTATGGATGATGTTAAGGATGGACCACAGGGGATCCAGGACTTCCCTGGTGGTTCAGTGGTAAAGAAATCACCTGCCAATGCAGGAGGCATAGGTTCAGTCCCTGGGTTGGGAAGATCCCCTGGAGAAAGAAATGGCAACCCATTCCAATATTCTTGCCTGTGAAATCCAATGGACAGAGAAGCCTGGCAGGCTACTGTCCATGAGGTCACAAAAGAGCTGGACACAACTTAACACTAAACAACAACAGCAGAGGCTCTAGGCACGTCTTTCTGTTGAACATGTGCCCCTAAATGTTGAGTCCTAATCCATTAAGCCCTATATAAAGAACAGAACACAGTTTACCCAAAGAAAAAGAGAGGAATCTATCCATTGACCAGGGTAGGAGGGGGAAAACATGCAGAAAATGGAGTTGCTTAAAGAAACCAGATGTAGAAAAGTAAGGTGCTAGAGGAGAAGGTAAAATGTGTCTTTTAAATATGTTTCTGTGAATTTATTGATAATCCAACTTGATATACTATTTTTAATCAAATTTCATAAAATGAGGAACTCATTTTATCCCGTATGCTCACTTTTCCATCCTAGCTTGTGATTCCTTTAGATATTATTATAGTTGGTTGTGTATGAGTTTGTCTCCCTGAAGGCAAGACCGATTTTTTTTGTTTATTTTTAAAAAATTTTTATTGGAGTATGTGTGTGTGTGTTAGTTGCTCAATCATGTCCAACTCTTTGTGACCCCATGGAATGTAGCCCACCAGGTTCCTCTGTCCATGGAATTATCAGGCAAGAACACTGGAGTGGGTTGCCATTTCCTTCTCCAAAAGAAAACTGGAGTGGGTTGCCATGCCCTCCTCCAGGGCACCTTCCCAACCCAGGGATCAAACCCAGGTCTCCAGCATTGCAGGCAGATTATTTACCATCTGAGCCACCAGGGAAGTGTATCTCTTCTCCAGTGGATTTTCCTGACCCAGGAACAAAACTGAGGTCTCTCACATTGGAGGTGGATTCTTTACTGGCTGAGCTACCAGGGAAATGTTGTGACAAATGACTTACAAACACAAACACAGAACAAAACAAATTTGCATTTATCATGTGGTTACTGTAGGGTATCTGAAAATGTTACTGCAAGGAAGAAATGGGGAAGTAGAAATTAATTGAATAGCACCCGTGAGGGTTGGCTTTTTAAATCTGTTGCCCCTAGACCAGTGCCCAGCCCTGAACGTCAGGCAGAGTTGGTCTCTAATACACATATGTTCCATGTAGAACAAACGGATGAATGGAAGAATAACTGATAGGATTTTATTTGTGGAACAAATGTCCATGTTTAAATATTTTTAATATAAAGTTTAATTTTTCTTTCCTTTAAAGGGAAGCAGCTGCCTATGAAATCCTGCTGTTGGCTAATTTCAGCATTTCCAGCACTTTGGAAGCACTTTGGATGGTCTGGGCTGCAAAGTTTCTGTGGCTCTCTGGCCTCCTCCAGATGACCACTGCCCTTCATTCGCTCTCTAGTTCTCCCTTCTACAGAGAAGAGGAAAGAGTCAAGCTGTACAGCTGTCTTTCCCAACCCACCCCATCTTCCTTACATGGTCTCAAGAAAACCTCATTTTCTCGGACACATGCTAAATATCCCCACCACACTCACACCTGTGAAGTTCTCCTCAGTCCAGTTCAGTTCAGTCCCTCAGTCACGTCCAACTCTTTGCGACCCCATGAATCGCAGCAAGCCAGGCCTCCCTGTCCATCACCAACTCCCAGAGTTTACCCAAACTCATGTCCATTGAGTCAGTGATGCCATCCAGACAACTCATCCTCTGTTGTCCCCTTCTCCTCCTGCCTCCAATCCCTCCCAGCATCAGGGTCTTTTCCAATGAGGCAACTCTTCACATGAGGTGGTCAAAGTATTGGAGTTTCAGCTTCAGCATCAGTCCTTCCAGTGAATACCCAGGACTGATCTCCTTTAGGATGGACTGGTTGGATCTCCTTGCAGTCCAAGGGACTCTCAAGAGTCTTCTCCAACACCACAGTTCAAAAGCATCAATCCTTCAGCGCTCAGCTTTCTTCAACCCCAGAGTCCAACTCTTACATCCATACACGACCACTGGAAAAACCACAGCCTTCACTAGCGGACCTTTGTTAGCAAAGCAATGTCTCTGCTTTTTAATATGCTATCTAGGTTGGTCATAACTTTGCTTCCAAGGAAAAAGCGTCTTTTAATTTCATGGCTGCAATCACCATCTGCAGTGATTTTGGACCCCAAAAAACAAAGTCTGACACTGTTTCCACTGTCTCCCCATCTATTTCCTGTGAAGTGATGGGACCAGATATCACAATCTTAGTTTTCTGAATGTTGAGCTTTAAGCCAACTTTTTCACTCTCCTCTTTCACTTTCATCAAGAGGATTTTTAGTTCTCCTATGGGATGGTAAAATATGAAACATTTGGGCCCAGGGGCACAGAGGTACCCAAACCCACATTCAGTTTTAAAAAAGATAGAGGTAGTTGTAGAAACCTCCACCACATCCCTCCAACACACCCACACTCAGTGCCACCTTCTCTTTACCACACTCCATGGCAGACTGCGCGGGAGTGAGTGGCCTCTTATCACTGCCTACTCATTTCTTTGGAAGAAGGAAAAGTCAAGGACTGGGCCCAGGAGAGAAGGGGACATACAGAAGTTCAGGTGGGTTGCTTCAGGGAACACTGATGAGGGTCCCAACTCAGTCCTGCTGACAATCTATTACCTCTGAAGTCACTGCTTTGAATAGGTGTCCTGGTGGTGAAAGACTTTGTCAAAATGCACATTATGCTAACCTGTGAACCCTTAACTTGTTGATTCATTGATTTGAAAGGCAGTAGAACATGTTAAGAATGTGGACCAGGCTGCCTGTATTCAAATCATGACTCAAACAGATACTAGCTTTAACCTTGGCACCTTGGCATAGCGTCTTTGTTTCTTTCTCTGCAAGATGCAACAATGATTTTAATAAGGGAAACAACATGACAGGATGGTTATGATGGCATATGATGCTGCTTGAGTGGCACTTCCCAAATGTCTCCCCAGGTTCAGGCTTAACTACCTTAATTATGGAAGACCAAGATGGCCATTAAGTGAGATTCAGAAAAAAAAAAAAGGGAAGAAAAACAGAACAAGGAATTGTGGGAAGGCTCTCTGGTCTTCCTCAACATCACTTTGATGTCATCATCTCTACTTTGAAGAGAACCATTTGTATCAAATTTTACCCCATCTGTGAATAATGAACAATAGAGGTTTGGTACCTGTGTTCTAAGCTAACTTCCTTTTCCAGGTTCTAAGCCTCCCTCCCAGCTTCCTCTCCATCCCAGTTCTTTGCCTTCTGATTCCTCAATCAGTCTTCACAAATTTCACAGCCAGTTCCCTGGATGCAGACAGCTAGGCTTTTTTGGACACATCCTCACTTCAATGCCCCAGTGCTTTCATCCAACTCTAAGCAACAGAGAGGCCTACATTTTCTTAGCCAGTTTCCTGTCCCTTGAACCATTTCTGCGCTCTTACTCTGCATCTTCTCCAGCTCCATCTTATCTTTCTGGAGATGAGAAGACCTGAAGTAACATTCCATCATCCCGGGTGTGAATTCCATGTGGTTCCCGTAAACTCCCTGCTCTATCCAATAAAGAGCTGCTCTCTTCTCACTGAAACCCACCTCCTTATAGGGATCTGATTAGAACTCTGGATACATAAGCTTTCCCACCCATTTTATTTATCATACATATTATGTACATATATACACATATGTATGATAATTTGTTCCTGATTAAAATTAAGTACCTATTATCCTCCAAATGCAAAGTGTGACTCCTTCAGCTTCAAGAGTCTTATTCTGAACCAAACAGAAGGACATCCTATCTTTAAGATACAAGAGTCTTCTTTTGACTTCATTTTCCTTGGTCCCCATCTATCCAAATGCTGCTCAGCAAATGAAGTTCTGCAGAATGAGAAGGAGCTGGGATGGCATCACTGACATCCTCAAAGAACAGAGGAACATTTTTAGCACAAGCACCGTCACACACGTTTTCTGCAGCTTCCATGAAATGACATGAACTGTACAAAAAATGACACCTGCCATCTATTCTTCAGTACATCACAAAATGCAGTGATTTTACACATAAATCTTCAACAGAGGCAGAACAATGAGACACAAGCACAGCGTTCTTTTGTTTCCAGTCAGTCCTGGGTGTGGTGGCCACAGGGCAAGGTCAGGAACATGCCTGTCCCTGCAGCCTGTCCCTGCAAAAGGAGACGAGGATCCATAAACCCTGCCTTCAACCACCCGAGCTGGCTGCTTTAAAACTATTCTTCTTTCCCCTCATTTCAAAATTATCTAAAGACCAATTGGTTCCAGGCAGCTCTTTCTGTATATTAATTTTTAATTGGAGAAATAGCAATTAGATGGCTGCATTGATTGCCAGTTCCCGTAATCTTTTTTAATTTGAGATAACAATCTATTCAAAAAATGAGTTTGTCCCTAAAATATCTTTTCTTAATGGCAATAATAACTGAAGTTATATACAAAACCAGCAGAGCAGTCCACAGGGAAGGGGTCTAAATTATACATGGAATATTCTGCACCTGGTTTGTCAGTTACAACAAAGACCTTACCACGGATGCCCTATGAAAATGGTCAATTTCATATGCTGTTTTTATTAATACCATTTTTGAAACAATGAGAGCATCTCTGAAGAGAAGATTTTCATTGTATGAACCTGGCTTTTGACACCCAAGAAACTGAAAACTGCAGATAATAAAATTTTTACTTTGCTCCTTGCCGTGGACCCTGGGCAGAGGAAGATTAAGAGGGAGAAAGAGGAATTAGAGAGGAACAGAATTCCAGCTTGGGAGGAACTACCAGACCAGGGCAAGAAAACAGGAAAGCAAGTTCACTACATAGGCCAGCAGATCTCAAGCTATCCCCAAATATACTCCTGCGTGTGAAGTCGCTTTGTCATGTCCAACTCTGTGCAGTCCTATGGACTGTAGCCTGCCAGGCTCCTCTGTCCATGGGGTTCTCTAGGCAAGAATTCTGGAGTGGTTGCCACATCTTCCCCCAGGGGATCTTCCCAACACAGCCATGTCCCTTGTGTCTCTTGCATTGGCAAGTGGGTTCTTAATATACTCCTAGCAGGCAGGGATGTGGAGGACTTCAGCGGAATTGGTGATAAATAGGCCTTCTTCCCCAACCAGGTTCTCAGCAATTTGAGAAACTTGAGTTGAGATAGACGTCAAGTATCATCTTTATTATTCAAGAAGCCAAGCAAAAGAATATAGCTTAGGTAAGTCCAGTGGACCAGACATCTGAACCCCTGAGCCAGGAAGGCTTCTTACCCACCCAGTAATGTGGCAGCCACCCAGGAAAGAATAGCACCTGGAAAAATCTAGGGTCCAACTGCTCTCTGAAAAAGGAGGGCAGCACATGCAAGAGAAGAAACAAAGGCGTCACAGAGCTGAGCATGCTTAATGACTCACAGTTACCAATCAGAGGGCTGTTCCACCTCCCAAGACTGTGAGAAAACAGGCTGGGGGTATGCATAAGGAAAATCGCTCCTCGTGGAAACCAAGATTGAGAAAATAGATTTTTCTCAAAAATAAAGAGACAGAATTGGAGTCCAGAAGAGGTGACTGGAAGTGACTTGCTTCCACCCAAATTGACTTTATCTTAAAGTTTTATAAGATTTCAGGTTTCTTTAGGGGTCTAGTGGTTAAGACTTTGCCTGCCAGCGCAGGAGACACAGGTCCAACCCCTAGTCTGGAAAGATCCCACTTGCCGAGAAGCAAGTAAGCCCGTGAACCACCGCTACTGCGCCAGTGCACCTAGAGCCTCTGCTCTGCCACAAGAGAAGCCCCTGCAATGAGAAGCCCACTCACCACAACGAGGAGCAGTCCCCGCTGTGAAACCAGAGAAAGCCCATGTGCATCAGTGACAATCCAGAGCAGCCAAGTACATACATAAATCTTCCAAAAGAACTTTTATAAGATTTGCCTTCTGTTACATTCGATTTCATGGAAAAGGCTTGGGTTAGACCATCTGAGAAATTCTCTCATGGTCACTTGGAAAATTCTTTAAAATTGAGCAGATGTGGATTTCAATTCTACCCTTTGGTTTTAATAAGTAAGATGTTTTATCTTGAGTTTAAAAACTGAGGATAATGACTGGCCTACCTTAGTAGGACATCAGAAAATGGTTAGCAAAGATTGGTCAGAGAAAATGCTCTGGAACACACTAAACCCTGGATAAACATTATGAAAATTTATGTCAGTAATTATATTCCACAAAAATGTCTGTGTTTATGCTATGAGTCTGATGCTCCTGGTCTCCTACAGAGAAGCCCGGGGTTCACATCCTCCAGAAAGAGAAGCTTTGTTTTTGTGCCTCAGCTCATCATTCCTTCTCTGCCTTCTGAGTCCCAAACCCTGCTCCTCCAGCCACACCTCAGGCAGTGCATACTGAAGGTCTATGACATAAAGTATTGGAAGTGAAGATAGAGAGGAGAGAGTGATGCAAAGATAACCCATCAAGAACTTCTTATCCTGAAAAAAGAGTGAAAAAGCCTATTATTCACAAGTGAGGTACAGTGCAGATACAGTACAGATCGAAATTTATGGTGACCTGGAACGGTAACAAGATTCCCTCCCTACAATGCTGCGATCCCCCAGGAGTCTGTCTCAATGTGCTCACTGGTGACATTTTAAATGGGTTACCTCCTCTGATCAGAACTTAGAAAATTAGGATAGCACCAGTATGAGGAGGTATGGTCAGCAGGAACTCATCGGAGAATGAACTAGCCAACTCCTGAAAGGTATAATATGCAGAAAATGATATACAGTTTGTTCCTAAGGATAACTGCCTCAGAAACAATTACCTATTGTTGTTCAGAGGCTTAGTTGTATCCAACTCTGCAACCCCATGGACTGCAGCACCCCAGACTACCCTGTCCTCACCATCTCCCAGAGCTTGCTCAAACTCATATCCATGGAGTCCATGATGCCATTCAACCATCTCCTCCTGCCTTCAATCATTCCCAGAATCAGGGTCTTTTCCAATGAGTCAGTTCTTCACATCAGGTGGCCAAAGTATTGAAGCTTCAGTTTCAGCAACAGTCCTTCCAATGAATATTCAGGATTGATTTTATTTACAATTGACTGGTTTGATCTCCTTGCAGTCCAAGGGATTCTCAAGAGTCTTCTCAACACCACAGTTCAAAAAGCATCCATTCTTCAGCATTCAGACTTCTTTATAGTCCAGTTCTCACATCTACTCATGACTACTGGAAAAACCATAGCTTTGATTAGACACATCATTGTCAGCAAAGTAATGTCTCTGCTTTTTAATATGCTGTCTAGGTTAGTCATAACTTTTCTTCCAAGGAGCAAGCGTCTTTTCATTTCATGGCTACAGTCACCATCTGCAGTGATTTTGGAACTCAGGAAAATAAAGTGTGTCACTGTTTCCACTGTTTCCCCATATATTTGCCATGAAGTGATGGGACCATATCTTAGTTTTCTGAACGTTGAGTTTTAAGCCAACTTTTTCACTCTCCTCTTTCACCTTCATCAAGAGGCTCTTTAGTTACTCTTCATTTTCCTCCATAAGGGTGGTGTCATCAGCATATCTGAGGATATTAATATTTCTCCCTGCAATCTTGATTCCAGCTTGTGTTTCATCCAGTGCAGCATTTCATATAATGTACTCTGCATAGAAGTTAAATAAGCAAGGGTGACAATATATAGCCTTGACATGCTCTTTTCCCGATTTGGAACCAGTCTGTTGTTTCATATCTGGTTCTGTTGCTTCTTAACCTGCATGCAGGTTTCACAGGAAGCAGGTAAGGTGGTCTGGTATTCCCATCTCTTTAAGAATTTTCCACAGTTTGTTGTGATCTAACAGTCAAAAGCTTTAGTATAGTCAATGAAGCAGAAGCATATGTTTTTCTGGAATTCTCTTGCTTTCTCTATGCTCCAACAGATGTTGGCAATTTGATCTCTGGCTCCTCTGCCTTTTCTAAATCCAGCTTGAACATCTGGAAGTTCTCAATTCACATACTGTTGAAGCCTGGCTTGGAGAATTTTGAGCATTATTTTGCTAGCATGTGAAATGAGTGCAATTGTGCAGTAGTTTGAATAATCTTTGGCATTGCCCTTCTTTGGGCTTGGAATGAAAATTGACCTTTACCAGTCCTGTGGCCACAACTGAGTTTTCCGGTTTGCTGGCATATTGAGTGCAGCACTTTAACAGCACCATCTTTTAGGATTTTAAATAGCTCAGTTGGAATTCTATCACCTCCACTAGTTTTGTTTATACTGATGCTTCCTAAGGCCCACTTGACTTCACACTCCAAGATGTCTGACTCTAGGTCAGACTGTGGTTTTCTGGGTCATTAAGATTTTTTTGTATAGTTCTTCTCTGTTCTTGCCACCTCTTCTTAATATCTTCTGCTTCTGTTAGGTCCATACCATTTCTGTCCTAATTTATTGTGCCCATCTTTGCATAAAATGTTCCCTTTGTATCTCTAATTCTCTTGAAGAGATCTCCAGTCTTTCCCATTCTATTGTTTTCATCTATTTCTTTGCATTGATCACTTAGGAAGGCTTTCTTATCTCTCCTTGCTATTCTTCAGAACTCTGCATTTAGGTAAATATATCTTTCCTTTTCTCCTTGCCTTTCAATTCAGATGTTTTAAAGAAATTAAAGCATTAAAATAATGCTTCACTTCTTTTCTCAGCTATTTGAAAGGCCTCCTTCAGTTCAGTTCAGTCAGTTCAGTCGCTCAGTCGTGTTGGACCCCATGAATCGCAGCATGCCAGGCCTCCCTGTCCATTACCAACTCCCGGAGTTCATTCAAACTCATGTCCATCGAGTCAGTGATGCCATCCAGCCATCTCATCCTCTGTCATCCCCTTCTACTCCTGCCCCTAACCCCTCCCAGCATCAGGGTCTTTTCCAATGAGTCAACTCTTCGCATGAGGTGGCCAAAGTATTGGAGTTTCAGCTTCAGCATCAGTCCTTCCAGTGAACACCCAGGACTGATCTCCTTTAGGATGGACTGGTTGGATCTCCTTGCAGTCCAAGGGACTCTCAAGAGTCTTTTCCAACACCAGACAGCCATTTTTCCTTTTTGCATTTCTTTTTCTTGGGGATAGTTTTGATCACCGCCTCCTGTACAATGTTATAAACCTCTGTCCATAGTTTTTTAAACACTCTATCAGATATAATCCCTTGAATCTCTTTGTTGTTTCCACTGTATAATTGTAAAGGATTTGATTAGGTCATACCTTAATAGCCTAGTGGTTTTCCCTACTTTTTTCAATTTAAGTCTGAATTTGGCAATAAGAAGTTCATGATCTGAGCCACAGTCAGCTCCCGGTCTTGTTTTTGCTGACTATATAGAGCTTCTCCATCTTTGGCTGCAAAAAATATAATCAATCTAATTTCAGTATTGACCATCTGGTGATGTCTATGTGTAGAGTCATCTCTTATGTTGCTGGAAGAGGGTGTATGCCATGACTGGTGTGTTCTCTTGGCCTAACTCTGTTTGCCTTTGCCCTGCTTCATTTTATACTCCAAGGCCAAACTTGCCCGTTACTCCAGGTATCCCTTGACTTCCGATTTTTGCATTCCAGTCCCCTATGATGAAAAGGACATCTTTTTTTGGTGTTTGTTCTAGGAGGTCTTGTAGGTCTTCATAGACCTAAACCAATCAACTCCAGCTTCTTTGGCATTAGTGGTTGGGACACAGATTCAGATTACTTGTGATACTGAATGGTTTGCCTTGGAAACTAACAGAGGTCATTCTGTCATTTTTGAGATTGTACCAAAGTACTGCATTTCAGACTCTTGTTGACTATGAAGGCTACTACATTTCTTCTAAGAGATTCTTGCCCACAGTAGTAGATATAATGGTTATGTGAATTAAATTCACCCATTTCAGTCCATTTTAGTTCACTAATTGTGAAAATGTCAATATTCAGTTTTGTCATCTCCTGTTTGCACTTCTAGTTTACCTTGCTTCATGGACTTAACATTCCAGTTTCCTATGCAATATTGTTCTTGAAAGCATCAGACTTTACTTTCACCATGAGACACATCCACAACCAACGTTGTTTCTGCTTTGACTCAGCCTCTTCATTCTTTCTGTAGCTATTTCTCCACTCTTCTCCAGTAGCATATCGAGCACTTATCAGCCTATGGAATTCACCTTTCAATGTCATATCTTTTTGCCTTTTCATACTCTTCATGGGGTTCTCAAGGTAAGAATGCTGAAGTGGTTTGCCATTTTCTTCTCCAGTGGACCACATTTTGTCTGAACTCTCCACCACGACCAATCAGTCTAGGGTGGCCTTATATGGCATGGTTCACAGTTTCATTGAGTTAGACAGTGTTGTGATCCATGTGATCAGTTTGGTTAGTTTTCTGTGATTGTGTTTTTCATTCTGTCTGCCCTCTGTAACATGAGGATAAGAGGCTTTTGGAATCTTCCTGGTGGTAGGAACTGGCTATGGGTAAAACTGGGTCTTGTTCTGGTGGTAAGGCCGATGGTCAGTAAATCTTTGATCTAATTTTCTGCTGATGGGTGGGGCTGTGTTCCCTCCCTGTAGTTTGGCCTTTGGCCAAACTATGGTAGGGGTACTGGCGGTCATGGAGACCTCCTTCAAAAGGACTTCTGCCACCATACCACAGTTCCCAGGACTGCTGTAGTCAGTGCCCCTGACCCCGTGGCAGGCCACTGTTGACCCACACCTCCACCAGAGACTCCCAGATACTCAAAGGCAGGTCTGGCTCAGTCTCTTGTAGGGGTCACTGCTCCCTTCCCTTACTTGTGGTACACACAAGGGTTTTTTTTTGTGCCCTCTGAGCATCTTTGGCAGGTCTGAGATTTGATTTTAAACACGATTGTGCCTCTCCTACCATCTTGTTGGGGCTTCTCCTTTGCCCTTGGACGCAGGGTATCTTTTTTTTGGTGGGATCCAGCATTCTCCTGTTGGTGGTTGCTCGGGAGCTGGTTGCAATTTTGGTGTTTTCACAGGAGAAGATGAGCATTTGTCCTTCTACTCTGCCATCGGTGCTGCCTTCCATTACCCGTAGGAAGTAACAAAATCTAAGATACACATAACTTAAATAATGGGTAAATTCAGATACTAATAATGGGTAAATTGATGGATACTGATAATAAGTAATGTTTATCATGCTTAACTACAGTACTAAGGACTTGGCTTGTATTATCTCACTAAAAAATGGCAGATTCCCACAAAACATGGTTCCAAAGAAGCATGGCCTGGGTGGAGTTCCCTGAGAAACAGGCTTGGAGGTAGAGGTTTGTGGGCAGGAGGCTGACAGGAGAGAGCTTACAAGAACAACACTTGTGGGGAATGACGGACATGGGACCCAGCAAGGGAGAAGTGCCAATACAATCCAACCACAGGAGTCTCGGGTGACCCCACAGCTCTAAAGCTCTGAAGCTGAGACAGCCTTTCAGGGACATCCCCAGTGGAGGCAAGGGGGCTGGGACTTAACCCCTGCAACAACTAGTTGCTAGCTTCAGGCTGCTCCCAGGGAGGGGACATGGCTGGAGAGAGACAGCACACTTCGGCTGAGGGGAATGCCCAGGGAGAGACACAGTGAGCTGTTAGCAGCCATGATCCTGGTAGCTGGGGGAAGGAGTGTCTCAGTCCTCATGTGGGGATGTGGAGGCACACCATAGTATTCACTCCAGGAAGAGGAAAGAGAAGAAACTCAATTTATTGCTCTCCCACCTTGATACCAGGCACTGTGTGGGGGCACTTTCTTTATAGTCTTCAATCCTGCTCTGTAGGCATCAGTGACTTACTCCAGCCTCAGGCAAATTTCAAGATTTCCTCCTTTTTCTAAACTAGTGGTTCTTAACTGGAAGTGATGCTGACCCCCAGTGAATGTTGCAGAGAAATGTCTAGAGACACTGTTCTTTTGTTACAACTGGGAATGGGGTGCTATGGGTCTAAGTAGAGGTTAGGGATGCTGCAAAACATCCTACAATGCACAAAAAGCTTCCACAATGAAGAATTTCCAGCCCAAATGTCCATCATTTGATTATCTCTTCCATCAGAAGAATCGCTGTTGTTATTCAGTGGCTAAGTCATGTCCAACTCTTAGTGACCCCGTACACTGAAGCATGCCAGGCTTCCCTGTCCTTCACTATCTCCCAGAGCTTGCTCAAACTCATGTCCATCCATTGAGTCAATAACACCAATCATCCAGCTCATCTTATGTTGCCCCCTTCTCTTCCTGCCCTTTATCTTTCCCAGCATCAGTGTATTTTCCAGTGAGTTAGTTCTTCACATCAGGTGGCCAAAGTATTGGAGCTTCAGTTTCACCATCAGTCCTTCCAATGAATATTCAGGGTTGATTTCCTTTAGGACAACTGGTTTGATCTCCTTGCTGCCCAAGGGACTCTCAAGAGTCTTCTCAAACACCACAACAAAAAGCATCAATTGTCATTGATGTCACCACATTACAGACGAAAAAAACCAAGACATAGAAAGGTTAAGCAACCTCTCCATGGCCACACAGCTATTAATGGCAGGGCTGAGATTTATAACCAGGTGTGTGTGGTTACAAAACACATGCTCATTTGTTTGAGAAATATATGTACTCTTGGAATTAATCAGATGCAATGTGAACATCTTCCTATACATCCCTTGAGATCCTGAGACACAAGCTGGGCTGGACCCAGTCTCTTAAGCTTTCTGTTATTTTCTTATTTTAAGTGTAAGAACTCTCAGCTTTCTGATTTCTAAGAGAGGGCTAGAAATGAAAGACAGGCTGGGTGATTTATATAAAGTGATAATGTGAGCCCATCTCCTTGCAGCCATCATTTTAGTCTGCAATAAAAATGACTGGTCTGACACCCTCCACTTCCTGAATATCCAGAAGGCCTAACTGCTTGGACTCTCAGACATAAAGTTCTCTGTTAATGGACCTGTCAATTTCTTAAAGTGAGCAGTTTTTCATAACACTCCATAAAACCAGAAAAAATAAAATAAAATTAAAAAAGAATGTAGCATTTAACATGAAAATGCAGGTATCATTTATTGAATGTGAGCTAAAAGCAACAGAAAGAGAAACTGAAGGAGAAACAGTGGCTGGTGAAGGAGAACAAAAAATTACCTAGGAACAGGATTCTTTACCTACCAAATAGGGCCCCTATTTTTAGCAACTTAAAAAAAAAGACATTCATTAAGTATTAAACTTAAAAGTAAAAAGCCCTATGTTCCTCTAATAACAATTTAGTATCCTTGTTACGATAGATTTACTAACCGCAATTTAGACTCTCAGAGATCAGATTCATGTCCCATAAAACATATAGAGAATACATTACTGAGCAAATATATAGTAATAGATGACATAAATATCTATGCCCTATTAAATTTTCAGTTATAAACTATGTTCTTTTCTTGTGCCATTTTAATTCATGAAATTATTTACAAGTTTACAGACACCAAAGAACAAACTGCTATACTGTATTAAGCAAATGTTTTTTTCCAAATATGGAAATCATGAGAATAGAATACATCTAGTGATCAACATATACTTATAAAGACTATTTCAAGGCTTCATTAACGGCAGCTGTTCATGAGATATTTGGAAGTCTTCAATGATTTTTATTAATCCTCTATAAATGTAGCTAATTTATGAAGGCCATCCCCCTTTACATTGCTCTATTATCATCTGCCCCAAATTTTATCATCTGTTCAAATATAGTTAGAAAATATGTTCTTCTGTAGAGAAAAATCTGAGAATGCAGAAACTGACCTCAGCATGATAGGTTTCTATGATTTTCTAGAGATGGCATAACATATTATTTAGCCCTGGAATTCGAGTAAGTAAAGATGGGTTAGGGTCTCATTCTACCACAATCAAGCTTGTAAACTTGGGCAAATAATTGAACCTCACCTGTCTATTTCTTATATGGAAATGAATGTGCTAATCTCTGCCCTACCAACCTCTCAGGGTTGTTGTGAAGACACATGACATAGTTATGTGAAAATATCTTGCATAGTGAACAAAGGTAAATGAAGCTTCTCATGAAAATGAGAAACAATTATGATTGTGGAGAACATTCCGATAAGAAACAGTGACCAACTGCAAATATATTCACTTGGGGAGACTAGATCTGGAAATCCTAAGGTAGAAAGGGTTTAGGAATCCTTTATCCCCTTCAAGTGGGGCAAACCATCTTCATTACTGATTTACTCCTTGCTTTATCACTCACTAATGATTGACTCTTGATAGTAGGGCATTCAGTTAAATTTGAAGATCTTATAAGCAATGCTTTACTTTTCACGATAAGTATACCCCAAATTTCATGGACAGAAGAGCCTGGCAAGCTACAGTCCACGGGGTCACAAAGAGTCGGACAAGACTGAGCAACTGACACTTTCACTTTTTATGCCCAAATAATGCACTGAACATACTTATACTAAAAAATTTATTCATTATTTACCTGACATTCAGATTTAACTGAGCATCCTGATTTTGCCTGGTTTGGTTTGGTTGGGGGTCTAAATCCAGCAGTTCTTTGAGAATTCTTTATCTCCCTTCCCCAAGCATGACAAACCACCTTGAATATTTAGAGTATTCACTTCCTGTTTTGTCCCTTTCTTTGTTCATCTCAAATATTGAGGAATTCCAGTTTTACCATTTCTTCTCACCATTGTTTTCAGGGATCCTAGCACCTGCACTATCATAAACCAATAGAACATTATTATTCTCCAATATACAGTTGACTCTTGAACAATGTGGGTTAAAACTGCATGGGTTCATTTATACACAGATTTTTTTAATAATAGTGAATACTACAGTACTCCATGATCTGAGGTTGACTGAATCCATGGATAAAAAAATTCTGACTTGGAGGAACCATAGATAGGGAGGGCTGACTGCAAAGTTATACTCGAATTTTCAACTGCATGGAGGCACAGCACCCTAACTTCCAGGTTGCTAAAGGGTCAACAGTATTCAACTGTGCATGTTTCTTCCCAACCAATATGTGAATTTAATTGAGGGAAGAGACATTCATTTTGATCTCCCAGTACCTAGTACATAGTAGGTAAATCAGAAAATGTTTTATGAATGTTTTATGAAGACCACAGCTTTCTTTACATTCCATGCTCTCACCATGGAAAGCCTTGTTCATGTCTGCCGCTTAAATGATCAAGAACCAATGTACAAGTCAACAAAGCACGTCTCTGGTCTGACCTTATCTAGGGATCTCCAGATCCATGTTTTACAATAAACTATGAGCTATCTTCAACTGGTTTCCCACGAACACCTCAAATGCAGTCTGTCCCAGACTGACCACATCCTCTCCCCCTTAAAGCTGCTTTTCTCTTGACATGGTATCTGGTAACCCAGGCTAGAAAACCAGAGTCCTTCTAGACTTCTTCCCCTCACCTTTCCCATCACTAAGCAAGCCCTTTACATCAACAACATTTTTGAGAAGCTTTTGAAAGGAGAGTTCTGATTCTGTTAGTGTGGCCAGAGAGTGAGTATTTGCTGAAAAAGGTCCATTTGATTCCGTGGTATTTAGGGCCCAGAGTCCTATGCCGTGCTGTACTTAATCACTCAGCCATGTTTGACTCTGTGCAACCCCATGGACCATAGGTCGCCAGTTTCCTCTGTCCATGGGATTCTCCAGGCAAAAACACTGGAGTGGGTTGCTATTCCCTCCTTCAAAGGATCTTCCCAACCCAGGAATCAAACCTGGGTCTCCTGCATTGCAGGCAGATTGTTTATCAGCTGAGCTACCAGGGAAGCCCTCAAGAGTCCTACAGAACATAGAAAAACACCTAGAAATAGCCTCTCTGTACAGACCTACTAGTTCAACTAAAAACATGGAAATGACCCCCATCTGTTTTGTATTAATAATTTGAGAGCCTTATTAGCTTTTGACTTAAAATACTATTTTCAATTATGTTTGGGAATTTTTATTGGGCTTAGTGTTCCTAGTATTATTTGGGATAACCCACCCTCCCACCCACCCACACACACAGAGTTCAAGAATATGTTTATCATTTTATAATGAAAATTGTTATAAAATGTGTAACATAGAAACTAATGCTCTAAGTAGCACTTTCTTGGTAAAGTATTCATTTTATTACAAGTCTTCTCACCTAGACCCTGAAAGCATCATCAATTAGAAATGAAAGGAATAGAGAAAATAAAGATTTTGAATTATTTGCAGCACACACACACACACACACACACACACACACACACACATTAGGATAGATCACCAGCTGGGGATTTACAGATGCTCACTTACCTGTAATTTTTCTTGGAATATGCTTCAAGTCCAGAATATGCTTAAAACTCAGAATGGAGCTTAACTGTAAATATTCAAAAACACTCCCAATTTGCTACCCTTCTAGAGAGCAAACCATTTACCTCCATTCTGCATCCTTGCATACAGAAATGGCAACTCTGAAAAAAATCTTACCATCAGTGAAAAAAAATGTTTTTTTCTAAACTTTTTAAATAAATGGTTTGCCCAAGGGTAAGACCTTTTATACCATCTTAGCCGAGAGCAAATTTCCCTAGACAAATTGGCTGGCTGCTTCTTGAATTCTTCTCAGCTAAAATTGAGGCACTCCTATTATTGATATTATCTGGTCACACTTTTTTCCCCTTAAACCCACATATTTTTGCTACACTGGAAGAAAATTAGACTATATTAGGTTGTGTACAACACACATCTTCAAAACATTCACCCTGTCAAAATAATTTCTTAATTAGTGGTACAACATACTTTTCCAAGACAGAGCTTGTCAGAAAAACATCCTGCAGTAGAGAGCTTAAGTGAATTCATTCTCGGGATTTTAATAAGACTACATTTCGCCTCCTAAATGGAGGGGGAATAAAGTAAATTTGTCTGGCAATTCTTTGCTTCCTTGGAGACCCACTCCAGGAAGAAAAAGTTTCAGCTACTTTTATAGAGAAATCCCTTACATTTTTAAGAAAATAAAAAATGCACTAGGTTATTATAAGTTGAGTTGGTGACAAACCTTATAGAATAAGGTATAGAGAGAAAAATTAAAACTTTCTTCTCAAAAATAATATCCATCCACGGGTTTGTATAAAATGAACTAATTACATACAAGGATCCAATTAAAGAACAGACCATGCTGTACCTGAAAGTGAGTGAAGTTGCTCAGTCGTGTCCGACGCTTTTCGACCCCATGGACTGTAGCCTACCAGGCTCCTCCCTCCATGGGATTCTCCAGGCAAGAGTACTGGAGTGGGTTGCCTGTACCTGAAACTGATGTAAAATATCTTACCACTCAGTCTGTAAGTACTTTGAAGACATTTCTTTATTAATATTATGTAAGCATAAATATGGGCTTCCCAGATGGCTCAGTGGTAAAGAATCCACATGCCAATGCAGGAGATGGGGGTTTGATCGCTGAGTCAGGAAGACCCCTTGGAGGAGGAAATAGCAACCCACTTCAGTATTCTTGCCTGGATAATCCCATGGACATAGGAGCCTGGAGGGCTACAGTACCTGCGGTCCTAAAGAGTAGGACATGACTGAGCACACATGCTAAACATAAACATATCAAAGTGCTTCAGGTTTAGAAAACAGAAGATTTGGATTTTCGACCTCATTGTGTCATGATATTTCTGAGTGATAACTTCTCCAAACTCCCTTTTATTTAACATCTATAATAAGGGGATAACAAGTGCACCCTACTGGATTCATGGGATTATTCTGAGGAATAAATATTGTAATGACTGGGGCTATACTTAGAAAATAAAAGCAATGTCCATCAGCTGCCATTTACCTACTAGGTCTCTACTCTCGATAAGGCACTATTTTAGATACTCCTCATAAATGGAGCATGAGCAAAAATTTCTTACTCAGAGCTTTTAAATGAGGAAATCCAGACTCAAAGAGGTTAAGCGACTTGCCCTGCATCAAACATCTATGAAGTATCAGAGCTGAGACTGGAACTTAAGTCTGTGGGACCCACATCTGCCACTGCCCCTTTCTCTCCTTCCTCACTCCCTTCTCCTTCTCTTACCCTCAAAAGTTGTGGTGT
The DNA here is from genome assembly GCF_023699985.2 of Odocoileus virginianus. Lineage (NCBI taxonomy): Eukaryota > Metazoa > Chordata > Mammalia > Artiodactyla > Cervidae > Odocoileus > Odocoileus virginianus. The sequence goes on along the minus strand of NC_069679.1, from coordinate 37,548,331 downwards.
GGGCTTTGGTAAAGAATAAAGAGAAGAGTCTGGGACTGAGTCCCTAACTCGCACACACCAAGTGGTGAGCACCATGTCTTGCTCCTGAAAAATCAGCCTCTTGGAACACCAGTATGAAGACCAAACTGGAGTGGGGTTGGGGCTGGGCTACTCAATCTAACTTCAAAGGAAAGTGGTTCAGTCTCAGGGTTTCCAAGAGCTACAGTTGGCACAGTTAAAGGCAGTTCTGACAGGTACCCCAAAGGATACCCAGATGGGTAGGGTGTAGATCCTGCTCTCACAGAGAGCATAAAAGCAAAAATAAACACGTGAGAAAGTGGCAATGCATGATCAAACTGTTCACGATGAGCAGTGAAGAAGTCATCACAAGGCCCTATGTAAAGAACTGTCATTCATGTGGCATAGATAATAAAGTGCTGTGAGAAAGCGCAGGGGAGAGGTCTTTTAGGCCAAAAGGGTCAGGAAATGCTTTAAGGAGGAGAGCAAATGAATCCTTAATGCATTTCAGGTATTTTCATTTTCTCCCACCTTAAGCTGCATAATTATTCCTCACTTCTTGTAGTATCTTCTAAAACACACCTATTGTCAGAGCTCTTTGTTCTACGTGTAAAGGAGTAATATGACCACATCAGGGCCAGCGTATCATTAATGCCCACTTCATTAGGGAACCCAGACCACAAGGAATTGAGCAGACCACTGGAAAACTGATGGGAAAGTGGAGAGAAGACTTCCTGGGTGGAAGAAAACAATATGTGCAGGAGCAAAGAGAAGATAAGGGTAACGTGCTGTTAGGAGATGGAATGCAAGGTCATCTGGCAGGAAGAGAAGTTGTAGAGAGGTCTGCTGGGTGCTGAGATTGGACTGGTGAGTTAGAAGCCCCTGCGGCCAGGCTAAGGAGTAAGAATTTCATCACATGGGCGATGAGGTGACACTGAGTTCAGCCTGGCTGGAGACAACTTTCCCTAAATAAATTTAGGGAAAGTGTTCGTTTGATTCACTGAGTCGTGTCCAACTCTTTGTGACCCCATGGACTATACAATCCATGAAATTCTCCAGGCCAGAATACTGGAGTGGATAGCCTTTCCCTTCTCCAGGGGATCTTCCCAACCCAGGGATCGAACCCAGGTCTCCTGCATTGCAGGCAGATTCTTTACCTACTGAGCTATGAGGGAAGCCCTCATTTGATTCAGAAGACAGTAAAGAACAACAGCTCAGGTAAGAGATAATTAAGCATCTAGGCAATGGGTATACCTAGGTAAGGGACTGGTGTAAATAAGTGGATTTGATGAATGACTGGCTATAGGGGAAGTGCAAAGAGTGAGGAAAGTATTATTCATTCATTTGACAAATATTAATTGAGTACCCCCTATGTACTTGGAAGTACCTCTGTTTTCCTTGAAAGACAAGCTATGACAAACCTAGACAGTGTATTAAAAAGCAGAGACATTACTTTTCCACCAAAGGTCCATCTAGTCAAAGCTGTTTTTCCAGTAGTCATGAATGGATGTGAGAATTGGACCATAAAGAAAACTGAGTGCCAAAGAATTGATACTTTTGAACTGTGGTGTTGGAGAAGACTCTTGAGAGTCCCTTGGACAGCAAGGAAGTCAAACCAGTCCATCCAAAAGGAAATCAGTCCTAAATATGCATTGGAAAGACTGATGCTGAAGCTGAAGCTCCATTTCTTTGGCTATCTGATGTGAAGAACTGACTTATTGGAAAAGACCCTGATTTTGAGAAAGATTGAAGGCAGGAGGAGAAGGGGATAACAGAGGATGAGATGGTTGGATGGCATCACTGACTCAATGGACATGAGTTTGAGTAAGCTCCAGGAGTTGGTGGTGGACAGGGAAGCCTGGTATGCTACAGTCCATGGGGTTGCAAAGAGTTGGACACAGCTAAGCTACTGAACTGAACTAAACTGAACCCTCTATGTGCTTGCCATTGTTGTAGCCATTTGGGGTTTGTTAATGGAAAAAAAATATAAACACAAAGATGCTTGTCTTTGCAAGCCTATAGGTAGTAGAGCAGGGATAGAAAGAGTTAACAATAGATATAATGAATAAGTGTATAAGATGCTAGAAGTTGATTAATGCCAAGTAGGCTAAGAGGGGTTGGGAGTGCCAGGAGTAGGACAGGACCACTTTCAGGGAAAAGGTGGCATTTGAGTGAGCAAAGATCTGAGAATGAGGCAGACAGCCATGAAGATACCACCATTTGGAGGGAACACACAGTGTTCCTAAGAGCCTAAGGTGGGAGAATTTCTGTTATGCTCAAGAAATATCAAGGAGGCAGTGTACCTGCAGAAGGAAGAATGAGGAGGAGGGTAGGAAGGGATGAAGAAATGGGCAGTGGGAAGGGTATGTATCACATAATGCCTTACAGGCTATTATAAGGACTCTAGCTTTTACTCTGTGTGAGATGGGCTCCACTGAAGGGTTTTGAGCAGAGGAGAGACATGATCTGATGTATGTTTTAAAAGGATTGCTCCAGTTGCTATATTGAGAAGGATCTGCAGCGGGCAAGTGCAAAAGGAGCAGGACCAGGTAGGAGATCTTGGCCGTAATTCCTGCAAGAGGGGATGGAGGCTCACAACAGAAAGGCAGTAGTGGAAGTGGTGAGAAGTGGTAGAATCTAGATACACTTCTTACAGTAAGATTAACAAGATACATCCTGAATTGAATTTAGAAGAGAGAGAAAGGAGTGAGCGATGGACACATTTAGAGTGAGGTGTCTGTATCTCCAATTGGAAATTTCCAGAAGTGAGCTGCATTGGAGATACATTTGGGAATTTTTGGTGCTTATTTGGTACTTAAGGGGCTTCCCAGGTGGCACTAGTGGTAAAGAACCTGCATGCCAATGCAGGAGATGTAAGAGACACAAGTTTGATCCCTGGGTCAGGAAGATCCCCTGGAGGAGGGCATGGCAACCCACTCCATCTTGCCTGAAGAATCCCACAGACAGAGGAGCCTGGCAGGCTGTGGTCTATAGGATTGCAAAGAGTTGGACAGGTCTGAAGCAACTTACCATGCAGGCACACGCACGCACACACACACACATTTGGTACTTAAAGTTGTAAGACAGAATAGGAAAGGGGTGAAGATAAAGGGAAGAGGACAAACACATGAGTCTTGATCTCCCAACATGAAACAAGAAGTGATAAGGAACCAGCACAGGTGGCTGAAGTGGAACAGTCAGTGAAATTAGAAACCAAGTGGAAAAAAAAATACCGGAGAGGGTAGTCAGCCATGCCAAATGCACGGATGTGCTAAACTGCTGCTGCTGCTAAGTCGCTTCAATCGTGTCCGACTCTGTGTGACCCCATAGACGGCAGCCCACCAGGCTCCTCTGTCCCTGGGATTTTCCCGGCAAGAACACTGGGGTGGGTTGCCATTTCCTTCTCCAATGCATGAAAGTGAAAAGGGAAAGTGAAGTCGCTCAGTCGTGCCCGACTCTTCGCGACCCCATGGACTGCAGCCCACCAGGCTCCTCCATCCATGTGATTCTCCAGGCAGAGCACTGGAGTGGGGTGCCACTGCCTTCTCCGTGTGCTAAGCCAGGTGAGGGTTAAGAACTGATCACTGGCTTTATTTATCTGGAAGTCATGGGTATGTATGGGTGCAGTTTTAGAGGACTTAATCAGACAGGCTAAAGGAGCCTGTTTTAAGCAAAGGCAGGACAATGTTAAGAACCTGGTTTCAGACAATTTTCATTCCCTCTTTTTTCATATGTAGGAAGAGGACTGAAACTATCAACTTTGTCACTTCCTGAGGGTTGACCAAAATGTTAGTCCAGACCAAACTGAGGCACTCCCAAACAAACGCAACCCCATGAGAGACATTCTGCATGATCCTGCTGTCCCATCCCACGGCATTTACCTGTGTTTATTGACTCATTCTTTGATACCCAAAATAACATGTTACATATTCTGTTCTTATATATTTCATTCTCTGTAAATGACCCAATTTAAGTCCCCAAACAAACGTACAGGCAGTTAGTAGATGCCTAAACTTTCCCCAGTCCATAGTCAATTATACTCAAGTTGACATATCCATTGACAGCTGTCCATGACAACACTTTATCAAGGGACATCAGGCACTCATTCATTTCACAGATATGTATGTAGAGTCCACTTGGGAACAGTCTGTTTGTTAGGGCCTGAGGAAACAACCAAGGACCAGGCACAGATGTGGTCCTCAGCAAGTACAGTTGAGTGGTGTAGTGTATTACAGTGAAGCAACTGAATCCCAGAGTTAAGGAGGACTTTCAGAGAATGATGGGGGCACCGTGGGATGGTAGGTATGCACACACAGGGGAATTAGGAACATTAAAGTGAAAAATGCATCAAAATTTCACAAACTCTCATGACATATTTTCAGGTCCCTCCTTAAAAGTGAATCTGAGTTTCTATGAATTTAGAGAAATTCAATGCAACTAGATTGTTTGCAAATTTGCCCCCATAGATAGAGGGCAAGGAGAGACCAAAGGAAGAGGCAGGTTAGTAGGTGGCAGTTTTGATAAATAGGGGAACTTACGAAGCCTGTCTTGGGCAGCCACAAGATCACCATACCTGCCCACCAGGATCTAAACCCAGATGCCTTATCTGAGTTCAGTGATCTTTACCTTCCAGATGGTCACAGCACCACCTTACTCCCTCAAGACTGCTTCCTTGGAAAAGTCCCCACTTGGAACAGTGGGAAGGAGGGAGAATGTATATTCCAAGGACATGGAAGGGAGGAAGAGCCTCTGACTGCCCAGGTCCAACTCACAGGTCAGCCCTCTCAATGACCTCCTCCAACACTACAACTAACTATGGTTTATGACTTCACTGATCATTGACTGACTCACTTACTGAGGTCACTATGCATGGAGGGCTCCCATGGTGGCTCAGATGGTAAAGAATTTGCTTGCAGTGCAGGAGACCCGGCTTTGATCCCTGGGTCAGGAAGATCCCCAGGAGAAGGGAATGGTTACCCACTCCAGTATTCTTGACTGGGATATCCCATGGACAGAGGAGTCTGGGGTCGCAAAGAGTCAGATACAACTGAGCAGCTAACACAGACACACACACACACACACACACACACACACAAGCTACATGGCCAGACTGGTGCACTGGGAGTACAAAAATGAAGAGGGTGGAATTCCCATCTTCAATGTCACCGTTTCTACTGCTCTTCACAGGCCCATCTTCATACCATGGGGAGTTTCCATCTCTGTACTCTCTCACAGATGCTACAGGGAATAAAAGGAAAACAGGTGGAGATCAACAATCTCCTCTTCCCATCTTCACTTTTCAAAATCCTACTCACCCTCCAAAGGTCAAATCAAATGCCACCTCTTTAATGAAGTCTTTCCTAATAACCCTGAGGTGAACTTTACCTTACATAAGTCGAAGCTCCTTGCATAGGGCTTCATATGGTCTTTAGTGCATGAACTCTAATATTATATGCTTAGTATACATTTGTATATTCCTAGTTAAATTCCAAGTTAATTGAGGTCAACTTTCAGATTTACTTTTACCTCTGGCAAAGACTCAGTTCGAGTATGTATATATTAGATGGTCAATGAACATTTCTTGAAAGAATGAGCAAAAACATGTTACTCAAGGCCTTCCCACTGTTTCTTCTTTCGTCCTCTTCATTTCTTATTACTAGCAAATAACAAGGTTTTCAAAATGTTTTATATATTACCTATTTGTTTATCTGTCTACTGAAGTAATATATACATTGGAGAAAAAGGAAAATATAAAAAAAAGAACTAAAATACTCAGAATTCCAGAATACAGCCACTGCTTAACATCTTAGTGTATTTTTTCAGTATATACATATTGAGGTGCCAAACAAAACTGCCATCATGCTCTTTACAAACTTTTCTATTTTAGCTCAGAGATGAGGTTACCACAAGAATGTCAATGCCAAGAAATTTCAGGCTGAAATAACACAAGTTAGAAGAGCAGGCTCTCCTACAAGATCCTTTGATTAAACTGGAGAATGTAGTTCCATTCACTAATTCTACAATCTACCAGTGTAATGGTACCTCTTGAAAACTCAGGGTGAAATTGTGAAATGTGGTTCTGGAAATTGTAGGAAATTGGGGTCCAGGAAACTGTAGGACTGAGATCCCTTCACTTTTGATATTGTTGTATAACAATTTAATTCCATCATATATGAGGAAATAACTTGAACTACTGTTGGGTGCAGTTACTCAGAAACCTAAATCAGTCTTACTAACGAAGCCATTAATAAATGGCCTCCTCTTTTATAGGAGAGAACTGAGATTCAAAGAGGAAAATCCCCCGACAGAATTTCACTTCACACCACTACTGTCCAGCTCCAAGTCTGCCCATTTTTCTTGTTCCTGGGATTCTTCTCAGTCAGAACCAGAACTACGATGAGGTCATGTCTAGCTAGTGGTCATGGGGGAAAAAGAGAAAGAGGATCATCAATGCTGAATCAACCTGCTGGTCACGTGTGGTGATGCTTCTCAGCACCAGGATAGGTGTTGGTTCAAGAAAACAAGGGGGTGACAGTCCTTATAAAGGAGTTTCTATTCTCATGAACAAGGCAGTCTTGTCTCCTAACACTACACATGCTGTCCATGGTGATTCACTAGTCAAGAGCCAGTGAGCACTGCAGGACAGGGCCAGTGCAAGCTGTCAAGGCCAGGTGGAAAAGGCAAAGCCAATGACTAGTGGGAAAGTCAGGAGGTTGGAAAGCTAGGAGCGAGCAGGTGGGGTGCTGAAGCCTGGAAGCAGCAGGAACTCAAAGCGGGGAGTATGACCAGGTGTAGGAAAGCAAAATAGCCAACAGAAGACATCAAATTCCCAACTCAGCAAATCAAAGAGATGGGCTTCTTTGCCAGTCTGGGTTCCAAAGTCAGTGAGCAAGCAGCCAAGGTGTACTCATTTGGTGTCAAACACTGTTTTGGGCCAAAGTTCTGGCATTCCTTTTGAAAAGTCTGTGCTCCTGAGACCCCCACCTGTACTTATCTTCAGGGCATGACCTCTAATTCCACATGACCCCAAGTTCCAGGACCTGCATCATAATATGATGGCACTAGAGCACTGGACTGAATTTAGGCCACATGGTTTTGAGTAAAAGACTCCACTTTTCAGCCTCACACACAGACCCCTTACTGTAGACCTCTTCAGACCCCATGAGACAGACCTCAACAATGTCTATGAGGATAAGGCAGGGCAAAAAAATGGAAAACCTCATATTTCCTTTTATAAAAGAGCTCATTGGTTAAGTGATTACAGTTTCTAAATACATTTACAAACACTGTATCACTGTGTTAAATGATCAGGAAACCAGGCTTTTGGTCACTCAGGTCCCTGAGTTTTGAAACTCAGTTTCTTTCTCTATAAAATAAGACATAGTTCCAATTTACCTCAAATTTCATTTTTAAATAAGCCTTTTATTTTAACTAACTTTAGATACAGAAAAGCTGCAAAGATAGCACAGAGTTTTGTTTCCTTTATTTCCCCCCATGTCAACATGCTATGTCACCATGATTCATTTGTCAAAACCAAGAAATAAGCATTGGGAAAGCACTATTAACTAAAAAACAGACTTTATTCATATTCTACCACATTTCATTTTGATCCAAAAATGTTAGTTTGCAAATATGAAGGTATCTGATTTATAATTTTTAATATAATTTTTCAAGGCCTATCTTGAGGTGGATGAGGTATAGTGGACATATATTCCTACTTTGGGAACATGCTCAGGAAAACGTTGTGAAATGGAATGGGAAACATACATCAGAGCTTCTGTGTTGGAGATCCAGGGACAAAAGGCCTGGCTGGTAGGGAACGGGGCCAGTTATCACGGGTAAGAAATTAGCATGTGGCAGAAAACAAGCCGGTATTTGCCTGACAGAAGGGAGGTGCAAAATAGGTGAAGGGAATTAGGAGGTACAAGCTCCCTTGTCATAAAATAAACAAGTCATATATATACTTTACAGGGATGTAAAGTACAGCATAGGGAATATAATCAACAATAGCTTTGTATGGTCAAAGATGGTTTTCTCAATTTACAGTGCTCATTTCATGATGTATATAAATGTTGATATAATTGCACTCTTTCACATGCTAGTAAGGTTGTGCTAAAAATACTTTAAGCTAGGCTTTAACAGTACATGAACCGAGAACTTCTAGATGTATAAGCTGCGTTTAAAAAATGCAGGGAAACCAGAGATCAAATTGCCAAGATTTGTTGGATCACAGAGAAAACAAGGGAATTCCAGAAAAACAGCTATTTCTGCTTCATTGACTATGTTAAAGACTTTGTGGTTCACAACAAACTGTGGAAAATTCTTAAAGAGATGGGAATACCAGACCACCTTACCTGTCTCCTAAGAAACCTAGATGCAGGAAAAGAAGAAATAGTTAGAACTGGACATGGAACAACAGATTGGTTGTATGGAAAGGAGCACTTCAAGGCTGTATATTGTCACCCTGTTATTTAACTTCTATGCAGAGTACATCATGCGAAATGCCAGGTTGGATGAATCACAAGCTGGAATCAAGATTGCTTGGAGGAGAAAAGTCAACGACCTCATATATGCAGATGACACCACTCCAATGGCAGAAAGTGAAGAGGAACTAAACAGCCTCTTGATGAAGGTGAAAGAGAAGAGTGAAAAAGCTGGCTTAAAACTCAAAATTCAAAAAACTAAGATCACAGCATCTAGTCCTATCACTTCATGGCAAATAGAAGGGGAAAATGTGGAAGCATTTTATCTTCTTAGCTTCAAAATCACTTCGGACAGTGACTGCAGCCATGAAATTAAAAGACACTTGCTCCTTAGAAGGAAAGTTATGACAAACCTAGATAGCATATTAAAAAGCAAAGACATCACTTTGCTGACAAAGATCCATACAGTTAAAGCTATGGTTTTTTCCAGTAGTCATGTATGAATGTGAGAGCTGGACCATAAAGAAAGCTTAGTGCTGAAAAATTGATGCTTTCAAATTGTGGGGCTGGAGAAGACTCTTGAGAGTCCCTTGGATTGCAAAGAGATCAAACCAGTCAACCTGAAGGAAATCAATCCTGAATATTCATTGGAAGGACTGCTGCTGAAGCTGAAGCTTCAATACTTTGGCTACTTGATGCAAAGAGTCAACTCATTGAAAAAGACCCTGATGCTGGGAAAGATTGAGGACAGGAGGAGACAGAGGATGAGATGATTGGATGGCATCACCCACTCAGTGGACATGGATTTGAGAGAACTCCCAAAGATGGTGAAGGACAGGGAAGCCTGGTGTGCTGCAGTCCATGGAGTCGCAAGATCTGGGCCCGACTTAGCGACTGAATAACAAAGACAATAAACATTGAAACACTGTATTACATGTGTGAAACTAATATTATATGTTAACCATGCTTCAGTAAAAAATTAACAGGAATAAAAAGAAATCAGTATGTGGGATGGTTTTATACTATAATCAAATTATTCTAATCTTCTAGTCCCACCCACTGAAATTTCAGTCCAAAAATATAGCTGGGAACCCTTGTTCCCAACAGAGCAGAACTCATTACACATACACTGGGCAATTCATTCTCTTCAATTTATTTGTAGTTACTTTTGTTTCGTTTGTGTTTTCATCCTTAACCAGGATCTAGTCTGGATTAAGATGGTAAAATGCACACAAAAAGCCTCTAACTTAATATATGCTCACTGGAGCATCACGATAATCACCATGAGATAATTGACTGTATGTTTTTAATCAACTTTGTATTTTCTTCCTAATTTTCCCATTCATCCCATTTCCTGAGAAATGAAGCAGTGACAATTCTGAAAGGGATTCTCTCTAACTGATGCACTTATAGAGAAAATTAACTAATATATAAAGATTAGCATAATAATTTATTGAAGACTTAGGAAAATCTTTTATAACCATGCAGGTTAGAAAAATGTGAGGTGCTGCACTGACAAATTTATAAATATTAGTTCTTTCATTCCTTCCAGAATCTATTATTCCCATTTTATAGATGAGAATTGCAAAGGCAATTTGCCCAATCTGCATAGCCATGGCAAACAGTGAAATCCAGAGCCTACCTTTTAAAAAATCTATATCATACAGGCCCATTTGTCACAAAGTTTAAACACTAGCCACAGAGCCACAATTAACACACATGAGACAAATAGAGTGACATTTAGTGGTATTGTCATCCAAAGGAAATATGTATAATAGTGCTCCGTCAACCATACACAACCACCTAGCATTAACATTTGTTTAATTGTTCTTTGGTGACACCATAGACAGGAACTATCAATTTCTACACACCAGTTTTAAATGGGCACACAGTTACTCTAGTTAATTAGTGGCTCCATATCTCCTAAGTCCTTTGGGGAGAATACCAAGTCCATTCACCAGTTGCAATAAACATGGATGAAGCGTATGCAGACAATAGAGAAGGGAAACAGACATTTTACATTCTTCAGAATCTGAAATAACAACATCCCAGGTTTTAGGACTGGCTCAAAAGACAGAATGCTTCTGCAAACAAAATCAAAACACCCTTTCAAAAGTTTCCTTTTCAAAGAGATTATAATTTCTAGAGACAAATCCCATTCTCCCTTTCCCAATCCATTCTTTTTTCCTTGAGAAAATATTTTTAAAAAAATAAATACATCTGGACAGTTTACAAAGTCCTCAGAGGCTGAAAAACTAGCTATAACAAGGACTGCACTTGACACATTTTTCTTCAGGCTAAGTTACTTCATTCAAGGTTTTAATGTTTAAATAAACTGCTGCCCAAATCAATAATCTACAAAATCATTCACTCGGGGAGAGGTCTTCAATCCTTCTGCCCTGTTTAAGGCTGATTTGTATGGGGAATGAATGCATTTTATTATATTTCACACAGTCTGCTCCCATAAATCCTGAAAGAATGGTGAGTATATTTTCAGTGAACAAAGTCATACAAAGCTCCTAATATGGTGCCACAAGTATGTAGCACAGCTAAGATTGAATCTGGTCTGGGAATGTGATGGAACAGAGATAGGGAAACATCCTCTGTTCCTTGTCCCTCCCAGGCACAGCAGCAAAACGGTAAAGCAGGCAGACCATGGAGCCGGTTGGACTCAGTTAAATCCCAGCTTTGCTAATGACTCAAAGTGAGACTTCAGGCAAGTTGCCTATCCTCCCTTTATTCCATTTCTTTATCTGTAAAATGGAGGTGATGGAACATTTACTTCATAGGTTACGCTGTTGACATACAACTGTTAGCCATTATTACTTATCATAGGAAAAGAAAAACTTATATTGATTGCCTCCTTAAAAATTGCAGTTTCTGAGGTTCAAATAACCTTTGCCTACTTTCCCTGAGGAAGAACTGTATTGTCCCCTCCTGAAACAGCTCTGCAGTTCACTTCCTTATTGCTTCCACACAGAGCAGAGAGTAACTCCCATTGGAGATCCTAGCCATTCCCAAATTCAAAGTTCCACTCTAAAAAAATCAAATTTCTATTTTTCTGGCTAAGAATCATTATTAGGAAACAGTGATCCCATGAAACTTATAGTGAGAAATAGCAGTTCATGAAAAAAAAAAGTGAACAGAAGAACATATGACATCTCTGGGGAAGACAGGACTGCTACATTACACTATCCCACATGGAGATCAGAGATGGCTTCCTGGACAGGTTGGCACTAGACCTGAGAAGTGATGGAAGTGATGGAGGAATTCAGACAGAGGCACAAACAGCTTCAAAAGCCTTATGGAGAGGCTGTAATGAGTTTGAGGTAGGGCAAAAAGACTAGAAGCCTACAATAGCTAGAGTCCAGTGAACAAGGGGACAGTGGTGGATGATGAGGTCAGAGAGAAGTGGGCTGAGGCTATTTCATGGGAAGACAGTGGAGGCTTCTAAGCTATGATGATGATCTGACTTATGTTTTAGAATGCTGCTCTGGCTCCTGGTGGAGTAAAGACCATTAGGGCTCATTAGGCCCCCCCTCAGAAAGAAGCAGGGGGGCCAGGAAGGAAGTGACTATGAGTGAATGTTCTCTATGATGATGCTGGCTTGGGCTTTGATGGAGGTTAGAGAAAAGTGCTAGATTCAGCTTTTATTTTCAAGACAGAGGCAAAGGATTTGGTGATGGACTGGACTTGTATGTGTATGGAAAGAGGCTGTGAGAGAAACAGAGGAGACAAGTTACTCAAAACTTCTTGAATATTTAATGAGATAGAGATGACTATATGAGGAGTCTCTTTTAGCCATCTTTACTTCCAAAACCAAGATTAACAGTATGCTATCTTTCCAGGACCATCTTATTTCCCCAACAAAAGAACAGATTTTCAAATCATTATTTTCTTTTTTTTCCCATTTATTATTATTAATTGGAGGCTAATTACTTTACAATATTATAGTGGTTTTTGCCATACATTGACATGAATCAGCCATGGATTTACATGTGTTCCACATCCTGATCCCCCCTCCCGCCTCCCTCCCCATCCCATCCCTCTGGATCTTCCCAGTGTACCAGACCTGAGCACTTGTCTCATGCATCCAACCTGGGCTGGTGATCTGTTTCACCCTTGATAGTATACTTGTTTCAATGCTATTCTCTCAGAACATCCCACCCTCGCCTTCTCCCACAGAGTCCAAAAGTCTGTTCTGTACATCTGTGTCTCTTTTTCTGTTTTGCATATAGGGTTCTTTCTAAATTCCATATATATGTGTTAGTATGCTGTATTGGTGTTTATCCTTCTGGCTTACTTCACTCTGTATAATGGGCTCCAGTTTCATCCATCTCATTAGAACTGGTTCAAATGAATTCTTTTTAATGGCTGAGTAATGTTCCATTGTGTATATGTACCATAGCTTCCTTATCCATTCGTCTGCTGATGGGCATCTAGGTTGCTTCCATGTCCTGGCAATTATAAACAGTGCTGCGATGAACATTGGGGAGCACGTGTCTCTTTCAGATCTGGTTTCCTTGGTGTATATGCCCAGGACTGGGATTGCTGGGTCATATGGCATTTCTATTTCCAGCTTTTTAAGGAATCTCCACACTGTTCTCCATAGTGGCTGTGCTAGTTTGCATTCCCACCAACAGTGTAAGAGGGTTCCCTTTTCTCCACACCCTCTCCAGCATTTATTGCTTGTAGACTTTCGGGTAGCAGCCATCCTGATTTCTGTGTAATGGTACCTCATTGTGGTTTTGATTTGCAACAAATCAGTATTTTCAAAGGAGGTTCTAGGCCAAAAACAAAATATCATAACTACACTCCCACCTAAGAGCTTAGCTGTATTCATTCGATAACTAAAGGATCACTGGTGCAACAAACATTCCCATCTAGTATTGCTAGGCACTGTCCTAGGTGCTGAAGACACAGGGATTAAATAATATTCTCTCTACAGATAATTCAAAACTGTATTTTAGCAAGTTTCCATGGTATGTCATACCATAGCCCTTGGTGTTGGCTGCGAGTAGTTAAAATGTAACCATTAAGTGTGAAAATTATGAGGATCTACCTACATAGAGTTCCCTGGGCTAACCCTGTGATTTCACTGCTCCATGAGTGTGCACATTCTGCCAACTCCTCCCCACTGGGTGGAAAGCCTGGTGACTTAACTCAATCAACTCAAATTCATTGACTCCTGAAAAGCCTGCTCTGAATTCTTCCTGCTCCCAGCAGGGTTCGGTTCATTCATCCTATTCTGTGATCTTCTTCATTACAGCCCTCATCACTCTGTTCCAGTTACTGGTTTGCATATCTATCTTCTGTGACAGACTATAAGCATCTTCACAGGGACCATGTCTTAATTTTTGTGTTTGGGGAGCCTAGAACATAACCTGACATGTAATAAGCCCTCAGTCAATGTGTGTTGAGAAAAAGAATGAAAAATCGATTTCATGATTCATTCCTAGGAGACAGGAACTAGGATTTATACCTCTGAAACATTCATGGTGTCTAGAACAGAGAAGCTATTCTATATTTACTGCTTGAATTTACACCCAGGGAGCATCTCTTATCTTCATCTGTTCAGATTTTATTGAAAATATGACCTTGAGAAGGAGATTTTTAAGTCTTCACTATTCCTTGAGTGAGACACAAGTACTGGTATTTTCTAAGTTACAGAAACTGGAAGGAAAGTTGTTTTTCTGTAGCCACAGAAATATTTTTGCAACAGTAATACATGGAGTCAGCCAAGAAATTCAAGCTTCATAAAAAGCTTATTGTCCCTAGAAAACACTGTTGTTTGTTTTGGTTTTGGTTTGGCTTGGTTTTGCTATTAAAGAAGTATAGAAGAGAAGTCTTAAACAAAGTTAAAAATTGGACTTCAGAGCTTCCCTGGTGGCTCAGTGGTAAAGAATCCACCTGCCAATGCAGGAGACACATGTTCAGTCCCTGATCTGGGAAGATCCCATGTGCCACGTACAACGAAGCCCTTGCGCCACAGCTATTGAGCCTGTGCTCTGCAACAAGAGAAGCCACAGCTATGAGAAGACCTTGCACTGCAACTAGAATGTAGTCCTCGCTCTCCAAAACTAGAGAAAAAGCCCTCCCAACAATGAAGACACACCGCAGCCAAAAACAAATAAGTAACTAGACTTCAGGAATCAACATTCATTTCCTGAGACTAAATATCAATTGGAGCTAAAGAACATTAAAGGTCTTTATCGTGGAATGTGATATGGAACATAAAAAAATCAATCAGGCATTAGAGATTCCTGGAAAACTGGTGACACATGTGACTCACCTCCATTGTCATTTTTGAAATAACAAGTAAAACATAAAATGAAAATAAATCCTGTATCAAATTATAAATTGGGGCAAGAGGACATTGGAAACTTCAGACTTGTTGACTGATAAGAGTTTAGGTGGGCAGTTTGGAAAACAGACCAACTATCTAAGGGGTCACCCAACTCTGGGCTGTTTTTTAGGTAAATTTCATTGGAATATAACCCATGTCCATTTGTTTATATATTGCTTATGGCTGCTTCCTCAAAACAGCAGACATGAGTAATTTTGACAGAGACAATAAATATTTTAGCCTTTGCAGGAGATACTCTCTGACCCTTTTCATAACAGGGTTGGAAAACTTTTACCTAATCTTATACCTCCCCACCTGTGAAGCAAGAACTGACCTAGAGAAAAAGAAGAAGACACCCATTAACTGGTAGATTAGGTAGGTGGAGGGACAGTCAGCAGGCTGTGACTCCCACAATTGCCCCTGCAATTATAAAAACACCAATGGCCATTCCAATGATGTAGGCGATAGCTCTGTGACCCCTGACTTGCCTTGGATACTGTGGGCCTCACTAGGCCAAGAGATGCAGGGGTACCCAAATCATTCTTGCCTGTAATAAATAATTAATTTTCAGCTGAGTGGTATAGCCTCCCAACATACAGCCTCTGGATTCGGCATCTGTCCTACACCCACAGGCTATTACAAGTACACACTGGCGAGGGAAAAAGACAGGAAAAATAAACTTCTCCCTTTGGCTAGGAGATTTGAAGTAGAATACACACATACACACAGAATCTGACAAGACCCACCTCACCCCTCCCAGTACTAGAAAAGCATAAAACTCTTTCGGAAAGGACAATCACAAGGAGAAAAAAAAAATTACCAGAAACACACAAACTTTCTGCAGTTCACACAATGGGGAACCACACTGAGAGATCAGAGCTCATGCCTTTCTATGAAAATTATTGCAAGAAAAAACAATTTAGAAACTTCCTAACTACATTCTCAACATATTTCAAGAGGCTGTTGCATTTATAAAACTAGAACAGGTAGTCACAAAGAGGGAAGGAAAAATTGCATAGAAGTTAAAAATGCCATTGCTAAATTAAAATGCAATAGAGTCGGTAAACGGTGTCGGCATGCCAAGGCAATCCCGACCTTCTAAAAGACCAAGAACCTTCTGGTTTGCAGAGGGTTTAAGAAGCTGTCAACCTTAAGATATATAGAGGCATCAAGGGAGCAGAAAAGGCATTTCAGCTTCAAGGACTAAATATGCACAAATACACATTATAGTTTATACTTTTACCCACATAATAATATCTTTCCCAATTTTCAACCAATTTAGCTCCATCTTTTTCCACATCCACAGCAACTGGAAACATTAGCAAGTAAAGTGGAGGGAGGAGGGGAAGGGAAGGTATCTATGAGTTTACCTGAGTAAGCATATTTCATTTGATCCTTTTTACCCTTTTTTCCATCTTAGCATACATACTTTTTGCCAAATAGCACTTCAAAAGATGGATCTCAGTGATTGCAATGTCTTCAAATCAAGACCTCTAGTTACTTACATACATGCATATAAAATATACACATCAGATTTCAGAAGTGCCCCTGTTAGAGAAATCCAATATTACAGGTGGAAGAGGAAGGTGCTCAATGATCCAGCTTAATCCAGCGGGTTCTTAAAGTGGTGTCTACAGACAGCATCTGTATCACCCAGAAATCTATTAGAAATGTAAATTATTGAGTCTTACATCAGACTCACTACAGGGAAACTCTAGAGGGTGGGACCCAGATGTTATTTTAAGAAGCCTCCTAAGTGATTCTGATACACACTAAAGCATGAAAACTACTATCATCATCAGACACGCAAAAATAGGCTAGTAAAAGGCCTTACAGCAGCACTTCTCAATACTGGTTGTATATTAGCATGATCTGGGGAGCATTACACATTTCTGATGCCCTCTGATCACCAAAATAATTAAATCCGAATCTCTAGACATGAATTCATATGATCCCAATGTGCAACCAAGTTTGAGAACTAATATTTCTTAAACAAAATGAAATCCCAAATGTAAGCAGCCATGGAAAGAACTGGAAAGATGCATCATTGATGAATGGATTAATAGAAACAGGAAACAAAACTAAGCAAAAAGATAGGTTAGGATATGAACTGTGCTAGAAAAATACAGAAGAAGAGCTATCAACTTACCCAGCCTGGGGAACAACTGGAGAGAAATTCAGACTGACCGTGGCCTTTGAGTGTCTCTGAATCTTGTCTTGGATGCAGAGCGGAACAGACCTGAAAACAACGAAGAAAAAACAGAAACGTGGAAAACAAATTCAGGAAACCTAACATATCTACAGTTCCTAAAGTTGTCTGCACACAGTTTGAATACTCCTGGTGTTTGTATTCCACCCCTAGAGAATTCAATTTAATTATACTGAGTGTGACCTGAGCATCGGGCTATTTAAAAGATCCCTCAGTGAATTGAATATGTAAACAAGTTTGGGAATCACTATAATATATGTGGAACAGATATTTTAGAAGAATATGATCAAACACACAGGAGAGGAGCAAAAAATAGAAGAAAGAGTAGAAGAAAATGATCCTAAGATGAAGAAACCTTGTGCCTCATCACTGAAGGGCCTTACTGATACTTCGATAGAATAAGCTAAAAGAAACCAACTCAGACATAGCCTTATAAGTTGTTAAATTTCAAGGACAGATATCATGAAGAATCCAGGTAAGGAAAAAAGTCATGTAAATATACAAACTCAAAAAGATAAGGGGCAATGCTACATACTTCTAACCATAAATAGAAATATATATATAGTAACCTGAACACAATAACTAGCCAAATTCTCATCTGTGTGAAAGGCAACCACTGATATTATCTCCATGCACAGAAACAAAGGAAAACTACCAAGAGAAATAAGAAGAAAATTGAGAAGTCAAAAATGAGGGATCTTTGGTTCAAAAGAATTGGTGATGAGTGATGTAACCACTAAACCAATGGGTTCTTAAACCTGGCTGCACACTGGACTCTCTGGGAAGCTCGTAAGAGTACCACTGTTTTGTTGCTAAGCCAGATATACTGATTTAATTGGTCTAGAGTGGGCCCCTCAAAAGTATTTTTAAGTAGTCCCCTAGGTGATTCTAATGTGTAACTATGTGGTTGAGAATTACTGTGCTAAAACTGTTAATTAAATAATTATCGCTGATAACCACTATTGAAAGAAGATGTATAATGAAAATAATAATTTAATAACAATCTGGCTCTAAACTTCCATATTATATTTACTTCTTCCTTGGGGAAAATAAATTAAGTTGGTGTATTATTATACAGTCTGAATGCACTGCCTAAGGGAGGTTCTTAGCTCCCCTAAGCATCTATGCTGGCTATATGCATATACACAACCCTCAGATGTTAGGGAGTGCCTGCTCCCTGTCCCCAGGTGAGGCTTGGAATCCAGCTAGGACGAGGCCGGGGGAAGAAGGAAAGTGCAGGAGCTCAGGAGAGAGGCCAGGAATATCCAGATGCTCTCTGTGCTTTCATTTGAGTTAGGCTGGATCTGTGAAGAGAATAGTGTCCATATAGGTGGCAACATAAGTAATGCCTGAACTCCACTGTAGTACGCCTGAGAAGGGTGGGGGCAAAAGTATATAAATGATCGAAAAGAGGTGTTTCATCAAAGGGTTGTATTGATTTATAGACAGAACAAATTAAGAAACTAAGAATGAGAGAACATAGACATGTAATTCCTTCTGTTTTTGTTTACAAGTCTGAAATCAGAAAAAAAAAAAAAATTCTGGTGTTAAAAATTCAGTGAGCAAGTGCGAACAAGCCAAAGTGCAGATCAGGCTTTCTCAACTTCAGCCCTACTAATTTTGGCCAAATAATTTTTGGCCAGATAATTCTTTGTGGTGGGGGCTGTTGGAAGCACTGTAGGATGTTAGCAGCATCTCTGTTCTCTATGCATAAGATGCCAGAAGCATAGCGCTAGCTATGGCAACCAAACATGTCTCCAGATGTGGCTGGATAGCCTCAAGGGGGAAAATTCACCTCGGGTGAACACCACTGGTTCAAACTAATTTTCAAAATTCTTTAAGAAAAACTAGGTATTCATTTTCATCCTGCAAGTTTATAGACTATGATCCTGTACTTTTATATTTTATTCTTGACATTGTTAATTAGAGATTAAAAATTGGTTCAAATATATTCTGAAGTAACCACTTATAGAGAGAAAACAGACTTTATATAATCTAAATCACTTAAAATACATGAAGAAAAAAAAAGACAAAGTCCATTCATCAAGTGACATAAATTATTAAAAGCACAAAGTTAAAGCAGGATGATAGAAGACCAAGCATAACTACTGAAAATAAATGCGAATGGAATAAACTTCCCATTAGAAGAGGAAGAACTACAGATTAGGGTCAAAAATCACAAATTCAACTGTACAGAGGAAAAAAAAAGCTGGAGTAAAGGGCTATGCAAAACATACTTGGCAAAACAAACCAAAAGGAAGCAGGAACAGTGATATTATTGTCAAATCTGAAGTTAAAGCTTAAAGCTTTATGGACCCAAAAGGTTTATTCACAATGAATAGAGTTAAGATAGTCTTGAACTCTGGAAGACAGTAGAATAATAAGCTATAGTTATTTTCTTTTTCCTACATTGTTGCAATTTCTAACTTAAGCTCCTTGAAGGCAGCAGCTGTATTTTATTTACTGTGTATTCACAGTACCACTGTGTTTGCCAAGGAAATCACCCTCATTTATAAATGTTTGTTGGCTAAGTAGATGTGTTTACATGATCCATGGACCCTGATGGAGTTCAATGATTCATTGCATGGGCCTCTATTTCCTCTCTATAAAATGAGAAGTCTCAGCTCTCCCACTTCTATACTGTGATATTTTTATCTCTCCCAACCCATCCCTTTTTTAACGCCAGTTGCCTAAATTATGCCTCAAAATTAGTGTTAAGCTTATGGGACACGCAGACATTAAGGATCTCCCATATTAAGCAGTTTATATTGAGAAAGTAGTTATTAATCTGAAATGCTATAAGACCCATATTCAGCCAAACTATAAGGTAGTGTTGCTATGAGAACAGTCATGTCAGATGGGATTACATTTTGACAGCTCTTTCCAGCCCCATATCTTTCAGAGAAAACGTTGCCTTGAAGTGGTAGGCGAGGCTACAAACGCTGCGAGATTAGCTGCACTTTTTCCCATTTTGCTAAGCTCATTCCTGGCTCATAGTAGGTGCTCAGAAAATGAGTATTGATTGTGAATTAAATAAAATCCTTGTGTTTTTATTTACTAGATGGAGCCCTCAAAATGCCATTCTTTTCCTCTAAATTTCTCAAAAGATTTGAAGAGGGTCTTTTAAAAATAGAACCTATATTTGGACAAGAGGACATATGGAACAGGCACAGTGATGCCACTGTTTGTCATCACTCAGCTAGGACCACTGTGCAGGGGAAGCCACGGGAAAGGAAATCAAGACACTCTCTCCCAGCAACTGACTGAAGTGTGCACCCACCTCTCATCCAGCCTTCCTGCTCCCTGCCCCTCCAAATTAAATAACACAGAAGAAAAAATATCAGTCTAACAAGGTCTTATTTAATGTTCCAGGCAGCCTCAAATCCATATTGATCAAGTTTCAGCATGAAGCTGGAGCCTGCAGCAATAAGTGAGATCAATATGAGGCCTTCATTCAAATCTCATCTGTAAAAAGAACAAAACAGATTCTAATACTGCACAAAAACACTAAGTTGATGAGAAAGCCATTAAAAACAAAAAGCTGCTTTAAAAAGACATAACCAAGTATTTATGCTTATGATAGACTCAAACATTTTTTGAAAAGAGAAGATATTTTTAGGCAAGAAAAAAGAAGGAAATCACTAAGACTTGCCTAAAGCCCTTACTGATTTAGTTGCAAAGTTTAACTTCTGTGTTTCTATGATTTTTTTTCTTAATGCAGCTCTAAAAATACCTTTTGTGGAAGCTGAGTGTTGCTTTTTGTATGTACTCAGTTGATAAGTGCCCCACATATTGTGCCTAGCATTGTGCAGCATACTAACAAGGATGCCCAAGAAATGTGAACCCTATTGTCAAAGAGTGCACAATTCTCTGCAGAAAATGGGAATGTTGTTGTTTAGTTGCTGACTTGTGTCTGACCCTTTAGTGACCCCATGGACTATACCCCACCAGGCTTCTCTGTTCAAGGGATCTTCCAGGCAAGAATACGGGAGTGGGTTTTCATTTCCTTCTTCAAGGGATCTTTCTGACCCAGGGATCAAACCTGCATCTCCTGCATTGGCAGACAGGCTTTTTTACTATTGAGCTACTAGAGAAGGCAGCAGAAAATGGGAAAGTATATACAAAAATGATTAAGATCTAAAACAAGGCAATATTACCTTTAAAATCAAAATAAGTGATCAAAATAAAGACGTCAGAAAAGCAATTCAGGAATAGATAAAAGAATAGATATTTGGAGAAGACATGCCTCTGGCACTCTTTCCTTAAGCAAATGTCCAACCCCTTTGTATACATGTTTCCTCAACCATTAAACAGGAAGGTGACACATCTATATCATGAGGCTATTATAGGCAACAGATGTTATAGAACACAGAAATAAAAACAAAAATAAACAAATGGAACATAATCAAACTTATAAGCTTTTGCACAACATAGGAAATAAAAAACAAAATGAAAAGACTGGGAGAAAATACTTGCAAATGATGTGACTGACAAGGGTTTAATTTCCAAAATATACAAATAGCTCATACAACTCAGTAACAACAATAACAAACCCAAACAACCCAATCAAAAAACAGATAGAAGATCTAAACAGACGTTTTCCCAAAGACATACAATGGCCAACATGCATACAAAAAGATGGTAAATTATTAGAGAAGTGGAAATCAAAACTACAATGAGCTACCTACCACCTCACACCAGTCAGAATGATTATCATTAAAAAGTCTATAAATAAATTCTATAGAGAGTGTGGAGAAAAGGGAATACTCCTACATTGTTGGTGGAAATGTAAATTGGTGCATCCACTATGGAAAAAAGTAAGCAGGCTCCTCAAAAAACTAAAACTAGAGTTTTCATATGATTTAGCAATCTCACGCCTGGGCATATATCCAGACAAAACTATAATTCCAAAAGATACACGTACTGGTGTGTGCATAACAGCACTATTTACAATAACCAAGACACAGAAACCACCTAAATGACCATCGACAGATGAACTGACAAAGAAGATCTACACACATACACACAATAGAATAGTATTCACCCACAAAAAAGAATGAAATAATGCCACAAAGATGGACCTAGAGATTATAATGCTAAGTGAAATAATTCAGAAAGAGAAAGATAAATTCCATATGATATCACTTACATGTAGAATCTAAAATATGACACAAATGAACATATCCACAACACAGAATCTGACTCATAGACACAGGGAACAGACTTGTGGTTGCTGGGGATGGGAGGGAAGGAGGGGTAGACTTGGAGTTTGGGATTAGCAGATGCAACTATTTTTTAAAACTTATTACTTTTTTTTTTTTTTTTTTTTTTTGGCCATGCAGGATCTCAGTTCCCTGACCAGGGATCAAACCCACAACCCCTACAATGAAAGCATGGAGTTTTAACCACTGGACCACCAGGGAAGTCCCTAAACCATTATATATAGAGAGGGGATAAACAACAAGGTTTTTATTGTATAGCACAGGGAATTATATTCAATATCCTGTAACAAACTATAATGATATGTATGTGTATATGTGTATATGACAAATGAAATTAAACAATATGCTTAAAAAGAGAGAGAGAACAGTTGGCTATTGGAGTTAAAAGAAGGGAGAATCTGTGTGCATCTACACATGCCAAAAACCCTAGTAGAGGAGATATGCCCTGTGAAATGACAGAATTAGCTAGGTGGAGGAAGGGTGAGCTTGGGCAAGTCATTTACCTTTTCCTGCTCCTGTTTTTCAGCAAGGTAATATACGTAATGGTTTCAACTTACTGTCTGATTATCTAGTGTTGAGAAACAAATGACCCCAGAACTTGGTGGTTTCAAGCATTCATTTTTCTCACTAGTGGCAATCTGGGCAGCACTTGAAAGAAACAGGTGTTTCTTCTTCACTCCGCATCAGTGGGGGCAGCGTGAAGCCTGGGAGCTGGAATCATCTGAAGGTTGTTGATCCTGGCTGGGGTCTTAGCTGGAGCTATTGGCTGGAACACCTACAAGCTGCCTCTCCATGTGGCTCATGCTTCCTCACAGCTGGTGGCTGGCTTCCAGAGGTAAATATTCAAAAAATAAGAAAATGTGCCCTTTGCTATGATCTAGCCCCAGAAGTCACATGGCATCACTTCCCCCATATTGTCTGTAGCCCTTGCAGGTTCACAAGGAGGGGAAATTGACATCACTTGTAAACTGGGAGTGGCAAGGATCCAAAACAACATGTGATACCAGAAATATTACTGCAGCTATTTGGGGGGAAATACAGTCTGCTACACCTACTGTGCTTTCTAAAATGTTTGCAATCATTAGCCATAGCAGCAGTAGTAATTTTGGAAAGAGGAGACAGTACAGGTATCAAGAATTAGCAAGGCATTCGGCAAGCAGGCATTTATTATGGACATAATTATAAATAAGACAGTCCCTGCCTTCAAGGAATTATGATTACAAGAACAATTACGACTCAATATGTTAAATTCCCTGGAGGAGGAAATGGCAACCCACTCCAGGGTTCTTGCCTGGAAAAAATCCCATGGACATGGAAGAATGGCAGGCTACACTCCATAGAGTCACAAAGAGTCAGACACGACTGAGCACGCATGCACATTATATTACTTAGGACTGAGAGTACAAAATCACTGGAGCTAAGAAAAGAAAGTTTCTTGGAGATGTGGGAAGCTGCGCTGACAACCAAGGGGTTCAGAGGCTGATCCAGGTTCTGTGGGGATTAAAGCTTGTATGATTTGAGGTCCCTCTTTAAGAAAAGGAATACAAAACTACAAATGCAAAATTAGGTATAGCACCTTTGAAAAGGCCTGTGAAAGCAAGGAGCCCTGGTATTTCAGCTTAAGTATAAAGTAAAATCTGTTATGATGAGATCTAAAACTGAGAAGAAAGGAAGTGAGGCAAGAGGGAACTGAAGATTCGGATAAAAGGGAGGGGTCAAGGGACAAAGGATCTTACTAAGGTTGAAGAGCCCAAAATAGGGAATAAGACAGTGAAAGGACAGGGGCCTCTTTGGAGGGGAGGCAACAACAGGAAATAAGAATTTATTTACACGTGGATCTGGTTTGGAGAGTCCAGAATGGCAGAAAACAAACTTAGGATATAAAATTGTGAGCAACTGAAACTTCACTGAAAGATTCTGAAAATGAGAGTTAAATGATTTATGAAGTTTAGTGAGCAGAAAGATTGAAGTGGGGAAAATGCTTGTCACAGACAATCTTTTGATACCTACAAGCTATTTGTCAATGCCCCAGACCAGATACCTGGCAGTTAGCTTTATTGCTTCTGCTAAACACATCACTGGATCATTTTTAAAAGCTAAAAATAGTAAATCACACTATTTTAAAACATGGAAATTGTTAAATATATATTTTGGCATCCTTGTTCTTTGGGACATTATTATTCAGTTATTAAAATCATATTTATGAGAAGTCTTCCCAAAGTGAGAAAATACTTAAAATTTCAAGTGGAAAAAAAAGCAAGATGCAAAACTATGTAACTATATATACATATTGCATACTTACATATGTACTTTTAAGTTAAATGTGTATTGAGTACTTACATATTTGAGTATAAAACTACTATAAGAAAATACCTCAAATATAACAATGATGTCCTTAATTGGTTGCCAATTGGGGGTGAATTTCTTTTACTCTTTTGTTCTTATGTATTTCTAATAACGTATATGTGCTGACAATGATTTGGTACAAAAAATTTATTTAAAACATCCTACTCATTTGTCAAGGTCTAGCCCCAAATCCCACCCCCTCAGGAAAACTTCTCTGACGGCCTGACTCTTCTCCCTCCCCCACACCTCAGACCCCAGCATGTACTTTCTTCTTGAAATACATCAGAACTGCTTGTATCTCTTGCTACATAATCATATCAGCTCTCTGTATCAGCCCCTACAGTAGTCCCCACAAGAACATGAACCCCATGAAAAGGGGCTGAGGCTGCAGTCCCATCTCAGTGCCTTGAATAGGGCTGGTATTAAACACTCACTGAATTGAATCAGGTTCAGCGTATATCCGCAACAGTGTAGAACAGAGTGCAAATTACTCAAGCCATAAGGCATAAGTTTATAGTTCCATAAAGGGAAAGCGCACACAGACCATTTTCCAGTGGCCAGTGACCACCCACTTCAAATGATGACAATAATACTAAAGGCTTTGGAATCTGCCATCTCTTTTGACCCTTACAAGAGTTCTTTGAGAGGCAAATATTCTTATTCACAAGATTAAATGATATGTGTATGTGCCTGGCACTGATTAGGTGAATAAATGGTAATTGCTTTATTTTCTGTGATTTGCTCAGTCACAGAACTCAACAGTCAGAATGCAAGGACTAGAAAGCTTTAGCCCTATTTCCCACATTTCCTCTCTGCCACAGTCATAGGCCTGGCAAGCAACTGTCTTTCTTCTCTCCAAGGATTCCTGGGGTGTATCTGCCCTGGCAGCTAACAAGGGTGAACACCCTCTTGATATCTTGTGCTTTTTAATCAAATGATTCAGTCACTTCTCTAGTGACCCTCATCACCATTATGGCTCTAGAAAAGACAATTAGACACTGAAAACTGAGGAACAGTATTATATATGTGTTATCATCAGCCCCCACAAACTTTTCAGGAACAAAATGCAGTTCTTCCTAAGATGAATGCATCTTTCATGACCATTATCCAGATAAGAATAGCATTCATTTACTGAATGCTGACTATGTGTTCTACCAGATAAGCTGCATGGGTTCTCTCCATTTTATTACTACAGAAACTGTATGAGGTATGCATTAGCATCTTCATTTTTCATGTGTTCATTGAGGTTCAGGCAAGTCAACTAAATTTTCCAAAGTTTCCAAGCTAGTGAATGACATAGCTAGGTCTGGCTGACTGCAAAACCCATGCTACAGGAGGTAATCAACAAATGCAGTATAGCAATGACCACAGAGTAGGGTATCAATAAAAAAATATATACTAATAACAATATAGTAGGTGCTTTAAGAACACAGGTTGAGGTGAAATACCTGTGACTTTTGTGTCTTCACTTGTTTTGCCATCTTAAGTTAAGGTGGATGACAGAAGAGGAGAGAAGGATGAAAGACGTTTTTGTCCCATAAACTGTTATTTATTTACCATCTACCAGAGACAAAATAAGCATCAAAATCCAGAAACTCCATAGTCAATCCAAGTCTAGTTGAACCTTAACTCCTCCCTAGGCCCTTCAAACGGAGAATGCACATTGCCAGCCCTTCCTTTTGCAGAACTTGACCTTCCATTCTTTCCCCCACCCCGACCCTTCCAAGCCTTTCTGCCTGTGCCCCCCTGATTCAGTGGCCGCCACTGCAGGCAGATCAACTAAAGGTGAGTGAACACACTGGGAATGAACAAGGAGCCTAGGGGACACGGTCAGGGGCTGCGTATCTGTCAGCCTTGAGGCAACAGGAGCTAAGATGGGAATTGCAAAGGGGAGGAGAAGCCTGTGGTTTTCGGGAAATCTGCTTGGTTGGTTGATGTGGCAGTCCCTAGTCTTTGGGGAGGTAGTGGGCAGAATAATCACGCTGCTCCCTAAAGCTGAAAGTTTGGGTTTTCTCCTTTTGTGCAGCTGCAGTGCTGTTTCTGCCACCTGCCAAGGGCCAGCTGCCAGCTCCTTTGGGAAGCATTGTTTCATTTTAAAGCAGGGGTGGAGGGAAGATGGAACGACTCTGGCTCTTTTCTTTCCGGAGAGCATTTTGTTCCTTCTGCTGTCAGGAAGCCTTTGTACAGACAGGTCTTTATTCCCAGGGCAGGAGAACTGGAGACAAGCATTAGACATTTGCCAATTCTTGATCACTTTCCTCACCCTTTATACTTTGTTCCCTTGAAATTTGTTTAGACTATGTCTTTTTCTTGAAAGGCTTTGAGACCTTTTGCAAAATAAGGTTTATCTACAGTAAGGCTATAAAATAGGAGCAGGAAAGAGGAAGCCCAGGTTCAAGGTGAGAGGCAGCCGTACATATTTTAAATGTAAGAATAAGCAAAGATGCTGTGATTAAGCTTTAAAAATTAAGTTTTGTAATTAAACTAAAAAATTAAGCTTTAAAAATTGTCTCTGAGATGCCTGCCCATTAGGATGAGAAGGGAAACATAGCATGTTATATAATGGTCAGACTAGGATCAAAGAGGAATTTGATATTCAATTGTCACTTTGGGTATCTGTTTATACCTGCCTTGATACTGTCCAGGCCACAGTCATTATGGATGTTTTAGATGAACTATGACTCAGCAGCTCTGAGAAGCCATTCAGGCAGACATTAGGGAGAATAGATGCAAAATTATTTTCTATGTTGAATCTCAATCCAGCCAAAGAAGCAATCTACTGTTTAGGATCCTCAATTCTCTAAAAAGGGTGCTAACTTATCTCCTTTTCAGTTAGCTGTTTCATCAAGTCTCGGGACACTTAACTGGCAACATATGAAAATTACGCACTTTGTGTCTGATGAGGATTATGCCCTCGAGTTTTTTTCCCACCCTGTATCCATCAAGTTTATTAAGGTAAGTGATATTATGGAAGAGGCGGGGATAACTCAAAAGATTTCTCATCTAACCTTCTTTCAGATACACAGTATCTACCATGGGATTAAGTCAGGTCAGTTGAGAAGTGAATGATTTTGACGGTACTATTTAATGGCCTCCCCCCAACACCTTCCCAGGGCCTTCTCTAAACTCTTTAAATATTTTTACTGAGTTGCCCCCTGGTGTGATATCATCAACCTTTAATGAGAGGTGATTAAAAAAAAAAAAATAGCCCCTTAAATATATTGCCCCCTCACTGATATCCAGGCAGTCCTTGGCCCAAGAAGCCTTGAGAGAAATGAATCTCTTACACCAGAAATCGGTACCCTTCTGAGGAACAGGCCAGCTCTCATATTTTGGACACAGACTGGTAGGGACGGCCTGATTTTCCATTTAGAATCAGCTGATTTGGAGCTTATAGTTGAATTCATTCCCCAAGCCAGAAAGTGTACAGGACTTCACTATCTATGCCTGAATAAGCCTCAATGCCTGTGGACAAGGCTACTAGAGTTCTTACATTGCCTCATCTTTTCCTCAGTTCAGTTCAGTCGCTCAGTCATGTCTGACTCTTTGCAACCCCCTGCAGCATGCCAGGCTTCCCTGTCCTTCACCAACTCCTGGAGCTTGCTTGTCTTTTCACCTTTTCCTACCTGTTTTTAATTTTGTGAGTTAATCTTTACATTTCTTTATTTCATTATGCTGCCATTAGTTCTTTCTGAAACAAAGTGGGATTGATAAGCACACTTCTTAGCATACTGCTTCCTCAAAGGAGACAGAGGTTTTGCTGGCACTAAACTCTGAAAGAAATATCCAGTGTGGGGGCATAACTCAGAGACTACTGAGCAATGGAATGGACAAGATTTTAAACGATAATTTTAATTTTAAAGATAATTTGATAACGAGTATAGAAACATTATTTTTTCACTTTAAAATAAATCTTTGACAAAAGTAAAAGGCCTCGGAAATTGCTCAGAGGCCATCAACAGCAAAATGGATACACTGTGATACATCCCACGAGGGAATACTATCAAACGATAATAATGAATGACCTACAAATACATGCAACAATATAGAAAAGTCTCACAGAGGTAATGTTGGACTAAAGAAGGCAGATAGAAAAGAACACCATATGTGATTCCCCTGATATAAAGTTCAAGGTCAATTAAAGCATCTCTGGTGTTAAAGGTTAGGATACTTGCTTCTCCTGGTGGTAGTAGTTTCTGGAAGGGGGCGCAAAGGGGGCTCCTGAGATGTAATGCTGGTTTTATCTTGACCTGGATACTGTTGCTTAGGTATGTTTACCTTGATAAAATTAACCAAATTGATGTCTTATGATTTGAGTACTTTTACTATATGTTGTTCTTCAATGAAAACAAAAACCAGAAAAAGATGAGGAGGACCTATGTTAAGTGAGGAGTACACTGAAGATCAGCCTCAGTATTGGAACTGGCCATAAATCTGATTTCAGCTTCAGCTTTCAAAAGTCCAAAATAACAAAAGGCCTACTTCAGAGTCATTTCTGGCTTCCCTGAGCTTATGCATGATCGATGATCATATGACCATAACCATTATTTCTTACTGTTACATTTTAATCATGTCAGCAATAGGGATGAGGTGTGTCATTTGATTTTATTATTTTCAAACACAGGAAAGCATTCTGGCTGTATTAAGAAAAATCTCCTCATGTGGTTTATAAATTGAATATTATTAGTCAGTTAGTGCATGATACATATTTACTACTGCAAGAATAAAATACTATAATGATTAGTGGTATACAAAGTCTTTTTTTGGTGCCAAAAACCAATTTCAACTTTCAAATAGTTAAATAAATAGAAAAGGAAGTTGACAATATAAATGTTAAGAGAAAATGTTAGCTAGTTAATGTACATCCTTTCTGAACCAAAGAATTATTTAAATACATAAATTTAAATAACAATGCAAGGTGGAATAATAGAGATTCAATTGTATCATATTTCTAATCCTTGTAGAATTGTTTGGTGTATTAGCATCCATTACATTTTTTAAAAGCCTTTAAGGAGTGTATTTAAATTGTCATTATTTAATTCCATTTAGGCCAAGAGTCTTTTAAGAAAAAGTCTTATTTGGGAATTCTTCACATTTTATGAGGACAAATTAAAAGCAGAATGTCAAATGCACCATATCAAAATTTCATAAGAAGGAAAAGCTCCAGAATCATGTACAATAACATTCACAATAAACTATCTTTGGTCCAAACAAAATAAAAAATTTTTAAAAATGAAGAAAAGAGGAAATTATTAGACACAAATGAGGAAGTCAGACACATTTTATTCTCACCAAACTTCAATAAAACAACTGACATGACAGGACTATTTTAGGAAGACATTCTTATATATTTTTCCTCCCACAGAAGCTGAACTTCTAAGCAAAAAGCTTGTTAAAATGATGCTATACTGTATACTAGTAAGTACATAGAATTTTCATTATTTAAAATGAAAAGTATTTTAGATGTGCCCTAAAAACAAAGTTCCTTCCAGAACACATGCTACCGAAAACATTTTATTCTGAACTATATTCTGTTGTGTACATGAGTCTAGTGATGCTATTAAATATGTCAATTTAAAGTGAGTTTCTGTGTAGTACTAGAAGTTCCTGAACTATAATGACAAACCTTTAAAATTTGACTACTGAAATTTTAATAATAAAATTGTCATTGCTATTTTCCTTGTCCGAAATGCCTCTAGCCTTCCAATCCACTTTTATATTGGGTAAGTCTCTACTCAGCCTTTTATTTCTCTTAAAGGAAGACTCCCTATCCCACTGGCAAAGTTGTTGCTCCTTACGGCCTCCAATCCTGTACATGTTACATGTAACTGTACCTGTAATT
Organism: Odocoileus virginianus; assembly: GCF_023699985.2. Classification (NCBI taxonomy): domain Eukaryota; kingdom Metazoa; phylum Chordata; class Mammalia; order Artiodactyla; family Cervidae; genus Odocoileus; species Odocoileus virginianus. The sequence continues at coordinate 37,517,946 of NC_069679.1, read as the reverse complement.
GTAACTGTACCTATAATTGCTGCCTGCCTCTCACCTTCCCCACTCACCTATAACTCATTCAGAGCATAAAATACAGCTCATCCATCTCCTGAGCCTCACACCTATCCCAGTGTCCCTTATACAGCAGTAACTGGGCATTTACTACTTTAAAAATTCACACAGAGACTTCCCTGGTGGTCCGGTGGCTAAGGCTCCATGCTCCCAATGCAGGGGAGCCAGAGTTTGATCCCTGTCCAGGGAACTAGATCCCACATGATGCTAAGACCCAGCATAGCTAAATAAAGTTCACACACTGATAACTACACATGTAATCATGGACATTACAAAATTGCTAAATCTCTTGGCACAGTACATCAGTTGCTTCCTTTATAAAATAAGAATCATACAGTACAGGGTTGTTAGGAAGAATAACTGAGAAAGTTCCATGAGGGCAGGGACAGATGGCTTTTGTTCACTGCTGAATCCCCAGTGCCTAAAACAACGCCTGACCAGGCACTCAGTAAAATATTTCCAGCCTGACCCAAGTGCAATAATCCATGCAGAGTGCATGGCACTGTATCTGACCTACAGGCTTCAATCAGGGTTAATTATTATTAGTAACTTTCTATTCCGGTCAGGGTCTACGTCACTGCACACACATGCGGGCTGGAAAATTATCACTCTTTTAAGATGATGTATTCCTGGGCATGTAGCTCTTCCCTTAATCACCCCTACTGAGCCCTCCCTCCTTCACAGACCCTCCCTGTCAACCTCAGTCCCCAGGGAGCACAGGTCTCTTCTGAATTACTACAGTCTGCACTGGTAGGGATCCTTTCTGGACCCTGGTTATCCTGAGTTGCCAACTGGCCTGTGAACACCCTGAAATGCTTTCTGTCACCGCCTCAACAATGCAGAGGGACTGATGGTTGGTCCACCTACTTACCTGAACCAGGCAGCTGCTTCATGACCCCCTGCCTTTAATACATCCTCCATCTGCACACTCACCCTTAACTTCACTCACTCTTTCTCTCTATCCTTGTCTCGACTCCTTCATCTTCCTGTTAAAGGCTGCTCATAATTTACTAGATCCCACATTTGGGGCATGGTTCAGTTCAGTCTGTTTTAAGTTCACCTAGGCATTTCTCACCCCAGCACTCCCTTGTGACCCCATAGAACTCTTGAGGTCCCCCAAGATCTGGCTTCCTCCAAGAGGAACCGTCAGGGTTGTCAGATTTCACCATTCTCTAAGCAGTCCCTGAGGCCCAGAGTATCCCAGCCCATCACCACATAGCATGCCCTTCCAGCTCCTCCTGATCCCTATTTGTCTTCCTGGAAAACCCTGTACTCCACCCACTGGGCCCAGGCTGAAGCCCACAGGTGCCCCCCTTGGTATTTAGAAGAGACAATATTTCATGATGGAGGGGACCGGGTGAAGGGCCTAACCCCACAATCACTTAAGGTGCTGAAAAGAGTGGTACTGACCAGAAGCTGCACTTCAGGAGAAAAGTTCAAGCAGCAGGTGGTAATGGTCTCCGTGGATGAATTTTAAGTGCCTGCAGCTGCTGGGAGGAATACCTGGCCCCAGGGTGTGCAATGGAACAGCACAAGCGAGTTGCTGCGCCCTGGACTTTGGTCGGCATCCGATAGGGGCCCGGGGGCTTCAGAAGCCTCTGCTGCCCAGGCTCTTGGGACTCGCGAAGACTGTAGATTTGGGGCCGCACATGCAGAGTTCACTCGCCCGGTGCAGCTTTGGACAGCCCTTCTGCTGCCCAGCCTTTGGGCCAAAGCCTTTCCCCTCACCTGTGGGATCCCCAAGGACTTCCCAGGTGGCGCTGGTGATAAAGAACTCGCCTGACAATGCAGGAGACACAAAGGACACGGGTTCGGTCTCTGGGTGGGGAAGATCCCCTGAAGGAAGACATGGCAACCCACCCCAGTATCCTTGCCCAGGCAATCCCATGGACAGAGGAGCGTGGTGGGCTACAGTCCATGGGGTCGCAAAAGAGGTGAACACAACTGAGTGACCGAACAATGATGACTTCCCAGGTGTAGAGTATCACCCAGGAGACTAAGACAAAGTTCTTGTGGCTGAGGAGTCTAGGGAAGTAAAAGACGCCTTCTGCATACATGCACGCTCAGTCGCTTCAGTTGTGTCTGACTTGGTGCAGCCTGATCCAACCCAGGTCTCCAGCGTTGCTGGCAGATTCTTTAATCTGTGCCATCAGGGACAACGCATATAGCCTTTACTTTTTGCTATTCTATGTGCTTTACATGTGAAAGGGATCAGGTATGCCACTGCCAAATATGCCACTTTAGCATAGTGAATATTTTGAGCTGAAGGCAATTGAGAATCAGCAGATGCAGGATAAGTTCTGTGCCCTCCCTTTATCTGCCTAAAATCAGGGCACACATTTTTCTTTGTTAAGGTGTTTCTCCCACCTCCTTGTACCAGGAAAAGGAGAATGACTTTTATCACTGGAGATGAAGAGCTAACAAAGAGATGAGTTTGCATGCACACACCTTACTAAAATAACCCTTATTTTCCATTAGCACCCCCATATTTCCCCATATGTTTCACTTCTCCACAATGTATCACCCTCTGAAGCCCAACCACCCTCTCCTTTGTGAAAATGGTCCATAAGCCCCCAAGTCTAACCACTTTTCTTATTTCAGTTCATTTTTGTGAAACTTTGTGCATGTAAATATTAATGATCATTGTATGCCTTTTCTCCTGTTAATCTATCTTTAATTAATTTAATTCACAGGTCCTGGTTACTGAAAGTTAAGGGTAGAGGAAAAGGTTTTCAGCCCCAGCATATGAATTCAATCATTTAACACTCTTAACAACTCTATGAGATGAGTGCTCTTATCCTAACTTTACAGAGGAGGAAACAGGCAGGCCAAGTAGTTGAAGAAGCTGCCCAAAGTTTCATGGCGCATTCGTTGTGGAGTCTCTGAGATCCAAATTGCTCAGGCATTCTGATTCCATGGTCCATGCTCTTAGCCTTTGCTTAATAAATAGTAGTTTTTACATTAGCTAGCAATTAACTGTAGCTGTTCTCATGGTTAAAAATCTATACATTCTCTACCTTAAAGAAATATATAAAGAAAGAATATAAAGAAATATTCTGAAGATAACCCTTTCTGTTTTTCAATTGAAAGACATTTGAAGCTGGGGAAAAATAAAAAAGTTTATTCAAAGGTGATGCTGCAGGGAAAACATGGAAATTACTATGTGGAATGTTCAGGATCCTGAAATATGGTGGACAAACCTCAGACTTCCCATTAAGTTATTTTGTAGAAGGTTAAGTTCCAGCATAAAATACTAACTAGAACATACACTTCTGCCTCAACAATATCATTTTAAAACTTGTAATTTAAATAAAACATCTTAAAGTCCAGTTTTTCATCCCATGGCTTGACTTGTTTTAACTTCCCCAAAGCCTTCATGCAAATCCACTTTACTTTTCCATCACAAATTGTGGAGCTGTTGTTTTCCTGGAATTGAGGAGAGAATTTATTCAAATTTGACCTAAAGCTATAGATAATAATAAGCCATTGAAAACAGTTCCCCAGACACACAACTATGTCCCTACCCAAAATAGTAGCCCCAAAGGAATTCTTATGGCCTAGTTATATCCTCTGGGGATGGGGGTGGGGGTATTCAAACCAAATATGCTGACACTGCACTAACTATATAGCAGGCACCCTGTAATGACACCTTTGGACAACACAGAAAATGATTGTGTTCCAAGGATGGGCTATAATGAGAGGGGAGGGTACAGAGAGCCACAGGCGGCGTTGTTTCCAATCTAACAACACAACTGGGGGCAGGGGCAGGTGTGTGCCTGTTTTCAAAATAATAAATATCGCTATAGTATTTCTGCACAAGGCTTGTGAGGAGAGCATGAAGTTTGAAGAGCCAACCAGCACTAGTAGATTTCTAGTTCCCCTACAAAAGTAGTAGAAGTAGGCAGAGCAGCCCAACCAACAGAATTCTGTATGGCACAGAATAAATTTTCTTTCAGATTTACAGATTTCCTCTTCCCTGAAGCCCTATTACTTGGACAAAAGGCAGGGCCTCTTGTAGCCTCAGTTTCTTTATCTGTTAAATGGAGATGAATTATATAGGTTATTGTGACACACACTCACACACACACACGCACATAACATTTTATGCTTTTAGATAGAAAGAAAAAGAAAAAGAGAACCTACACAGTACCTGGCTCGTAGTAAATGAGTAATAAAATGTTAGCTTCTCCCTATGGAGAAGCCCTCAAGTTCCCCTTAATTTGATGGAAAAAGAAGTGAAATCAGCCCATTTGGAATGAAAATGAAACCCAACCTTTCATGTGCTCTATGAAGACAAGATGCATTCAGACAAAAGAAAGAGCTCAAAGCCGAGCAGCATCACTCTGTAATCCTTTACAGAATGGTGACACTTGGCTGATTTGTCAAAAATCCTGCTACATATCCACACTGGGTTCTTCTAATGAATGTCAGATTTTAAGAATCAACGACATTGACATTACTCCACGGAGCAAAGACTGACGGCCCAACTTATAAATTCCCTGATGCATGTATTAGCAAGGAGGCAAGATGAGTTTTCTGTTCACTGGTCTTGTTCTGCTGTCAAATTCTGGGGGACTTGCATTTCAAGCAATATATCTAATCTCTTTAAATTAAATTATCTTCCTTTCACCAGCCAGAAATTTTTTTTAGAAGAATATTATCAACTAAGTGGATCAGAAAATGCGGGTTTAAGTCTTGCTTCCTTGGTGAAAAGATATTAAAATGAATGTTATTCCCCAGATAAATGATGTGTTCCAAGGGTCATACACTACAGCTGTTAGAAAGGTTTTTAAAAGAACTTTCAAATCAAAGGAGGCGGCACATATAAAATTGGAGAGAATTTCCTTCTTCAGAGGAATAGTAGGGGTGTTTTGCTTTTATCAGAACAGTGATAACTTCCCTGTTTCGATCTGTCATCCCCACTGATATTAATTAATAACCAATACTATTGAATTGTGAGGATGTGTTTAAAATACTTTTTCTGTATTAAAATTACTCTCAGCTTTCCAGTTGATTGAGAAGTTGTTTTTAAATTAAAATCCTATATACCTGTTACCAAAAAATGCTAAGCTCTGCCTTTGCTTCATCTTGTCATCATATGGCCTGTTTACTAAATAAAGCTTTTTTGTGGTTATGGTCACAACTATTGATTCCTGTTTTGGTGTAGAAAATGCTCACTTTGAGTTCCTGCCCCATACATATTTAAAAGTTAAAAATTTCCTTGTGATTTCAAAGTTAAAACATTCTAAGCCAAATGTGTCCAAAGTCTTCTATCTAATAGCTGGAACCCAGTCCTCTTGTCACCCTATAAAGCCAAGCTGAAATCTGTATTCTCACCTTTACTCTTAGGCCTTATTATAAGGCCTTCTTCATGAAATCTAGAGCAGAGGTTGGCACATTATTTTTCTATTAAGGATAAGATAACAAATATTTTAGGCTGTAGGCCATATGGTTTCCGTCGCAACTATTCAACTCCGCAGTGCCATATGTGTGTGCTAAGTCACTTTAGTCATTTCTGACTCTTTGCTACCCTATAGACCATAGCTCGCCAGACTCCTCTGTCTATGGGATTCTCCAGGCAAGAATAGTGAAGTGGGTTGACATGCCCTCCTCTTCCCAACCCAGGGATCAAATCCACGTCTCTTACATCTCCTGCATTGGCAGGCACCATGCAAAAGCAGCCAAAGACAATAAGTAAATGAATGAGTGTGATGGGCTCCAATAACTGTGTATTGGTTAGACTCATAATGCACATATCACATGCTATATTTATTATCTTATCGCCAAGACCAAATTTTAAATTTGTTAAAGTATAGAACCAACTTACCCCACACTGCCAGCCAACTGAAGTCATCATATCAAGTAGTTTCTTAAAATCTACCCAATAATTGATCAAGTGATGGGTGGAGGGAAGAATGTATATATTTCAATGGGATCCTCCTGGAAACTTCTGATTAATAGCATCAGCATTGTGGCTAGATAGCTTTAGCTCTACAAATGATGACATATACAACTACATGTTCTGAGGAAGCTCTGAGGGTCTTAGAATGTTTCACTCCCTTTTCCCCTATTTTATCCAATATCCAATTGATAAGGAGTGTTATTGCTAGTAAATAATTCTGGAAATTAGATTGCAAGATTAAGATCACTAAATTGTTTTCTTGGTTAGAAAATATTAAAAGCACACTTGCTTTTAAGTGAAACTCACCAATACTGAAGACCGAGGGGATATAACAAACCCTAAAAAAGATTTCACCATGCTTGAACATTGTGGGACTGCTGGAAGCCCCTAGTGAGCTAAATATTTCAAGTAAGATAGAAAGATAACATTTTCATTATACTTGACAGCTCTCTGAGAGTATGCCATCCTGTTTTCATATTAGATTAGAGAAAGCATGGGATTTAATACCTGACCATAGAGCTGCTGTCTTGAAGATAGCAAATATACTGTACCACCTATGATAACACATGTCATTTCACAGTTAGAAATTACTAAGTAATTACTAAATGGCAGACAGTATTAATTTAGCTAATATCCCTGTTTGCTCAAGAACACTCTGTTCTATAATCTAGCCAAGTCTAGACTGCCATTACAAAATGAGCCATGGTTTTCACTCCACGAAAACAGGTAGAACTAAAATAACCTTGCAAAGGCAGAATTTTTTCCCCTCCTATCAATGAACTTATACATTGGAGATTATAGTGCTCTGGAAGGTAATTCTCTCTGAAGGCATATACTATATCATGTGTAGATTTATCGCCTCCAAGAAAGGAGGTGAAGTTACTCCTGCACCAGGTCAATAATGTAACATGTGACTTCACTATGACCAAGGAGAACATGGATGAATTTTGAAGGTGAGATCAACAGCTTTTCATGAAGAATATGCAACTCTTGTATGACTTTAATGAAAACATCAGCCTTCTTTTTTAAGATAATAACAGAAAAGTCATGGGTGTGGCAAGAATGACAGGTGCCTCAATGGCCCAGAGAGGAACTCTGAGCCACAGAATCAAGAATAAAGTCAGAGACTGGAATGTGAACATAAGTTTTGGATTAAAATGACTGAGACTAAATGTGAATCTTATGAATGATTTTAAATCTGAAAATAAATCTAAAAATTAAGTTTACTGTGGAAATAGTGTAATATGATCATTAAGAGGCTAGACTTTAGCCCCAATCAACCTGAATGTGACTCCCAGCTCAGCCTATTCTCAGCTGTTTGACCTCTGGCACACAGAGCACTCTAAGGCTTATTTTATAAATGAGGTCTTAATCTAAATAAGATGGATAATCATAGTACTCACCTGTACTATTGTGAGAATAAGTGGAATAATGCATCAAAAGTACTTGCCCGGTGTTGTATGGTTGTTGTTTGATCACTAAGTCATGTCCGATTCTTTTGTGACCCCATGGACTATAGCCCACCAAGTTCCTCTGTCCAAGGGATTTCCCAGTAAGAATACTAGAGTGGGTTGCCATTTCCTTCTCCAAGGGACCTTCCTGACCCAGGGATCAAACCTGCATCTCCTGCATTGTCAGGCAGATTCTTTACCACTGAGCCACCAGGGAAGCCCAGATCCTTTATCCCTGAGCTGCCAGGGAAACCCAATGTCTGCAGCAGAGTAAACACGAACACTCACACTCAAGAGATGGTATTTTATGGAATACTTGTGACCAAGATGGAATGAAGCGCACTATAATTCCTGTAACACCAAAAAACTATATAATACTCAGAGTACCTCCTCCATGAAACTCGACCCAGCTATGCCTGCCAGCACACACTTCTTCTTTTCTGATCATCGACAATATTCAACTCTTCATGCACCAAGATTTTATTGAGCACCTGCTGTATTCCAGGTGCTTGACTAATTAACAATAACAAATTAGACACCTTCTGTCAGCCTGGATACTCTCAACGTTACTCTCTAGGAGGGAAAGAAAAATATCTGAAAGGCAGAATGTGTAAAGTTCCACAACAGAGGTATGAACACTAAACAAGAGCGAGGGTGGAAGAAGGCAGAGAGATCTCTCTGGAGGAAATCACAGACAGTTGCCTAGAATGGGTAGCATTTAACTTGGGCACAGAAGGATGGATATAAGTTTTTCAGATGGAGGTGGAAGAGGAAGAAGTGAATTCCAAATTAAAGTTCAGTTAAGGAAAGATGCAGGAGTGATCAAGCACTGGATCCACTTAGGGTCCAGGGAGGCCTCTATTTGCACTGGATGACATAGTGGGTGGAAAGAAGTGTTACTAGAAGTTGTTGAAACAATATGGTGGGAAGAGTGTGTGGATCCCAAGTGCCAGGCTGATTTAGAAGAACTTGCCCTGCAAGAGGCATGTTTTCTTAAAAAAAAAGAAAACACCCATCAGTGGTGAAATAGGGTAAGGACTGAGACAAAGCTAAAGATTTTACCATTAGGAAATCACCAAATGCAGTTCCTCAGAAATAAGAAAAGTGGAAGCCAAGTACAGTTGCTTGAGGAGTTAGAAGTCAGTAAGGAAACGTGTTTTGACTTTTTTTTTTTTTTTTTTAAGAAATCTGGCCATAGCTTGATATAAGAAGTAATGGGTTTTGTATTTATTTTTGTTTCAAGAAAAGGGAGGCCTAAGCTTATTTTAGGCTAAGGGAAGAGAGCCAGAAAGGGCAGGAGAAAGAAAGAATGTATAGTAAAACTATCTCCTCTAAAAATATACTTTGTAATAGCCATGAAGTTTCTTAGTTTGAAGAGTTTGAATTCTGCAAAGATAAAACGATTTCTTCTTCAGACACAGGAGTGAGACCAAGATAGTGAGTGGAAATTCTTGAAGATCCTCTGGTTAAAAGGGGGAAGACTGGAAGCTCTCAAGTTGGATTCTTCAGCAGTAAAGATTATGGGACTTAACCTTCTGCAGGTGCAAAGAATGGAAATAGGCATAGGGGTCTGAGAAGTCTAGATAATGGTTGGTTCGGCCATTATGGAGAATGCAGCAGGAAGTTGACAATAAATTTATAGAGCCAGAGGTCAATTAGGGAAATACAGACCAGTAATGGGCCCATTACCACTGTTTTCATGACTTTCTCTATACCTGGCAGACTACAAAGCAGGCAATACACCTTCCTCAGGTCAGAAATTATCAAGGGGGAATGGTGGTCATCACTGATGGTGGGAGATGATAGGGAACAATGAATTCTATGAAAGGAAGGAATAGATGATCATTGGGTTTGGCCAGAAGAAAAGGAAAGTGGTTCCAGAAGGGGGCTCAAAGGACTGGTGGTTTTGATGCTGAAGATTAGCAAGTGCCTCATGAGGGGCTAGTGCAGAAAGCAGAAGGTGGGAGTAAAGAAAGGTAGAAGGTGAGGGATTCTGCCCAGAAAAAGGAACTTGCGACTTATGGATATTTTTTGGCCTACACATTGGTGGTACTGAGAAGGCCAAAATATTTGGTAGCCAAAATTTGCTTGCATTCATGTCCACACTTGATTTATACTATCAAATACATTTTGTAAATATCTCATCAGTGTAATAAGATTGTGAGTTTCCTGAAAGCAAGCATAACACACTCCTTTCTTTCATAATGCTGAAACGTGTAACAGAAAGAAGGCTTGTTATAGGTGACCAATAATTATTGATGAATTGAACTGAAATTCATTGACAATCGTGGCACTTGACTCCTCACAGTCACTATTTTCCTCTGTAACTGTCAAGGATTCCACTATGAGAGATGCAACCAGGACATTTCCCAGGTCCCTTCTGAGGCATCTAAATTCCATTCCTGGCACTTAGAATCTAGAATATGCTTACAGATTCATAGAACCACCCTTATGGTAGCTCTTATCCATCCAGAGTTCGAGAAATAGTATATTGCTGTAGTTAAATTATGGCTTTTAGAAGCCAACAGCCCCAGGTTCTAGTCTGAGCCCAGGTCACTTACTAATAATATGTGTGTATGTGCTCAGTTGCTCAGGTCGTGCCTGGCTCTTTGCGACCCCAGGGACTGTAGCCCACCAGGTCCCTCTGCCCATGGAATTTTCCAGGCAAGAATGTTGGAAAGAGTTGCCATTTCCTTCTCCAGGGAATCTTCCCAACCCAGGGATTGAAGTCACATCTCCTGTATTATAGGGAGATTGTTTATCACTGCACCATCTGGGAAGCATTAAGAGTGTGACCCTCTCTTAAGTATCTAGCTTCTCTATTCTGTCTCCAATCTGTTAAAATAAAAGTAGTGGAGGGATACAGTATAAACCTCATGAGAGCCTTGTATAAAGTGTTAAGCATAGAGCCTGCTACAAACAACAGTGACTGTTTAGAAACATACTCTGCAGTGCTTATGCCGCCTTTAAGCTTTAAGCAGAATCCTGGAGAATTTTGATAGCATAAAGAGAAATCTCATGACCTCTACAAATCTTATGATCTCTCTTTGCATCAGTCTCCTTATCTGAAAACAAGAATAATCTAATGCCTACTTCAGAGAGTTGGGACAATCATTCATTGAGTTAGTATTTGTAAACTGCTTAAAACAAAGTCTGAGAGCAATAAGCACCCTTCAGATATTCTCAGGGACTCTGGAATTGTGATGAAAGATTCACCTGTCATTTGCAGTTTCTTTCTCTTCAGGAAGATTTTAGGAATAAATGTGTGGCCATGGTTGTGTAATGCCTAGACTGTAAGCCTCCTTCTAAGAATGACTTCTCTGAACAGGCTGCTGTCTCCCCATTACCTTTACATAGCAAGCTAAAGGAAAACTATAAATTCTTCTCATTACTAACTTCTTCTTTCCAGTTCCATCAACACCATCTTGGCTCTTCTCCCGAGAACACAGCCCACAACTCCCAAGCTGCTCTCTGCTGGGTTGCAGTGTCTTGTCCTATCAAGGTGGCAGATGGTCTGTGCTTTATCCGAAAGTTCTTACAAGGAGAATCAGGTTGACCTTTGAAGTTCCTGCGCTTCTCCAACTCAGGACATATGAGTGACACACATAGGTGGAATGCAGTGGGAAAATGTCAGGTGACCCGAGTTCAAGTCCATGTAATTTTCTAGTTTCAGAGAGGGTGCAAGAAGGTGGACCTCCAGCCAAATCAGCCCAAAGAAGCGTTTTAATTCATCAGTGGAGTGACAAGGGCTCTGCTGGGTCAGCCTCAGAGCTGAGTAGGGCTAGTAATAGAAAATGACTTGAAGGATTAAAAAGGAAAAGCAGGATGGCTTCTTTTCATCTCTGAAAGAAAAACTGTGCAGGCTAGTCTAAGCAGAATTGCCAAGTAGGCACATTTCATGGAGAAACACTTTCCTCCCTTCTCTCTCCTTCCATTGCCATGTCTCTGCCACACTTCTACCCCACCCCTTGACTCTTCTCAGCCTTTTCAGGCTCCCAGAACCGGCCAAGTTAGCTCACAAAACAGAACAGGGGAAAGAAAAAAGAATGCCATCATAGGAAAAACCAAACTGTTTGATTTTCATTTACTAATTTAATAAAATAAAACTGTCTTTAGTTTGCATTGCACAATAGAGACAATGGAGCATTACATTTTCTGTACTTGGGGCCTCTACGGTTCTGAAAGCACTGCCTCTGGCCTGCTCCCCTTGGACTCTAGATGCACTGGTCCCTCAAGGCACTGATACAGCTTGCTGAAGCTGATAACTAAATGATACCAAAATGTTTGTGACTACCAAGGCATTAGGATAGGAGCTCCATCATGAAAACTCATTTGTATCTTAATAGGAACTTCAAGGGGATTGATGGATGGATGGATGGATGGATATCAGATAGATAGACAAAAGCAAGGGAGAATTCCAGGCACCTTGACAGATCAGAAAAGTAGATATTTGTAGAAAGAACTCTTTCTGCTTCCCTCAAATCTATTATTGTATTAGTGGCTGTGGTTGATCCCAGAGTCTGTCTTTGCAGGCCGTTTTCGTCTAACTTTCCAATAACAAGTCTGGTAGTAGGGCTAGTGGGTAACAGTGGGGGAAACACATCATTTGAGTCCTTTACTTCCACCTGATCTTCAGTTATCCACAGAAAGTAACCCTAGGCACCTTTCCTACTGTGCTGATCGTTTACTTTTCTTCTACAGACTGAATCCAAATATATAATTTTTCCTTTTCTTGGTTTGTAAACGGCTCAGTCACTAGGGAAAAAAACCACAGTGATTACTAATGGTTGATGCCACTAAAGTTCCAGCTGTGAACACGAGCAATCCAAGATGACCCATCATCTAAATGTCAACGCAAACACCATGCCATTCAGAATGAAACAAGGAAGGCTGCATGCAGACAGTCAGAATATATTACCAATTGCATATTTAGTTCCGGAACTTGTGAATCTTTGCAAAGAAATTTAGGGGCTTCTCGCTTGATTAAATAGCCTGTGATGGAGGATTCGGTTGTTCCCCACAATAGTTGCATGCAAATGATAGATTCACATGGACTACAGCATCGGGAGCCCTTAGGGGGTGCACATTTTTAAGTAATTCTGCCATTGTTTTTGCATAGTAATTGGAAACGTACATTCTATTGGGATGTGATTCTTATTAGAAGAGAAGGTAGCTGCTCTCTGCTAGAGGATTCTATTCATTTAGGGTCACAGGGACTTAAAAACAGAGGAAGAGCCTGTATTTATGCTCTAAATGGGGGGATCTGCATTGAACACCAGGAAATCTCTAGCCTGCCTTAAAAGCTAACTTCCACTTTCTACTTTCATCTGCCTCTTTTCCCAGCTTCCTATTATTTATTTAGCCTGATTCTGCCTTGTGAATAAGTGACTCCCTAATGACTGAGTAGTAACTAGAGTTAAATTAGTCATGTAAGAGCGGCAAATTAGTAAATGGCACCCCCGTTACCAGAGAAAGCCTATATCATGTGATGCGCTTAATGTGCTGTTATCATCCAGAAGCAGGAGCTGTCCTCTGTGTGTGATGCGTCTCAGCGGTCCTGCTCAGCACACGGCACGAGACTTGGCTGGGATGGAAAGCTGTGGGGTCATCTCACCATACCCTCCCGCCTGTTTCTCCCTTGTGTTTCTTGAATATTTGAGTGAATGCTAGCCTAACTCGGGGTCACGGAACACAACTGACAGCCTCACAGGAAAGGTCAAGTCTGTGACATTGTGAAACTCCGCTAACATAAATGAGAACACTCAGCCAGCCGCTTAGGGAAGGAGGGGATCAGAAGGGCTCTGCATTCTTGCTATGCATAGCATAGGCTTTGGACCACCAGTGTCAGCATCACGCAGGAGCTTATTAGAAATGCAGTATCTCTAGCCCCACCGAGACTTCCTGGATCAGAATATGCATTTTCACAAGATGCTCAAACGATTTACAGGCACACTCATGTTTGAGAAGCACTGGCTTACATCTCGGAATGTCAGCAGCCCAACCACAGAGACCCTGAGGGCCTCAATCAATCCTCTACTGACAGTTGCCTGGACCAGTGCTTGGCACACAGTAGGCATTCAAATGTGTGTGAAATTAATAGAATGGGAATGAAGAAAGAGAAGAGAAAAAAAAAACTGCATGGAAATGTAAAACAACTTTGGCAATTACAAAAAGGAAGAGAGGGAGGAAGAATCCAGTTCCAAAGGAGAAAAGGAGAATCAAAGCACCCAAGGGCCTCCACCTGGCTGGTGGAGATGGGCTGTGGCCCCACCTACTGGCCAGAGTGGCTGGTGTGCCATCCTTGTCCATGACCTTCATTCCTAAGTCTCTGCCTCTCCCACCGGCCTTAGGCTGCTGGCCCCCTATCTTGCTCCACCAGGCCTGTTAGCCACGGTTATCTCTCCCACACAGCATTATCAGGTTATGTTATAGCTGAAGCCTAAATGCACCACTGTAAACTCTTTACAGTGTCTTTAAAGTTCTGACCTCTGGGTTTAAGTGGAGAGGAAGTCAATGGTGATTTACAGTAATCAGTCTCCTGGGGGGTTTGGGAGCCTAGGGCTTGAGCTTTCCAGTGAGAGAGGAATTGTCAAGACCCTAAATACTGAGAGAGAATATAAGTCAATGTGTCCAAGTAGACAAAAAAAAAAATCAACTGCAAACCCTGCTTTGCGCTCAATTCCCTTTTCATCTGCTCTGGTTGGGGAGAGCGTGGCCATACGTGTGAAGACAGTAAACTAAGTGTGCACTAATCGGGGGCATATGGAGAGGCGAGGACCTCTGTTTACCTGGACATGACAAAATGAAAGAGACTATTTAGCCTCCAAGTTAGGTTAATCCAAATATCTGATAGTTTTAGATTTCTTAATTAGATAGTTTTAGATTTCTTAATTAGATAGGTACGGGAAACCACAAACAATGGATTTACTATAGTAGTAAGTAAGATGCTTTTGATACGATAATGGCTAATATGTAATGGGATCATGTGGACAGTCTTCTGAGTAGTTTATGTGCTCATTCAAGCCTAACAACAACTCAGTGACATAGGAACTATTATTACCACCTTTTTCAATATGAGAAAACTGAGGTACTGAGAGGTTAAGTAACTTGCCCAGGGTCACACAGCTGGTAAATAAGTAGGAGTATAAAATATAGGACTGAAACCTTAATCTGTATGATTGCAAGCCAGTGCTCTTAACCTCTCCACTATCCTGCCTCTCTCTTAGGATTTTTTAATAAAGAGAAATGAAAGAGAGAGACCTAGAGTCAACGATAGTTAGGGAAAGGGGATTAGAAGATGGCAAAATACCCCCATGTGGCTAGGACTGAAACACACTGTCTAACGAGAAAAAGGCTTTTTAGGAGAGTGATGGTTTTAGAGAACTATTTGCAAGGTTGAATTCACCTCTTTCGGCTACTCAGAGGCAATTTTTTAGACTTCAAGAGTTATTTAGCAAATGGATCTTAGTGACCTGAGGAAAGAAAATGCTGTTTTTAAGGAGGAAAAAATGTATTATTTCCTTCTGGTAGGATTAGGAGCTACTGCTGATTTGAGAAGAGAAATGGTCTCCAAAATCCAGCAAGACATGACAATAAGAAGGCACACTTTTCTCTTTCTCTGCCTGATCTTTCTAGGCCTAACTGAGCTAGACCAGTAATTAGTATAATTTGATGTAAAATGTAATCACTATTTCTCTGATGGGGTCAAGCTTACAATGGAGGGGAATTCTGTTGGCTAGTTTCACTAAACTCCTGACTCCGTTTCTGTAGCTGAGCTGAGGCTTATCTCTTTGTGCAATTCAGTTTAATAATTAAAATAAAAAACCTAGAAACTAAAAGTAGCATGTGAAAATTTGCAATGCATATAATTGTATTATGATTGGAGCCTCCAAAATAAGTCATGGCATTTATTTATTCATGCACCACATACCCTGTGGTCCCTTGGGAATAGAAATGTTTAAATTAAGATGTATTATAAGACAGAATGCAGTGTTTTACGGACTCAATTACAGCTCACTAGCATGTAGCTAGTGCTCATAATACTTATTCCCTCATATTCTGGCCTTGACTCTAGACATTTTGACCAGAAAAAAAAAAAAAGAATGAAAGAAAATGTGTCCCCCTTGCATCACTCTAATTTTGAAAAGCTCATATTATTATCATTATTCTATCATAGACTTCAATTTTATTTTTAGTTCATTTCCAACCAGGAAGATCTATTAACTTGATGAGGGGAGAAACATCAAAAGGAAACAGTACATGCAAATAGAAATGAGAATCCTCTTTGCTTTATTATAATTTCCACCCTCAAAAACATGTGCATAATTCATGGTGGGGGATAAAGGGAGAGTATCAGATGTAGAGCTGGGGACCAAATTTTTAATAACGACTAGTGCTGTGAAACACAGGAGCTTTTTTCTAATGAGTCCAGAGCATGAGAGAGAAACTGACAGAGGCAGTGTCAGTTTGATCTTTCACCTTTATATCTCTGGAAACGGGGAGAACAGGAAAGAAGTTTACCCTTTAAACTTTCTGAAATGACCGCACATTTAATGAACTAAAATGTCAAATATTTGAAACTTTTAAGAAATCTTGCTCTTTTGCTTAACACACAAGATTGTGTTTTAAAAAAAAAAAAAAGTGGTAGATATTCACATCCGTAACCTTATCTTTCTACAAGGAAAAAAAAAAAAAAAAAAGGCATGAAACTCTATGGGGGTGCGCAGGCTGCCACTTTTCTGCACTTCCACCTTGACCAAGGATAATATTTGCCTTCAGGAGGTGAGACCTTGACCTAGCCAAAGGGAAATGGCCACTGTGAGCGGGGGCGCTTCTTTTTCCCGGACACAAGTGCTAACTTTAATGAATCCTCTCCCCGTGCCACGCGCCCCAGACGGCGGTGGGAAATCTGAGTGCACCTGCTGCATCCCCCTTCATATCACGTTGCTGTTATGAAAAATAGTTTGCTATTTTGGAACCCCCTGGCAGCCAGAGTGAATCGCCCAGGGCCCCAAGCTCGTTTATCTTGTGTCAGAAGCAAAGCCAAATGAACGCCACCTCGCCCAGCACCTGAAGAATGGGAAGAAGCTCAGAGAGAGTAAAAATAACCAAGGGCTGGGGGAAAATAGTGCCAAGACCAGCGGCCCGTGTGGGCTAAGTAGGGCTTCTTGCAACTCCCTCTGACTTTTTAGAGCGCAGCACTTGGAGACAGGAGGTAGAGAGGGCTTCCCAGAAAGGGAGCAAACTTTGGGGTGGTCCGAGGTCTGGGGTGCAGGGAGTTGTCCCTGCCCAGTTCCATCCTGTCGGACTCTGATGGGGGTAACAGGAACTCCCATTGGCCATCCAGGCCATTCTTTCTGGGGTCTTCTGGGCTTGGATTGGAGGTGTGGACACAGACAAGGGGCGTTCCTAGGACCTGGATGAGTCCAGCCAGTCAGCCAGCATCGCATTCCCTTCCTGTCCGCCAAACCAGAGGATGGCTGAGAGTGAGATCATGAGACTGAGTCTGAAGGAAAAGGTGGTTTTGTTGTTGTTGTTGTTTTTTTAAAAAGGCAGAGGAGAGAGAAATAAGGGGAGCCCCTGGTGGCTCAGACGGTCAAGTGTCTACCTACAATGCGGGAGACCCGGGTTCGATCCCTGGGTCGGGAAGATCCCCTGGAGAAGGAAATGGCAACCCACTCCAGTATTCTTGCCTGGAAAATCCCATGGACTGAGGTTCCTGGTAGGCTACAGTCCATGGGGTCGCAAAGAGTCAGACACGACTGAGCGACTTCACTTTCACTTTCTTTCAGAGAAGCTATGGCAGAGACTGAGCTAGGATTGGCGTTTTCAGGATGAATAGGATTGAGGCTGTGAAGAGGAACAGTGAAGGTCTACCAGTGGCAGAAAGGGGGAAGTGAAAATAAATCAGTGGTGGTGAGAATGAGCTTATCACTTGCTTACAAATGCTGCTCTCAGAAGCCATTAATCAGATGTGTATTTTTCAAAGCCTTGGAACTCAAGTTTTGACTCTGCAACTTACTTTCTATAGCCCGAAGCAAATTACCACCTCAATAAACTTCAGTTTTCCTCATTTTTAAAATGAACGGGAAGGAGTCATAGTCCCATCATTTAAAAGTCAGTCACCACAAAGACTGAGTTAGAAAAGTCAATGTGTCTAGCAAGCACCTAATAGAGTGTCAGGTCAGTGTCACTGAATAATGGAGGTGGAGTGTGGAGAAGGGGCGGTAGCCCTGAGAGAAAAACACAAAGAGGAAAAGCAAAAGTCAGAGAGGAAGTCATGAACTACCTCTGGTCTGTCAGGAAGCATGAAAACCGAAGCCACAAGTATACTGACCTGACAGATCTTCAGCTTCATTTATAAGTAGCACATGGCTCTGAAATCATCCAGGAAAAAAAAAAAAAAACACAACACTAGGAGCTTACTGGGCCTCCACACTTTGAAACAGAAACAATGTCTGAGAAAAAAATAAGAAATGATGTTGGGCTCATTAACATCAAAAGTTAAGAGTTTTCTATAATTTCAGGCTCGTGTTTCAGCATTTCTGATGTCAATCATTTACAATAATTAAACAGTGAGATTATGTAGGTTAGAAATAAATGTAGGTCTTCAGTGAATGACCCAAATCTGTTAGAGTTAAAAGGGGACTGGAAGGCATTGAGATCTTAGGGCATGAAACCCCTCTTCTGCTTTAAGAAAAATCTAGCCCAAGTCAGCAGAAACAGAAAGTTTACCATCTGTTTGTTGGCTTTTGACATGGTTATTTCAGTTCAGTTCCAAAATGAAAGTTGTATCCAATACAATTATTTTTAGAGTATCTCAAAATTATTTTTATTGGGGGTAAATAAAACAAGGAAAATGTTATTCAGCACAATTTAGTCCATTAGTTTCAAACACTGTGCCCCATATTTTTATCAAGCAATACAATCTGGCAACAATAGCAATCCCTGGATTTGGGAACCAAGGACACATGCAAAGTCCTATAAATTATCCAAATGCCCCAAAGTTTCATTCCTATAGAAATGGGATGTATAGGGCCTAATGTATACAAGAACTAGAATATATTGGTTGAGACAGCCCTTCAATTCAGCTCAGTTCCAGGATATGGCTCCAAGTCAGATGTGCTTAACAAATTGGAAATACTATTGCAATGGAAGAGTATGGATTTTTTAAAAGCAAAGTCAGGCAGCACAATTCAAAATGTCATGTGCACACTCTAGGTGTTCAGATTACGGGTAATATCTTGTGGAGCAAGTTCTAACCTCAGAAATTCCTCACAGTTCTATAGACACTACCTGAAATGTGTCACCTGTGCCCAAAACAATGTGATAGCACCACTGGCTGGGAGCCTCAACCACAGGGTACCAATGACCTTACTTTTTAGGATTATACAGAATGAATTTTTTTTTTCCCAGAATAGGCTAATATTCACTTCTAGAAATAGTTACCTAAGGACAAGTGATTGTTGGCAGAGGCTGTCTCTGGTTATAGCCTGTTGGTACAGATCTTCTGGGAATTCTCTGCAGGGGGTTTATGAGTGAATCCTTATAAAGGTCAAGGGTATCCAACAATTTGTGGGCACTGACTTATGGCTACTTCTCCATCATGGCACTTGGAGTTTGATCTTATACAACCAATGGTTACCTTAAAGGAGATTCAGCCATGATAAGTTTGTCTCTGATACTGAAGTACCTGAACAAGTTGAACACATCACTTTATCCTCGACTATACTTGACCTTATCAAGATCAAAATTAGTTTGGCTGAGTATAGTTATGTCCTTGAATATCTGAAATATGTTTCTCCTTTGTCTTCACATAGTATAGAATTGCTTTTGAAAAGATTTAAGACAATCTGATTTTTTACCCTCTCTTGTGAATGATTCAACATCATGATCCGGATGCTTTTTTCATTTTAAGCCAGTTAGGCCATATTGGATTGATTTTTTTCAGAAAAAAAAAAAGCAAAACATTTTTAGTATATATCTTTATTTACCTTTTATATGGGAAATTTTGTTTGAATTAGAATTTTTAATATTAATTCTGTTCCATGCTTCAGTTTCTTTGGGGTCAACTTCTATGGCAATCCACTCCAGTATTCTTACCTGGAGAATCCCATGGACGGAGGAGCCTGGTGGGCTACAGTCCACGGGGTCTCAAAGAGTCAGATACGACTGAGCGACTTCACTTTCTATTATATACATATTGGATATTCACTGCCCATTTTCTGTATCACTTTTTCTCTTATCTATTTTATTTTTAAATTTCTTTTTTATTTAAACATCTTTAATCACTTTTCCATCTTCTGTTTCTCCTAAGGAATTTTCTGTGATGTTTATCCATTCTTGTGTTCCTTCTCATCCAGTCCTCATTTCTAATATTTTATTTTATTTTCCTAGTTTAGATAGATCTTTTTTCAAACTTTTTTTCTTTTTTCTCCATTCACACAATTTCTGAATTTTTCAAATTCATATTTTTGTTGTTCTTTCATAGTCTCTATTATTTTGTCGCATATACTTTGAAATATTACTTTATAATTTTCATCTATTTTGTTGTCAGGCTTTTCTGGCTTCTTTAATTGCCTGTAGTAAAAGTGAAAGAGGAGAGTGGAAAAGTTGGCTTAAAGCTCAACATTCAGAAAAGTAAGATCATGGCATCCAGTTCCATCACTTCATGGCAAATAGTGGAAATAGTGGAAACTTCATGGGGAAACAGTGGAAACAGTGTCAGACTTTGTTTTTTGGGGCTCCAAAATCACTGCAGATGGTGATTGCAGCCATGAAATTAAAAGACACTTACTCCTTGGAAGGAAAGTTATGACCAACCTAGATAGCATGTTAAAAAGCAGAGACATTACTTTGCCAACAAAGGTCTGTCTAGTCAAGGCTATGGTTTTTCCACTGGTCATGTATGGATGTGAGAGTTGGACTGTGAAGAAAGCTGAGCGCCGAAGAATTGATGTTTTTGAACTGTGGTGTTGGAGAAGACTCTTGAGAGTCCCTTGGACTGCAAGGAGATCCAACCAGTCCATCCTAAAGGAGATCAGTCCTGGGTGTTCATTGGAAGGACTGATGATGAAGCTGAAACTCCAGTACTTTGGCCACCTCATACAAAGAGTTGACTCATTGGAAAAGACCCTCATGCTGGGAAGGATTGAGGGCAGGAAGAGAAGGGGACGATAGAGGATGAGATGGCTGGATGGCATCACCGACTCGATGGACATGAGTTTGAGTAAACTCCGGGAGTTGGTGATGGACAGGGAGGCCTGGCATGCTGCAATTCATGGGGTCTCAAAGAGTTGGACAAGACTGAGCAAATGAACTAACTAACTAAGGGATGTTTATTGGGTCTTTGTAATAATTTGTATGGGATAGCTTTTTTCCCTATAATAATTTGTATGGCATTTGCCCACAATCCTTTGATGTTTCTTGTTTTAAGTGAAATAAGTTTTCTGTGCTAGAAGGAGATGAACCAGGATAGCATTCTTAGGGTCATAGCTCTACAGCTCCCTTTTGTGTTATTTTTAAGTGCTCAAAATCATTTGCCCTGATACTTCCTGAGATGTGCTGACTCTGCTCCCTTCCCCTACTTTTTTCTTCTTTTCTTTGCTCCTACTATCCCTAACCTAACCAGTTTGAATTCTATTCACAGAAGTTGCTCCTGCCTAGGGGAATCACCTTGTAAGGAGGACTTGGATGGTTAGCATGAAGAGCACATTGGTCAGAGATTGCTCTGGCAATGCAAACCTTACGCATGAATTCTGCTCTAACATCTTCCAGTTTGGGCTGCTCTCCTTGGATTAACTTGCTCAGCTTTCAAGTAAGTATCTGTTGTCAGCTTGGGAATTCTCACTCAGTTTATAAGAAACCTCTCTTTTTTCCATTCAACTTTCTGCTTACTATGCTGGTCCAGTTAATATTGATCAGTATTTGGCATTTGTGAAGATATCTTTTCATTAGTTTTGTTGTACCTGAATTTTTGGTTTTGCTAACCTAGTAACTCTGCTTCCCCTCCCACCACAGGTAGTTCTAGGGAGATTAAAAAAGTAGGACATCATAGCAGTGGCCATTTACCAGAGTTTTCCCTGTAGCATTTTAAGACTGTCAAAAAGTAATTCTGAGAATGCACTGTATTAGTTAATTAGTGTATTGAAAAAAATACAAGAAAAACTACTGATACATGCAACAGCATAGATTAATCTCAAAACATAGCTTCATTGAGTTACACAAGCCCCTTTGCCACGACAAGGCAGTGAATCGTGAAGGGACTTAAGCAAAATAAGGCAGACACAAAAAAGTATGCACCATATGATTCTTTTTATATAAAGTTCATGAACAGAAAACTGGTATATGCTGGTAGAAGTTAGAATATAGTTAGTTCTGTAGCAATGGTAATTAATAGGAAACAGCGATGAGAGAGCTTTCTGGAAGAGTAAAACTATTCTATAACTGATCTGTGTGGTGGGCCCCTGAGTACATAAATATAAAAAGTTTATCTAGCTGTTCACTTAATATTTATACATTTTACTGTATGTAGGTTATACTGCAATAAAGACTTTAAAAATGTATTTTTTAAAGTAATTCTGATTGCCCCCAAAAGAATTTCAAACTACATTCTAGCTTCCTTCAACTTAGCACAATGCCTGCAACATAATAGGAATACAGTAAATAGCTGTTAAATGAATGAAATAAATTATGCACTGATGCTATGAATGACCACATCACTCACTACGACATGGCAGCATCTTTTCTAAAATCCAGTTTCTCCATCTCTCACTAGATAATGTGTTGATGACCACAGAAGGCCATAGTCATTACTTTGGTTCAGTTTAATTAAGGGAATTTGGGTTGTGTATCTCCTATGTTTTAAGTATTTTAAATACTATTTTAGTCAGCGTGAGGTATAAAATCATGAATAAAACTATTCTTAACCATCAAGTTCTTACAGCATAGTCCCATCTTTTAAATAGCACTTAATCTATAAATCTTAGATGGAAAGATCCTCCCCTTTCTTATGAATACATAAGAAAAAAGTTGTAAACTGAACAGTGGGTTTAAAAATCATTGTTCCTCAAAGCGACTGATCAATGTACAGCTACTTCAAAAAATTAGCACAATGCTAGACATCATTAGGAAGGAAATGCTGAGTAAGAACAAGGATTTGGGTATCAGTTGGGCTAGGTGGATGCTGGTGACAAGGGATCACAATGAGAAGGCAACATTTGCTCCAATTCTCTGACAAACACTGACCCTCAAAGACCAGCAACTTTGGAAACAACAGGAAACAATACCATGGAGGTAGTGTTGTCATGATAACCACTTTGACCAGTGGCTGGAGTAACAGCCACCCTTCTTACAACATACCCTCACACCCCACCTAATTAAACCAGCAACACCAGAATAAACAATAGTACATGAAATTTTTACAAGTGTGGATTCAGAAGAACTAGATAAAAGGATATTCTTATTCTACAGGCAGGACTCAACATAGGAAAACTGCTGAATCAAGACGAGATATTAACCGAGATGATAACCTATAAATTAACAGTTGAACAATATATGATGAAGCTCTATAAATGTTTTTTTTGTTGTTGTTTCTTTTTCTGCCCTTTTGGTGTCAACACTGACAATCTTGAAGCTGCTGTTAGAGTATATTTTGAGCAGGATGTATCTGACCCTAGATCCTGTGTCTTATGCTCAGTTAATATTCGTGGATGAAGTGAGACAGGAAATCTTATGAGAATAGAAAAGGGTGGCTTGATATTATCCCTTCTCCCATTAGCTCCCAAAGCTGCTCCAGAAAGGTCAAACTACATCTTTTACATTCTACCATTGTTCTTGAACATTAAAATCTTCAATGTGGGGATGACAGATCAATGGAAGAGCATCTGTCAAAGGCAAAGGTATCTATAGTGACTTTTTTTCTTGGCCCAAGGCAGGCAAAGACATTTGAGGAAATGAGCCAACAGATCAACAAGGCTCCAAATCATTCTTAAGTCAGTACTGCAATTAATTTACTATCACAAATCACCAAAATATTTATAGCTGTTTTTCCAAAGCTTAATGCATATAGAAAGCAGTTAAATATATCACCAATGTTAATCACCACAATTTGCATTAATAGAGAGGAAGTAATTTTAAGATTTCATAGCCAAAGATCACAGACTGCTGACTATGTTCTACACTATAGGTTCAAAGTATTTCTTCAGCAATGTACCAGGAGGATGAAGTAGCTCATATGAGTTTTAGAATTTATGACTGATTAACTTGGCTAGTTACCAAGCTTCTAAGGAGATCAGTTTCAAGGATGTGAGTTCCGCTCGAGCTAGTTAGAACTACTCTGCCTGGGCAAGGAGAGAAGATATATCAATATAGACACTAGTCTTGATTTTTTCCTACTTTCTAACCATAATGAGCCTGGATAACATACTTGACCTCAGTGAGACTTAGCCATAAGATAACAATAATACAAATCTTTTTCACTTCTTCTGGACTTTTTGGATGTCACTTTCAACTGTGTATAACCCTTTCATTCCAACATACTGACCCTCACAAACAGAGTCAACCATCTCGAAACTATGAATAAAAGGGAGGCTGGATGAGCTTATAACCAATCCTCGCCTTTATTGTGAAAGCATTTCAAAGCCATCTTTCTGTACAGAGACAGTGTTCTGGGCTGGAAGGAAAAGTTTTTTCCTAATTGAAACAATGGAGTTAATTAGTGAGAAAAAAATACAATTCCCCAACTTAAGCACTGGCAAGAACATTTTGATTCAGGATTGCCAAGAAATTCTTACTGGTCACAGAAAGGCCATTTCTACACTAGGAAAGCAAAATGTACCTTGGCAATAGCTCCAGAGTAGTGACAATAGAAGTATTTTCTCAGGACATCAAGCCACACATTGGAGCATTAAAAACAAAATTACCACCAAAAAAAAAAAAATCTCTTTTTGCACACATATATTTCACTTTATCACAGAAACATGTGATAAAGTGGAAATCACCACATGTGATAAAGTGAAGTATATGTGTGCAAAAAGGGATTTTTTTTTTTTTTTTGTAATTTTGTTTTTAACACTGGCTATATAAGCCATCATTATGCTTCCCTGATAGCTTGGTTGTTAAAGAATTCGCCTGCAATGCAGGAGACCCTGGTTCGATTCGTGGGTTGGGAAGATCTGCTGGAGAAGGGATAGGCTACCCACTTCGGTATTCTTGGGCTTCCCTTGTGGCTCAGCTGGTAAAGAATCCACCTGCAATGCAAGAGATCTGGGTTTGATCCCTGGTTTGGGAAGATCCCCTGGAGAAGGGAAAGTCTACCCACTCCAGTATTCTGGCTTGGAGAATTCCATGGACTACAGTCCATGGGGTCACGAAGAGTCAGACATGACTGAGTGACTTTCACTTAAGCCATCGTTATACCATATGAACTCACTGGTATACTCTCACCAGTAACTCCTTTTGAAAAACAAAAGCACCACCTCACTAGCTTTGGTTTTCCTAAAGGATCTTATCTTAAAGTAATGAGGACAGAGAAGGGGATGATTCTCAACAGCTGTTTGGTGATAGCAATAGCACCGAAGCAGGAGTTAGTGGATAGATGATGGTGACTTTGTAATTAACACTTCCTAGTCCTATAGGGCTGCCATCTATGGGGTCGCACAGAGTCAGACACGACTGAAGCGACTTAGCAACAGCAGCAGCAGCAGTCCTATAGTATTTGTGGGCAATGTGCTACACTTGAGAGATACAAGAGAGATGGGTTCACTGAAGAAAATCAATGCACCATCCAGTTAGAGAGAGAGGATCAAGTTCTCAGGTGGTGCAGTGGTACAGAATCCGCCTGCCAATGCAGGAGACACAAGAGACAGAGTCCATCCTTGAGTAGGGAAGATCCCCTGGAGGAGGAAATGGCAACCCACTCCAGTATTCATGCCTGGGAAATTCCATAGACAAGAGCCTGGTGGCCTACAGTTCAGAGGGTTGCAAAGAGTTGGACATGACTGAGCATTCACACACACACACACACACACACACACACACCAAAAAAGTAGGGATATCATACAACAATATATAATCAGTATTAGTCCATGATATGAAGATTATGAATCAAATATTCTCCAACTCTTTTTAAAGTAGGAACCCCTTTCTTATTGTCCTCATCTTATAAATAATTATAGGGAAAAGGGGAAGAAAGAGCTAGAACAGTATCTATTTCCATCAAATGTGTAAAGCTTGGAGCACAATCAGATTTTGGAAAATCTTCCCACGGGAGCTTATAAAAGAGCACAATGGAGAATGGGAAAGACTGAAAGGTGGGAGAAACTGGAGGAAGAATCACATGAGGCTTGCCTACCTCGTGTCTTGTCCAAGTCTTACTCATGAGGCCAGAAGGATGAACAGAGAAGCACTGACTTCATTGACTACAGAGGCAGGAAGAGGTTGCCTGGCAGGCTTGCAGGCTGCATAACTAAAGAAAGCAAGGACCAAAGCCAGGCCAAGTGAGTCTCAGTTTCAAGGGATAGGAGGTCATGAAGCAAGAAGCTGGTGATGTCAGAACCGGAGATGCTAAAGGCAAGGCGAATGAGGCAACTGAATTCACAACTGAGATCCCCAACAGTGTTAGGGTACAAGGAGGACAAGCCCTGCTGTGGGCACAGTCCAGGAGATACAATCCCCCCCATGCATGCTTTGCGGCCTCTGTGCACAGGTAACGTATTCAAGAATAGAGGAGCACTGAGCAACCAGAAGGAGACAGTCTGCAAAGAGCAGAGAGAGGCAGAAGAAAACATTCAAAAAACAAATCCATGGGCCTCCTTGGCGGTCCAGTGGTTCCCAGTGCAGGAGGCCCAGGTTCTATTCCTGGTCAAGGAACTAGATTGCCCACACTGCAACTAAGACTCGATACAGACAAATAAACTAAAAAACATTTTAAATAAAAATAAAATCAATAGCTAATGCAACTAGGTTTCACCTAACAGGACATTTTGAAATAAAAATCTTTTCACTCGTCAGTTAATCCTTTTCTAGCCCTTTAAAAGATGTTTTTCATTGTTATCTAGATTGATGTCACTTTATGATGTCGTAAAAGAACTTATTTTCTTAACCTACCCTCCCTGGGAACGAGAATCTATGGAAAACCATATGAACTGTATTTCAAAAATATCATTTAGGTTAAAGGACAGCCAAATACAAGGCAACAACTGAGCCAGATAGAGCTGTCTGAGGAAGTGGGCTCATCCTCTAACCTCACCTCTGTCTCATGGTGCTACTATTTTCGTGTAGAATTACTCCCTTTTATTCATGCACTTTCTGCATGCTCTCTGCAAAATTTTCAACTAGGAACCAGTTTCCAGCTTCTCATTTAAAGCTACCAGAGAATATTTGATGTAACCTAAGTTACCTGATTAACCCTATCCTACCTTCATTTTCTACCTGAAAACCAGACTCTGATGCAGGGTGAAACACAAAGGGCAAGGACAGAATCCAGAAAACAGATCAGGAGACTTCCAGCTCATCACACCCAACGTGGAGTTATTTGTCTTTTGTGTGTGTGTGTGTGTGTGTTTTTTTTGTCTTTTTGAAATGGATTTTACAGAATTTCTAGCACTTGCACAGAAATCATCAAATATGTCAAAAGTGATTGAATTTGACACATTCAGTGCCAGTTATTAAGGTTAATGCTGAACATAACTTCATCATAAAGTAAAATCACATTTGTTTGTTTCAGGTACCTAGGCTCTTCAATTTAACATATATTGAACATTTACTATGTATCCGATGCTGACAGGCACTGGGAGCATAAGTATGAATAAACAGGATAAGACATTGTTCCTATCCTTGAAGCACTCCCAATCAAGTAGAGGGACATGGATCCATAAACCACTGACTAAAACACAATATAAACCTATTTTTATGGAATTTTTTTTAAAAAGGCATATATATATATATATATATATATATATATATATATATAAAGATAAAGAAGCAACTTTTGAATTCTACAGCTGTCTGCATGGAAAAAAAAACTACAGGAAAGGAAAAAAAAAAGTCTGTTCTATTGTTAAATTGTTACATTGTTAAATTATTTCATCATGTGTTCTATCAGACTGAATCATTTCCATTTATTTAATGGGCCTAAAAATCTTTACAATGCAGAGAATGGACTTGTGGACACAGTGGGGGAAGGCGCGGGTGGGACAAACTGAGACAGTAACTGATATATACACACTGCCACGTGTAAAACTGATAGCTAGCTAGTGGGAAGAGCTGAGGGGCACGAGGAACTCAGCTTGGTGTTCCATGACCACCTAGAGGGTGGGATGGGGGGTGGTGGGATGAGGCCAAGAGGGAGGGGATATATGTGTCCACAGAACTGATGCACGTTGTTGTATAGCAGAAGTCAACACAACATTGTACAGCAATTATCCTCCAATTAAAAACAAAAATGAAAAAGGAATCTTTACACACTATATTACTCTATACCTTGCACTTTCTAATCAGTTATCCTGTTTCAAGGTCACAGCAGCCTTCTGGGTGGGGTAGTTGGAAGGTTATGCCCATTTTATAGACAAGGCTACAATCGGGAGACAGGGATGAACTGTAGTCAGGGAAGCAAATAAATGAAGATTGAAACAGGGCTTGTTCTTCCTAATTCAGCCCCTCTCTGAGTTTCCCTCGGAAAGAAGGGGAAGGAGGGAAGCAAAACCCTGAGAGTGCAGACTGTAAGCTGTGAGAACAGACTCCCTCTGTCATGGTAGAACATCAAACCAGTCCTCACCCGGTCCAACTTCTGTTAGATCCTTCCTGCTGCCTTGGGTTTTAAATTATTTAAATAATTAACAGGCTCTATAGATGTAATGCTGTGAATGGCCTTGTGATCTGGGAAGACAGTTACACCTTTGGAGATCTTTAGCAAATAAACTGAAAACTCGGCTGTGTGAATTTTCTCTCTGCCATAATTAGCAGCAGATGGACGACTTTTATGGAGCCACCTGTCAGCAGGAAGACTCTCCTTTCAGTTTCTAGTTTCTAGAAGGAGCGGGATTAAAATAGACCAGCGGCTTTTGCTTCAAGTACTCTTAAGGGTCCCAGATGTAATCGGCTCTGCCAGAGACTGACAGGACTCGAGAAGCAGCCACTCCCAGTAGCACTGGCTCACCTGAGAGGCAGGAGGCAGGAATAAGACAGAACTTACTGCTCAGCACGTTTGGGCAGCTGATCATTTCCGAAAACTTGGAGAGCAAACCAGGAGCCAGGCTGTGCTGAAACCTTCCATTTTACTAACCTTTTTATCCAATTTGAAAATACAAATAGAGCTCTCAGGGTGTAATTAGCGGCAATGACTCTTAATACCTGCTTTCCAAATTTGACCTTAATGGACATTCATTAAAACGGGCTCTGACTTCATAGCCCGAGCTAGCAGAAAATGGAAAAGTCCATCTATCACTGTCAGCTCCCATTTTCTGCGTAATCATTCCTGGAAGAAAGAGGCCTGCTAGTGTGCACAGGGGTGGTGGATGGAGCTGAAGAGGAATTGCAAAGAGCTATGCCAAGAGCTGGTGCCTGAAGAGAGGCGTGGCCGGGAATCCTGGCCGGAAGTCAGGGGCGTGGGTGCAAGATTTTGCTCCCACCTTGGCCTTGCCCTGCGATCTGAGCCACTGCCTACATCTCTGCTTTTAGCACATCTATTTTAAAAAAAGGTAAGAATGCCACACCTGCTGCCTAAGGCTTTGTGAGCACCAGAACAATGTATGTGAAAAAACGACTTAAAAAGCACAGATTGCTATGTCATGGCAAATTTTTTTTTTTTTAAAGAATGGCAGCATCGATGACAATGGCAGGGGTAGGGGTGGGGGAAGTAAAGCAATTCTAGGTTAAGTCTCCTCAGTGGGGAGGCACTGATCTTTGCAGAATCAATTTTGGGTGGTTTCGTTTTTGATAGTAGTGAATAAAGCAACTGTCCAAGATAGTTGAGGGGTTGTGCAAGGTGGAGAGTCTGGAGGGGAGGTGTACTTTTCCTGAGAGTTCAGGTAAGAGGAATGCCAGACCTGGTCACCTGAACATCAAGGGGGACCTAAGTGACTGATGGAAGAAGGGCCCTGGACCAGGAGCCAGAAGATGGGTGACCTTGCCAGGATCTGACAGTAAATCACTGTCACTTCCCCAGGCTGTGATCTTCTAACTTCCTAATATCAACTGAGGTCAATAGCAGGATGCTTTGTGGGACAGAGACAGGGCTGAGGGCTGTAGGAAAATTGAGGAAGTTTGAGAAAATCAGTTTGTACTTTAAACTGGCCCCAGAAGAAGGTACTTGAGGCAGGTACTGACATGATGCTTCATAACCATTCACTTCTGCCCACAGCCTTCCTGACTCGTTGTGTCAATAGAGAATTAAGGTCCATAAGAACAAAAGTTTCCCCTGGGTGTTTGAAAGAGGTAAAAGTTGGATAAATTAAAGGGAAAACAACTCTACAAAGTGGGTGGTCAAATACAGGAGCTAAAATACTGAAGTATAGATGGAGAATCTAAATTCACCTAAAAATCTCCAGGGTGGATTTTTCATCCAATTTCATTTGGATAATTGAAGAGCCATCTGTTCTAAGTCACACTGCTTGAATCTTATCTGATGTGAGATTTGTTTGCAGCTCTGACCCTCTCTTCGGCCTCTCCCAACTGAGTTTCAGCCTCTACTCACTAAGCACTTAGTATCAGGCCCTGTCCCTCATGTTTTCATGAACTTCGCTGACTCTAATCTTCTTAACAAAACCATAAGGAAACTGTTTATGGCTCTAGTATTACACAGGAGGGAACTGGGGCTCAAACAAGCTAAGTAACTTAACCAGAACCAAAAGTCAGGAATTAGAGCTAGCTACCCTGGGTGGCAATCCAATTCTTCTTCTATCACTGCACAGGTGATTTCAGCAAAACCTAGGTCTTTCTTCTATATGGCCAATTTTGACAGCAAAGCCATTTCTTATATTTGCTGACATGCAGTGGTTTTCGTCAGTTGCTTGGTCACTGTACACAGTTCAATATAGTTTTCTATCACTTAAAGGCAACATTATTTTGAAAATATTTTGGTCATCTGATGTTCTAACAATCACTGTCGCGTCCCCAGGGCTTAGCATTAAAAGGAACACGTATAAATGTTTGATGAATGAATGAGTGATGGTAAGAGATTTAAACTGCAAGGTTGCCCAGGCAGCTGGACTGGTACCCTGGTACAGGCTGAGAAGAATGAGGACTCAGATATGTTCTGTTCTGGTAGCTGGCCACTTGTGAGGCCCTTAGAGGGTATGCTACGGCTGTGGCATGGGCCTCTGGCCCCTCTGAGCCAGGTCAGAGAAAAATTGAAAGCATCACATTGCCAGGGCACTGGTGAACTCATGCCAAGGCCCTTGTTTTCCTCATGTGAGTTCTTAGGAACATTCCTCCCCAACTCCTTATGATAGGGATGCATGTTCTTAAACAATAAGCATTTTTTTTTTTCAGTTGGCATACAGTGTTCCTTTCAGCTTAATGACAACTTCAGTTTACAAAAAAGCAGTGCCAAGTCCAGGCTCAAACATCTTTGTGTAATGGCAGCATCTAAAAGATGCCAAACACAGTCTAGAATCCTGTCCCTTAATTGATCACATTTGTTGTCATGGAAGAAAAGAAGGAAGCAGCATTTACTGAATGCCTGGGTCAGGAAACACACATGCTTTTTTTTCTCATGTAATCCTGGGAGGGAGACCTTATTATCATCTTTATTTTAGAGATGAGACAGTTGGGACCTGGAAATGTTATCTAGAATGACCAAGATAGCTCATCAGTGAGTGGTGGATATAGGATTCAAACCCTGATCAGACACCACAGCAGACACCTCATCCAAATTCCAAGATGCCTGCCTCTGTGGCTCAAATGCCAAAAGAGAACCCAGGTATGTTGAGCAGGGATTAGGGAAGGTTGAACTGAGGAAGAATAAGAGGAATATCAGGTTCCCATAGGTCACGCACTAGGTTCAGAACCAGGTGCCGAGCAGAATGCTCTAGACTCTGTGCTAACAACAGTGTCACCCTGGAAATGACTGCACCACTCCTGCTCTTAACGTACTCACCTGTGAGGGGTGCAGCAGGGTGATGTTCAGAGCTTCTCTACTTCCCTTCCAACCCCCAATATTGGGGAGAATACCCCATTTTTAAGATGCGGAAGCAGATGAGGAACTTCAGTATTCATAGTGCTTGCTAAGCTAAAGTTTCCCTTGAAAAGTGTGAAGGCATCTTCACATCTGGCCACCCCCCTACACCACTTGCCACCTCTGAACCTCAAACTGACAGCCCTGATCAAAGGTCCAGCTTCAGCTCCCCACTTGGAGGAGGGAGAGGGTAATGACAAATGACAGGATGACTGGAGAAAGAGGAGGGCTTCAGGCCCAGGCTCCTCTGATACACAGAGGGAAGTAAGGCTTCCCAGGTGGCTCAGCAGGTAAAGAATCTGCCTCCAGTGCAGGAGACGTGGGTTTGCTCTTCCCTGGGTTGGGAAGGTCCCCTGGAGGAGGAAATGGCAACCCACTTCAGTATTCTTGCTGGGAGAATCGCATGGACAGAGGGGCCTGGTGGGTTGCCATCTATGGGGTTGCAAAGAATCAGACACAACTGAAGCAACTGAGCATGCACACACAAAGGCAACAAAGACTGAAGCCAGGAAGATGATTTCCATCTCCTGTCCAAGGTGTGGGGCTCATATGATGGTTTCAGAGCCTTGGGTAGGGTCTCCACTGAGGCATCAGTTGCCTTAGGATAAGAAACCCGCACCCTGTACACTCCCATGACACACTACTTCACTATGCCTTCATGGGAGAATTTGTCCCCACTTAGAAGATGTCATCTCTGATCTCTCCTGCTCCCTGCTCCTTAGAAAGTCATGGGCAACACTTTCATAATCTCATCCAGGCTTGAAAATGACATTGCATTGTATCTGCCACTATGGTTTTGGCCAACTCAGATCTCTGCATTGAAAATTTTCTGCTCAGCCTCCAAAAAGGAAAAAAAAAAAAAAAAAAAAGATAAGGTCTTGAAAAGCCAGTCGGCTACTTTCTTCCAAATCACATCTGAAGGAAATTGAGATGAGGCGTTACCTTGTCACTGGCCTTCTGCCAAGAGAAGCTGACTGAGGAAGCAAATCAGACATCTCTCTTGGAAGAGGCTGTGCTCGGGTGGATACTCGCCACCTGCGGATGCCCACAGCCTCTCATCCAGGGCAGCATCCCCCAAGGAGACGCTTCCCCTGGATTTCCTGGAGCTTCGGGGGATCGTGCCGCCCCGTGACTGGCTCTCTCCCCTCCAGCGCTCCAAGGGTGTCCTCTGCTGTGCTGTGGGGGCTGGTAATTTATCCATAAAACATGAGATTTGTGGAGAGCCTGGTGGAGAGGCAGAACGCGGGGGAGGAAGCAACGTGGGTGAAAGGGAGCATAAATAGTTAATTTGATGATGATTTAGAATGACTCTGCTTGCTGTTTGAGATAAAAAAGCTGCAGTGAGTTCAGAAAATGCTAAAACAGGGCCTCATACAGGCATTTCATTTAGATTTAATAAGACTGATTATTAAGAGCATATTTCATGACGATTAAGAATTCTGACAGTCTCCCATCCACCAACTTTAATGTGCGCCACAAAAATTAAAATACTTATTTATACAGCTAAAGTGCTAATAAGTTCATTTTGAGAAATTCTCTTCTGAGGACTTGCACGGGCTTTAACTTTTTATAGAGAGACTCCAAGATGGTAGGATCTAGAAACCAGAGGGAAACTTGGGAGAAACTGCAGTGAGGGTCCCCCACCTCTAACTGAGTTAGCAAAAAAAGGAGCCACACCCCCACCTCCCGCCATGGCTTGATGAACACACTTGGCTCTGGCACACAGAGGAAGACATCCTTGTGTCTGCGAGCAGCTGCTTCGGTTCCTCCATTCCCTCTAGCTCCTCAGAGCTAAGTGTACTCTTGTCTCTCGCCCCAGCTCATTCTCTTGCCTGTGATCTGCTCTTGAGCTGATCAGAGTTGTGAGCAAGAAGAACTGATATAGCTCACTTCCTACTGTAGGAAACTTCTAGAAGGGATGATCTCTGCATGCCCCATTATCAGGCTACCTCCTTGCAAGAAGCCTGTCTTGCTGCCCCCACTATTCCATGTGCAAGACACAAGCCATGAGGTTTGTGACAGCTCTTGGCATCTCTGGCACAAGCCTGATCTGTGAGACTGGCTTCTGCCTCAATCCTCACCCAAGGATCCAGCTGGCTTCCTTGACTCACTCCCAGCTTGAGGCGCTACCCTGAACCACAGCTCCCTGACTGAGACACCAATTCTTGATGTCTTCCCCCCCCCACCCCCGCCAGCGGCTGACTCTGCGTCCCCTGGGGTCCCCAAGCACCAGCTGGGCCCTGCCAGAAACGGGCAGATCTGCACCCATATCTTCAGGCAGGGACTGAGGGGGAGACACTGAACTCATACAGCCCAGGGTGTGAATACCAGCCCTGCCCCTGTGGGCTATGAAATGAAGGAAATCTCCTGAACCTCTCTGAGTCTCAAATTCTGCTTTGAAGAATAACACCTAACTCACAAGGCTGTTGTGAGACTTAAAGACGATAACGTCAGTAAAAATGCTTAGCACAGAGCTGCCTGATATGCATACAAGAAGCGTTCCACCGATGATACAAGAATACTGGAGTGGGTAGCCTATCCCTTCTCCAGTGGATCTTCCCGACCCAGGAATCGATTTGAGGTCTCCTGCCTTGTAGGCAGATTCTTCACCAGCTGAGCTACCAGGGAAGCACCTATTATTACTACTAATGATATTATTTATCAATGACAATGATGGGACTTCCCTGGTGGCTCAGTGGTAAAGAATCTGCCTGTCAATGCAGGAGACACAGGTTTGATCCCTGATCCAGGATGATTCCACATGCCCCAGAACAACTAAACCCATGTGCCACAACAACTGAACCTGTGCTCTAGAGCCCGGTCTCCCCAATAAAAGAAGCCCCCACAATAAGAAACCCACACACCATAACCAACAATAGCCCCCGCTTGCTTCGACTAGAGAAAACCCAAGTGCAGCAATAAAAAATGGCAATGATGAATTCCAATCCTATCCTGCCTTGATGAGCATTCACTGTTCTGGCTTATGCTGAGAAAATTTTGGATTTGAAACCATTTCTCCAGTCACCACCAGCCCCATCCTAGTTTTCTGCCAGCTTTCACCATGGCTGTGTCACCTGGGTCTTAGCATGCTTTCCTCCTGGATTCTTTTCCCAGTCTGCAAATCCTATGTGCCCCAGTATGGGTTCAAATGTCTTGACTGTCCTGTAGGACCTCACAGAGTAAAAGCTCAATACATCTTGACTGTCAGCAGAGAGTGTCTGATATGGGCTTTCATCTCATAGCTCTAGCCCCAGGTTAGCCTACATTGGCAGCCCTCTGCTAAATGTTCCCCTCCTTTTCTGCATCTGTCTCCTGCTCCTTCTATACCCCACATAGTTCTTCCCTATATCCCTTTTGCCTGCATCTCTGCCTTTGCTCATCGATGTTCTCTTCAGATCTGGCTGAGCCCAGCTGGTGGCATCCAGGACTAAAGTGGGTTGCAAGGTGCCCCCACCAAAGATATATCTATGTCTTAACCTCCAGAACCTGTAAATGTGACCTTACTGGGAGAAAGATCCTCACTGATGTAATTTACTTAAGTGAAAGGGAAAATGTTCGTCAGTCATTCTAACTCTTTGCAACCCCATGAACTGTAGCCTGCCAGGCTCCTCTGTCCAGAGAATTCTCCAGGCAAGAATACTGGAGTGGGTAGCCATTCCCTTCTCCAGGGGATCTTCTTGCAATGAGATCATTCTAAACTTAGGCCCTAAATCCAAGGAAGAGAAAGGGATATCTGCCACCCAAAATACAGGTGAGAAAGTCATGTGGAGACAGAGGCAGAGGCTGGAGATGAGCAGCCACAGACAAGGAATACTAGAGCCACCAGCAACTGGAAGGGGCAAGGAAGGGTCCTCCCCGAGAGCCTCCAGAGAGCGCAGCCCTGCTGACACCTTGATCTCAGACTTCTGGACAACACAACTAGGTGGGAATAAACTCCTTTTGTTTTAAATCACACAGTTGGCAGTAATTTGCTACAACAGCTCTAGGAAAGTAATAAAGGAGCTTAAAAAAAAAAAAAAACTGGCCAACAGTTGGAAGCTGTGGCTCCATGCAGCTATGGAATATCCAATCTCCCAGCTCACAAGGCATCTGAGGGAACACTGTGGATAACAAGTGAGCCAGGTAAAGAGGATAGGGAGCCCTGCTAGCGATCTTGACTCTGGGGAGGAAAGTCAGGGAATGACACATCTGCACACCATGCAAATAAGCCTCTTCATGGTCAACATGAAGCAGAACTTTTAAATATTAAGACTTGTGGTCTGTGACACTCTTGCTGCAGCCCACAAATGTCCAAGTGGGGCTGGTTGTGGAGACAGTGGCAAAGCTCAGGTTTGGAGTCCCACACACCAGGCTTCTACTGTCTGCTAAACCACTTGGTAGCTGTGTGAATCTGGGCAAATGATTTTACCTGTCTGTGCTTTGGTTCCCTCATCTGTAAAATGGGACAGTAAATATCTTCCTTGCAAGTTAAAGGTTAGAAAGAGCAAAGGACCTACTCTTCTATAGGTACCTATAGGCATTTAATAAGAAATGGGTTTTATTGTATTATTATACAATATACTATGTAATAATTTGGGCTTCCCTGATAGCTCAGTTGGTAAGAGTCTGCCTGCAATGTAGAAGATCCCAGTTCGATTCCTGGGTTGGGAAGATCTGCTGGAGAAGGGATAGGCTACCCACTCCAATGTTCTTGGGCTTCCCTTGTGGCTCAGCTGGTAAAGAATCCGTCTATAATGCAGGAGACCTGGGTTCGACCCCTGGGTTGGGAAGATCTCCTGGAGAAGGGAAAGGCTACCCACTCCAGTATTCTGGCCTACTCTTCTATAGGTACCTATAGGCATCGAATAAGAAATAGGTTTAATTATACAATGTAATATATAATAATATAATAAATAACAATATAATATTTATATTAATTGTATTTTCAGGGGTAGAAAGTCCTATAAATTCCTGTCCCCCTTTCTTGCTCCAAGGAAAAACTAGAAAAGATGGTAACTGAAAAAGTGTATTAATTCTATATTAAGCATTTCGGAAGAAGGTTTTTGTGGATTTCACCTGTGGACATTATCAAGTGCCATAGAATCATGGAATGTGTGGTACCAGAAGAGTCTTTCTGGTA
This sequence comes from Odocoileus virginianus, assembly GCF_023699985.2. NCBI lineage: Eukaryota > Metazoa > Chordata > Mammalia > Artiodactyla > Cervidae > Odocoileus > Odocoileus virginianus. Next base: position 37,481,248 of record NC_069679.1, on the reverse strand, counting down.
CCACAACTATTTAATCCTTCAAGTCCTTTAGTGTGTAGAGGGGGAAACTGAGGCTCGGGGGAAGGAAGTTGCCCAGGTCATTCAGTGGCTCTTCATAACTGGGCTGGTGCTAGCAGCTGGGCCCCCTGGCCCCCTGGCCCCCTGTCCTAACCTCACTTTATTTTATCAGTAGTGGTCATGCCACAGCCACTGGGCACAGTTCTTTCTCTCCTGAGGTTGGAGGGACCTCTATCAGACAAGCTAAGGCCATGTTAACCCAAAAATTCAACTGTGTGAGCTGACATCCAAAAATCCATTTAAGACTTGCTTCGTGTCCCAGTGTCAAGGGAAGATGAAAATTTCTTCCGAAACACACCTACTATACATTCATCAGAGGCAGAAAATTGTTGTTCCCTCGTAATTTATACCAAAGACTATTGTGGGTGAATTAGCTGGGTTTCATCTTTTTAAATGTCAGCCCAGATGACCCATATCTGTGTAGGCATGTGAATATAAGGTTATAACAACACTTGAAAGGATCCTAAAAAAGTGTTTTTGCCACAGTTAAAGTGTGATCAAAACATATCATTTCAGAAGTCACAATATTTATCATTTTAATATTAATAGCACCATTTTGCATAAAGCACCATACAAGGAACAATTCTATTAGGACTATAAAGATTCCCAGGCTAGAAAAAAAAAGGGGGTAAAATATTCAGAATATGTCAGAGAGAGAGAACCAGCAGTGTCACTAACACAGAATCCAATTTCTTTTCTTTACAGATATTTAAGGCAACCATGCATTCCCAAAGATAGGGACAGCAATTGACAAGGAATAGGAGCAATTTATTTATGAGTCATCTATCCTGCAAGTCAGTAAATGAAGCTTACCCAACAAGGAACTGTGTTTTATGGCTTATGGCCCTATAAATTAAGTTTAGTGAAATCCTTCCAGTATGCTTAGAATAAAAGGCTCTGAATTAGGGGCTGGTCAAGGAAAACGCATTCAGGGCATTTGCCACAGCCTGATAATAACATGCTTAAGCAGCATGTTTATATGCAGGACAAAATGGAAATAAAAGGAAATATAGGACCAGCGAGTTGTGTTGGTGAGAAAACAGAGCATCAGTCTCAGTAGGAACAGGGCATTTTTCAAGAGCTTCACAGGGTAGGTTGTGGAAAGCTCAGCTGTATGGTGAGATGGCTAGAACCACAGGTTTTAGACCCAGACTGCCCCAGGAAGAGTCACAGATTTAACACGTCTTGTTTATGTGAGCATGGGTCAATTATTTCAGCTCTCTGCCTCAATTTCCTCTTCTATGCAGGACGAATAATACAAGTCCCTAGCTCATAGGGTTGTTGTGAGAGTTAAATGGGATAAAACGTGTGAAGAGTTTATGACAGTGCTCAATGCACATTAGTTATAATGGTGACTATGATGACTCAGACCTCACCTGATTTTCTCCAGAGGCCAAAGGGTCTGACAACCTGACATGAGAGACAGCACTATGTCAGCAATGAAATCTCTCTGTTTCTAGGTTTTCACCTGTAAAACTGGAATAATGCAATGGCATGGTACTTGGAGGCAGTCAGACCTAAATTCAAATTTTAGCCCTGCCAGTTACGAACTGCACATCTTCATCTATAAAATGAGTAACACAGCTTTATTTGCAGTGCTCTGATAAGAATGGGTCATATACTATAGGTGAGATGCCCTGTATCTATCAGATAAAAGCTACTTCCCACTCTCATTCCATCTTTAGAAACCTCAAAAGAAAAAATCTTCCTCAACTCTCAATACACATAATTTTTAAATAGTATTGCACATATAGGGGCTTCCCAAGTGGAACTAGTGATAAAGAACCCGCTTGCCAATGCAGGAGACATTAGAGACACAGGTTCGATCCCTGGGTTGGGAAGATCTCCTGGAGGAGGGCAGGGAAACCCACTCCAGTATTCTTGCCTGGAGAATCCCATGGACAGAAGAGCCTGGAAGGCTAAAATTCATCGAGTATCAAAAAGGCATACATGACTTAAACAACTTAGCACGCATGCACATTGCCCTTTTAGATAAAAATCTCAGCCATCGCAAAATAATACTTAGGACATTTCTCCATCTGCATGTACTTCATCTTCAGAACATGTCACAAGAAGAAATACTGAGCATGTATTTTTGCTTTATTTTCATGGCTTATTTCTAACCTTTATTCCAATAACAAATGGGTCCTCCCATTCCCTTCACAGAGGAGTTAACTTCTTCTGCAGTGACTCAAGCATTTGGTATTTTTTAGGTGCAATCTCCAGGCTAAACCATTGCCAAACCCTAGAAGACATCGACAGTTTCTCCACAAGGGGGTAACTGAAAAGATCCAGATGATTTCAGTGAACAAGAAGTCTCAAAATGTTGCTGTCACATAAAATAGACTCTCCAAGTGCTTCATAAAGTTTAGCTCCCATTTCCTTGCTCAGGAAATTCCCTTAGTGTGGCCTCATCCATAAATGACAGCAGAACAGGAGGAGAACTTCTAGATCTCAGTGCCTCTTGTGGATTAGGATACTATTTCAGTTCTTCAGTGAACGGGAATCAAGGTGACCAACTCCAGCAGAAAGTGATGACCAAAGACAGCCCAAGTCACAAATGAAATCAAGTGACACTTTCTACTCCAAAAATATTCTGATTAGTCAAATGGCAATCCTTGGTCAAAATCCTCACCTGTAAAACTAGAGATAGAAAGCAGAGGCTAGAGATGATTTTGGAGCTTGTGATGGAATTCTCAGGACTCAACAGGCAGGTAACATCAGTCAGTATCCTTTCTTAAAAACTCTGACTTCCCATCAGTAAAGCCTAAACGCTCCAGCAGAGCAAGCATCTCTGCTCTTCATGGTTTGGCTTCACTTAACTTTTCCCATCATCTCTCCAAAGTTATGAAGCTTCTCTCATAACTACAGCTTACCACTCCCAGGGCACTAGGTCAGATTCCACTCTGCCTTGTTTTCCACTTACGCTGTTCCCATAAAGGTCTTTCCTCTTCTTCAACCACTGATCTCCAACTCATTCCCCAAAAATCAGCTTCCAAACTACCCACTCTAAAACCTTCCCAAACCGCTTAATCGAAATTGCTTGTCATATTCCTGTGTGAAACACTTCAATGTGATAAAGACCACTTAGGTTAAAGACCACAACGTAGGATAAAGACCACAACCCAACCTATCTTGCAAGACTCCATGGACTGGGCCAGCCTCATTTTGCACAGTGCACTTCACTCTCTGGATTCCAGTATCACTAAACTTTCTTTTATATATTAATAAGCACCAGGCTATTTCCTGCCTGGGCCTATTTAAATGTTGTTCCTGGTGTCTGAGTTCCCTGTCTGTCCTTATCCTTTGCACCTAGGTAATTCCCACTTTAAAAAAAAAAAAAAATCAGGTGTTATTTTCTTAGAGAAGCCTTCAGAGATCTCTCTGACAAAGTCAAATATTCCTTGTCTCTGACATTTCTTACAAATGTTCCTTGTTTCTTATTCTTATAGCTTATATCTCAGTTGTAATTTTATATTTCTGCATGTACATGTAATACCTGACTTAATGTCAGTTCCCACACTAACCATGAATTTTGTCTGTGTTTGCTTGTCAGTGGATCCCTAGTACCTAAGTACAGTGCCTGACATGTTAGGCATACCATCAATATTTGTTAGATGAATAAATCAAGAGACCTAAGAACACCAGCGCTGGCTCACTCTTGTAGAGCATTAGTGTTAGTACTAATTAGTACTAACTCTAGTACAGCTGTAACAGTGTAAGAACCATAATTCTCTATCATTTCCTTTTTATTGCTTATGTTATAATAATACGTTCATTTATCTGAGTCCACTGGACAGGAAGATTCTGAAAGTCATGGGCTGCTTGACATCCTTTTTTTATCTTCTATCACCTCCTAATATCTAGGTCCTAGTACAGAGCATGGCAGCAGCTAGAGTCTGATAAGTGCCTGATGAAATGCAAGGAGCTTGAGTTGTCTGATGTTCACACTGCTTGCTCCATTTGTATAATTGTGAAAGTCATGTCAGCCACCCCCCAGGTAACCCAGGATTTACAGCGGCATCCACAGCAGGTTTCAAGGACTCTGTGTGCCACAGAGGGGAGGAGGAATCACAGAGAATCTACAGCTCCCGAGAGCTAGAGGACCAAGCCAAATCAAAGTCCAAGTTCGACACATGAAATAGGGCACTCAAAGCCGGTGCACTGGGACACCCCAGAGGGATGGGATGGGAAGGGAGGTGGAGGAGGGTTCAGGATGAGGGACACACGTACACCCATGGCTGATTCGTGCCAATGTATGGCAAAAACCACTACAATATTGTAAAGTAATTAGCCTCCAATTAAAATAAATTACTTAATTTTTTAAAAAGTCACACTGAGGAGACAGTACAGCAAAGTGCCTGAGACCAGTCACAGGAGCCCAGAAGGTTCATAGACGGTTCACAGAAGGGCCCAAGCCTCTGTCCATTCACCCCGGTAGAGTGAACTCTGCTGGCCAGAGAGTTTAACCTGAATGTGTTTATATAATTCACAGAGACCAACACGCACTCTGTGGTTTAGAACTTTCCTCCATATAAAAATGAACATGTGCACACAAAATGTTGTTTCTAATTTCAGGGAATTTCTGGACTCTTCAAGGGTAGCCACTAGCCCTGCATCATTCCTAATAGTCTATGGAGCACAGGTTAAGAACTCTTGATATAAAGTATAAAGAAAGCAAAATCCCAAGATAGTAAAAGTTATTTGGAAAATGCAAGAGTCAATCCTCACGGGGCTTCCCAGGTGACTCAGCAGTAAAGAATCAGCCTGCCAGTGTAGGGATCAGGTTCAATCCCTGGGTTTGACAGAAGATCCCCTGTCTCCAGGAAAGGGCACTCCAGGGTTCTTGTCTGGGAAATCCTATGAACAGAGGAGCCTGGTGGGCTACAGTCCATGTGGTAGCATAGAGTCAGACATGACTTAGCAACTAAAGAACAACAATATATGAAAAGGAGTCAAGTTACCAAAGCAAACCTCCTGAGCCACACATACAGACCCCTTAGAGAGCGTTGGGTCCCATCAACACCTCCTTGGAAGGGTCTCAGTCCCACCCCAGATCCCCTGCTGGCCTACCCAGGCCCTCCCGCTGCATTTTTAGCAACTTTCAAATCCATGGCTTTACTCTGTAGGTGGAGGGCTAGAGCCAAACCCTAAGCCTCCCCTCTCTCATTCATCCTGTATTTAGCTGCAAGATTCTTAAATATTTTCCTAAAAGCATTAATTCAAAAGCATCCTCCATTACATGACTATCACAGACTCCTGACATTTCATTTCAAATATACACTGGTACTTGCACATCCCAAAGTGCCACAAACAGGGAAGGGCAGCTTCTGACCCTGTCAACATCAACATGATCATCTTCATCACCAAGTGTACTAGCTGAGTGAATTTTGTAGCCAAACAAAGTCCCTTCTTTTATAAATATCTCACATGTATGCCCAGTGCTTTCATATCCAGCACCTTTTAGCACACATGAAAATCCTGTGTGAGGTCATTTGTCATTATCTTCACTTTAGTGATGAGGAAATCATGGCTAAGTAACTTACCCAAGAAGACAAAGGTGAATGTGAGGATTCTGAACTCAAATCCAGGCAAGGCCTTCTGACTCCAAACTCCCCTGCTCTTTTGTTTTACCTGATTTTTTAAGCTTTTAAATGTCATTATATGAAAAAGGTAATTTGTGATACATACGTTTAGGAGAAACCAGTGACTTGACTGCAGAAATTCTTGGAGATGCCATATACCAGTAGGTGCCCTGAGTGTCGTTAAGCCTACTGGCCCCAGGGCCCTTTTAGAGAATCTCAGGGAACAAGAGGTCCTCAGAATGCATAGCAAGGGACCACTTCCCTGTGCTCTCGCCAAACATTCTTCCTCTCCTGGCTATTTCCTCTCCTCGTGTTTGGAATCCCACCTGGAAGGCCATCTGAAAGAGAAGCCCCAGGACCAGACTAGACCAGAGTGGACTTGGCAGGGAAGCCTAAGGCTGGCATTGTTCTGAAGTCCTGAGCTCTCTGATCTCACTAAGCTCCTCTGGGTGGGACAAGGGGCAGGCATTAGCTTCATTATCCTGAAGCCAAGGATAAAAGCCAAGGATAGGCATTCACTGGGAGCACCATTTCCCTGGGGGCGTGGAGACATGCCTTCCAAATCTCATGGGGAAAGTATCCACCTCACTTAGGTCGTCACAACAGTCAGGGTATTAGGTGCTGCCTGGAGATACACAGACCACAGAAACCGTAGTGCTACCCAGCAAGAAACATGTTGGCCATTCAACGAAGACAATCAAGTACTTTATTACAGAAAGCAGCAGCACCAAAAAGACACTGATGCCGATGAGATTTCTGAAAACAAACAAAAAAGCTGCTCTGTCTTAGACTCACCCATGCTGACAAAAATAAAGATTTAACAGAGGACTGTAGGTCCTCAGCCAAAGGTAGGGCACACTGTCTGAATAGGGATTTATGCCTTTTTTCCCCCAGTTGCCTGAGGCAATCTAGAAGTTGTCTATATGCCAAAATATTGGCGTTTTTAGTATTCGGTTTTTGTGGAGGACAAAGAGACATAAGATTTAAAATTAGGGCTGCCCCAGAAAACCTGGGCCACGTGAGCATCTTCATTAAGCTAAATCACTTCAAATCAGGTGGGTATACACCTGGACTGCTCAATGAACTAGTTGATTAAATCTCACAGACTGTGGAGTTGTGAATGTGGGTGTGGAGGTGGGGTGCAGGGACCACAGCCAGGGAAGAACTTAAATGGATGAGCTGGGGCAGAGGCAGGTGAAACAGTAGAAGGAGGGAACCATGCCCAGGGGCCCAGAGTCTAGCCTGAAGGTTAGTGGTCACGGCAGACCCAGCAGATAGAATCCAAGGGAGCAGTGAAGGGTCAAGAAACAGAGGGGGAGACAGCCAGGACCTAGTAATAGCCACGTACTGGGAGTCAAGTTGGGGGAGGGTCTGCAAGCAGGCCAAATCACACACAGCCACCAGGGAGCACCAGCAGTAAGGAGACTCAAGGAGTGACCTCAGCCCAAACACAGCAATTGCGGAGTCACATTCAGTTCAGTTCAGTTTACTCACTCAGTCATGTCCGACTCTTTGCGACCCCATGAATCGCAGCACGCCAGTCCTCCCTGTCCGTCACCAACTCCCGGAGTCCACCCAAACCCATGTCCATCGAGTCAGTGATGCCATCCAACCATCTCATCCTCTGTTGTCCCTTTCTCCTCCTGCCCCCAAACTTTCCCAGCATCAGGGTCTTTTCCAACGAGTCAGTTCTTTGCATGAGGTGGCCAAAGTATTGGAGTTTCAGCTTCAGCATCAGTCCTTCCAATGAACACCCAGGACTCATCTCCTTTAGGATGGCCTGGATGGATCTCCTTGCAGTCCAAATGACTCTCAAGAGTCTTCGCCAACACCACAGTTCAAAAGCATCAATTCTTCGGTGCTCAGCTTTCTTCACAGTCCAACTCTCACATCCATACATGACCACTGGAAAAACCATAGCCTTGACTAGACGGACCTTTGTCGGCAAACTAATGTCTCTGCTTTTTAATATGCTGTCTAGGGAGCCACATTAGAAGAGCTGAAGTGGGAAGAAATGGCTTGACAGAGAAAACCGATTCCCAAGTGGAAAGAGGGGTAGGCTTGAGCCTGAAAGTAAACTTCTGTAACATTCAGTGCGTCTCTGGCAAATTTTTTTCACCTAGAACTGACCAGCATGAAACCCTGGAAAGAGACTAACTTTGAAGCCTGGCTTTATCACTTACTAGCAGTGTAAGACCTTGGGAAAAGTCACTTGATATCAGGGTAACCACACAGTTCCACTTGCTAGAGATAGTCCTGGTTTTTACCAGTTGATTCACTTTAAAGAAAGAATTGTATTCTTAATAAGAGTTTTTGAGTAGAATTATTTTCTGAAAATACAATAAAGCAAGTTTCTCAGATTATAAATAGGTTAAAATATACATATGTGTGTAATAGGAGGTACTCTTTGCCCTTCCCCTTCATTTTACTCTTAGAAGTGTCCCAGATTGGATGACTTCATATCCAAGTCTCTGTTTGCCTATCTGGAATAAGAAAATGGATTCTTTCGGGTTGTTTTTTTAATGGATCATGTATATAAAGAACCCAGCAGAATACTCACAATTCTCTTTTTCATGTTAATGCCCTTCTTTGGCTTTCTTAGCAAACTGTGTCTGAGGGAATAAGACGACCTGGCCTCAGGGAGGAGAAGGGTAGGGAAAACTAGTGCTAAGCCCCCTCCCTAAGCCACATGTCCCCCAGGCCCACTGGCTGCCCTCACTTTCAGCTTCCATTTGAGTTTAAGGAGATAAAACAGCTCCTGGGGGCACAGATGGAAGAGCAGCCAGCCCTTCTAACAAGTTCACCTAATCCTGAGACTGAGTTCACTTAATCCGACACTCCTTTGGCCCCCATCCTTCCAGACACCATACCCCAGACAGCCTCACTTCAGACTGGTTCCCACACTCTGAACCCTGCCTGACCCCAGAGATGGCTCTGTGCCCTCATCTGATAGATTGATTCCTTTTTTCAGAGCAAAAACAATAAGCACTGGCCGTGCTAGTCCTGGGGGATATCAGAAAGGGGGCAGTGGTGCTCTCTGTTCTCTAGAAGTCTTTCCTTGGGACATCTGGCTCTTTTCTGCCATATCCCAGCCTCTGTACCACCACCCACCTGATGTTACAAAGAAGAGAATGACATCAACACAAGGATGCCACTTGTGCCCTAGAGACTCCCATGGTCTTGTTCTGCCCATCAGCTCAGACTCTTCATGGTCAGGTGGGTGACAACATGGTGACCATAGATGGGGGGAAGATCCAGGGTATGGCTGAGGGTCCAGGACACAGTCTCAGTGGGCAGGGGAGTTTTCTTTACATCATTTCTTCACCACAGTGCAGGAACTATTCAAGTTAGCATCTTGCAGCATCCCAGATGACTAAGGGAAGAGAACCCCATTAGAAGTTCCTCAAAGTGAAAAAAAAGTGAAAGTATCAGCTGCTTAATTTTGTCCAACTCTTTGCGACCCCACAGACTATAGCCCACCAGGCTCCTCTGTCCATGGAATTCTCCAGGCAAGAATATTAGAGTGGGTAGCCATGCCTTTCTCCAGAGAATCTACCCGACTCAAGTATCGAATCCATGTCTCTTGAATTCCAGGCAGATTCTTTACCCTCTTAGCCACCAGGGAATGCCCTGAGACATATATATTTGGTAAATAACAAACAAAATCTCTCTGTAGACTAGATGGATGAGACTATCAAAAATTTCTCATAACCTATTCTGAAAATGTAGCTCTAGGAAGCATTATGAGGCTTATGAGGAAGCCTCATAAAGGGGCTTCTCAGGTGGCTCCGTGGTAAAGAACCTGTCTGCCAATGCAGGAGATATAAGAGATACGGGTTCAGTCCCTGGGTTGGGAAGATCCCCCAGATGAGGGCACAACAACCCACTCCAGTATTCTTGTCTAGAGAATCCTATGGACAGAGGAGCCTGGTGGGCTATAGTCATTAGGGTCACAAAGAGTCAGACAGGACTGAAGTGACTTAGCAGACATGCATGCAAGCCTCACAAAGTGATTATTTAGCTAACAGGAGAGGGGAACAGGTGGTCCCCTGGGGAGCTGGAATTTCCTTTCACAGAGAAGGAAGTGACTTCTGCCCCTGTCTGGAGGATTATTTTTGAGGATGCGAGTAAACCTTGGAGAGGACACCCCATCTCAGCTTCTGCTGGAGCAGGCAGAGCCCTGGAATGAAAACTCCGGGCTGGGGGTAGGCTAAGGGTGGGGAGTTTTCCCTTATTTATGCTGAGATTTCAGCACCATGGATTGGCCTGCAGGGCTCTCGTAGCTCTTGGCTAAAATCAGAGCTGGGGGAGAGCTCAGGGCAGAAGAAATACCCTGTGAAGGTTCCAGAGCAGAAAGTGTGGCCTTATCCAGGAACAAGAGAGAGGCCATCTGCACTCAAACTTGAACACTTTTCACTCTGAAATCTCCACATCAGTCTCTTCTTCCCAAGTGCCTGCCTCCCTGGCTACAGTCTGCTCCACTGAATTTCCAAGCTGGCCTAAGCCGGTGAGGGAGCATTTTAGAGGTCTTCTTTCCACTGGAGGGATCTGGGGTTCTTCTGCTGCCTTGACTCAGTCTCCATACGTGAGCCTCTGAAGCCACTCTTCCCTACTCCAGCTGGACTGGTCCAGTCTACACACAGTTGAGTTATTCCTCCCATGAACCCCTGGTACATTCTCCTGCAACTCTGATGTTTGGCCTTCTCTTGGCCTGCCTTCTTGTGCAGGGTGAATCCTACTTATTGTTTCTCCAACCATAGCCTGAGGTCCTACTCCAAATGAGCAGAGTCCTCTTCTGTGGGATTTCCCAGGCTAGAACACTGGAATGGGGTGCCATTTGCTTCTCCAGGGGATCTTCCTGACCCAGGGCTTGAACCCGCATCTCCTGCATTGCAGACAGATTCTTTGCCTGCTGAGCCATCAGGGAAACCCTAGATCACCTCCATCTAACCTCAAATCCCACCACCACCAGGACACTCTGTGGCCCTCTGATAACTGCAGCCCAAACTGAGTCCGAGAACGCCATGCCTTTTGAACACCATGACTTGAGCTCCAGCGCCCCCTGGAGGCCAGCCCTACCCCTGGGGTGTCCCCCTGGTTTTGGTCCATACTTCATGGCCCCCACCACCCAGTCCCTGACCATCTCTCCTGCCTCACCTCTTCCTGTTCCCCATCAGTCTCCACACTCCAGGAATGCAGAAGGGCTACAAGATTGTCAGTGTGAGCACGCCTGGCTGTCTTGTTCTCCACCTCCCTCCTTTTCTCTACCCCACTCAGTTGGGTGTCAGCTCCTACAAGAAGCCTCAACACATTTTCTCTCAGTCACCCGCCCCACCATAGAACCGGCCTCCTCCTTCTGCTAGTGCCCACCCGACTGTACAGACTGTCGCAATCCCCAGAACTCTTCACGGCACCCTTAGGGTCACGTCTGTCTCTTCTAGTCAGGCTGTGAGTGCCCAGAAGATAGGCACTGGTCAGCATCATCTCTCTTTGTGTCACCCAGAACTTTCTCGGTGCTCAATACAGAGAGTCCTCCTGCTTTCCTCTACCTCTTTGCTGCTTCTGTGTGGGTAAGCTCGAGTCAGGAAGGTAATCTAGAAGCACAACCAGAATAGGGATTTGAGCTAAGGCCAGGGAGTGGTCTAAGACCAGTTAAAAGTCAAGTAGTAGGCAAGAGAATCAGAGAGCAGGCAGGGCTGGGTAGCTGGCCAAGGCCCTGAACACCAATTCTGGGTAGACAGCTCCCTCAGGAGTCTGCTGCCTGCTCCCAATTAGGTGGAAGCCTGCACACCTGTCCACTGAGCTAGAAGGAGCGTGGAAGCAGAGCTCATGGGCAGATGTGATGGTTTCTCCTTCCATCAGCTTAACATTGTCTGACCCGTGGAGTGTGCTTACATGCCCCCATGGTCATGGGGATGGTTTGGGACTCCTGACCGGGAGGACAGTCCAAAAGTGTCTACACTTGTCTCACCATGGGAGCTTCAGAAAGGCCCCACTCCTGATCAGTCCAAACAGGCGTGGTGGAGAACACTGATATTTTATATATAGTAGAGGTCAGGACCCCTAAGGATGATGCCCTCCTGAAGCCTATTCCCCCATCACCTGGGTTCTACTTTTCAGTTCTAACATAATACATATGTGTAGCTGAAAGATGAAAGGCCACAAACGGAAAACAGCACCTAATTCAGTATATGTGTATCAAATCAACACATTATATACCTTAAACTTACACAATGTCAATTACAGTTCCATAAACTTGGAGAAAAAAGAAAACAGTGCCAACAGAGGATGAGATGGTTGGGTGGCATCACCGACTCAATGGACATGAGTTTGAGCAAACTCTGAGAGTTGGTGATGGACAGGGAGGCCTGGAGTGCTGCAGTCCATGGGGTCGCAAATTGTCAGGCAGGATTGAGCAACTGAACTTAACTGAACTGAGGTCAGGGAGGTTCTCTGCTATGGGAATCTATCCTATTGGCTGCCAGAAAAAAATACACTAAAGGAGAGCTCCCTTCAAGGCTCCTAAATTCTCACACTTTTCCTTTTTTTTTTTTTTTTTGCAAAGGAGAAACGCTGTATTATTCCATGACAAAGATAGCCTCAGAAGAGGGTTACAGTCACATCTAAGAAAGCGAATGGCTAAGAATCCTCCTATTTGTGTGTGACATTGTTTATGGAGAAAGAAGGCAAAGACTTACTCATTTTTGTCATGCTTCCTATCCTCTGTGAAACCAGATTTCCTGCCACTCCTGGGGCCGCTGAAGAGCTGGGTTTTGTATGCTTAAGCCTAGTGAGGTGTTCTTTCTGTCTAGCGTCTTGAACACAGCCTCCTGAGAAGTCTCCGGCCCACTTGTTCCAGAGAAACAATGTCGCAGCTTCCTACCGACCACCCCACCCATTGAACTGCCCCAGGCCTGCTTATTCACCAAAGCCATTCACAGCCCTGACTGAGAGCTTAGAGAATTGCTCCACAAAAATACACTTCGCTGTCCCCAGCTTCTCTGTTCTGCAGCCCCATCGCCATGCTGAAGGCACCAGCGGGTCATTTCAGACTGCGCTGAAGAGAAGAAAAGCGCCAAGTTCAAGCAAGCATTATGATTATGATTATTGCTGCTTCTATAGGAAAATGGTCCCCACGTGAGGGTCAGTGCATATTCAGCATCTCTGTGGTGCGTCTTCCTTTCATCAAAAGGCTGCTTCTCTGATTCTCAGAAGAAAAGGACCAAGAAGGAGGAGCTGGATTTAAATGGGGAGAAAATTAATAAAGTGATTTTTCTGAGGAGTAGGAACCTTATTCCTTATTATTTCCCATCTGCCATCCTCTCCATGGGCTCCCCCTCTGCATGAACTCTAGGACCTTGTGTGAGCCATTTAAACTTCCTCTCCTTGGACGTTTCATCTCTCAAAGAAGCGTTTGAATATTTGCTCCAACTCCCTAATGAGGGCAGACGCAACAAGAGGTCAGTGGAACTGCTCTTGGAGGCATAAAGAAACACAAGGCTTCATCACCCTCTTTATGGGCCCCAGCCTTACACAAACCCCTTTTCTGCTCAAATGGAAATAATTCTGTTTTGATGTAACAATCTGCCAGATTGCTGGGGCTCACACGAGGAAAAGCTCACCGTGTCTGCCATCCCCAAGCTCTCTACTTACAAACAAGTAATTGCCATAGAGAGACACGAGTAGCAGGGTGCAGGGGAGGGCGTGGCTAATCCTGCCAGGGATGCAGGCCAGAATTTATAGAGAAGGTGAGAGCCGAGCTGTCTCTTGACGGTGGAAAAGATGAAATTTTTATTTAGGTTGAAATATTCACTAAGGAATTAAAAGCCCGCTAAAGGAATGTTTAAGATGGAAGGGATCAGTGGGGTTGTGAAAGAACTAGAAAATTGAGGTCAAGGTTTTAAACCAGCAGTCTGTCACTTCAAGAGTGATAGCAGAATGCCAAGAGCATGGATTTGTAAGTTATCAGCTGAGGCTACCAGTGACCACTGTCTCTCCCTGTATAGGGTGCTGTGTTCACCTATCAGGGACTGAATTCTAAATTTCATGTTTTACAGCATTTAGCACACCAAAGGGCAGATTGTAGTGTCGTTTGCTCCTTAAATGTGCCTTCCCTCCATCCAAGCCAAAAGTATTTACAAAGGATGTATATTTAGCCCAAAACAAATCATCACATTTGTCAAACAAATCCAACTTTATTAGGGCTGATGTTGCAAATAATTTCCTCATTATGTAAATGAATAAAATCTGCTTTTAATTAATCTCTAGGCTTTGCTTACATTATAAGAATAAAATATGTTTTTATCTTATTAAGGGGTTGCTATTTTTAACCAGTATCATGGAGGGGAACATAGACAATAGTCAGAAACGGCAGGATAGATTTATCCAACAGAGTCAATGGTTTGGTGACAATTCTAGGAACTCCATACCATTGAACAAAACTCCCAACTCATGATGTGCAATGACCTTGAAATAGGTAGAATTAATGGAAGGGTGATTCAGACTCAGTTCAACTAACTTTGGCTGTTATGCTCTGTTTTGCAGATAACTCTTCTACCCATAAAGAAGGCTGAGCACCAAAAAACTGACGCTTTCAAACTGTGGTGCTGGAGAAGATTCTTGAGTATCCCTTAGACTGCAAGGAGATCAAGCCAGTGAATCCTAAAGGCAGCCAACCCTGAATATTCATTGGAAGGACTGATGCTGAAGCTCCAATATTTTGGCCACCTGATGCAAAGAGCTGACTCATTGGAAAAGACGCTGATGCTGGGAAAGGTTGAAGGCAGAAAGAGAAAGGGGCAACAGAGAATGGAATAGATAGCATCACTGACACAATGGATACGAATTTGGGCCAACTCTGGGAGACAGTGGAGAACAGAGGAGCCTGGCATGTTGTAGTCTGTGGGGTCACAAAGAGTCAGACAGGACTTAGCGACTGAATAACTTTTACCCTGAACAAGACTCTAGCTCTTCCTTTTATATATACAGAGAACAAGAGACAGGAGGGAAGAGGGGATGGAAAATTATGTACTCTCTCTATATATAGTGTACATATATATATGTGTGTGTATATATATAAAGATACTATCAAATAGTTCCTCTTATGTATATATACAAAATATACATAGTTAACATTTAATGAGAGACAGGGAAGCCTGGTGTGGCAAAAAGTCAGACACAACTGAGCAACTGAACTGAACATTTGAGAGTTAACATTTCCCTTGCTCCTCATTCCTTTCTGCATCTCAGATAGTCCTTCTGTATTCAATTTTTTTCTATCAAGAGTACATCATTTAGAAAATCCCTATGTACGTGTCTACTGGTACTAAAATCTTTTTCTGTTTTGGTTTGCTCTCCTGATTTTTAAAACTTACTCTTTTGCCCTCATTCCCTCCTTTCACAATTCTAAACTGAGAATTACTTCTTTTTTCCTAGAAATTATATGATACTATATTTATTACAAAAGCACTGCAGATCTGCAGCAGGAAATTTCCATAATGCAAATGAGAAAGAAAAAAAAAAAGAGCAAGAAGGGGAGGAAGAGGGAAAAGAGAAAAAAAAAGAAATCTGACCCCAGGCTTCTGGCCCCAGTGAACACATGTTCCCATGTTTTGGCATCTACACCCCAGACTATCTCCATCATCCACTGAGTCTTCCCCTCAGAAGGAGCTGGGGAACCTCAGATTGCATCTAAGAATGACTTTCTTTTCAAGACACTGATGGTACATCCTTTCATCCACTGTCTTGCAACACCACTGATTTGCTCAGTCTAGTCCACAGTTCTTTGTAGACAATCTGTATTTTCATGCTGGCTGCTCTTAGGATCTGCTCTTTGTCTTTGGCCCACAGTTTTACAATGATGTGTTTAAGTGTGGATTTCTTCTATCTATCCTGCCTGGAGCTCATTGGACATTCTGAATCAAAGGATTTGTGTCTTTCTTAGCAACTGTTCACCCATTACATCTTCCAGAGCTCTGCATAGACCTCCCTCTAGTCTCTGTGTTTCTTAGTGTCTGCTATTTTTGAGTTTTTTGCCTTTCTATGGCAAATTCTGTATATTTTTCATAAATCCCAGTTCACTGATTTTCTCTTTACTGTGTCTAATCTGATCTTGGGTGGGGAAGACAGGGCCACTGGGGTTTTTATTCTTTTTGTAAGATATAATTCCATTCACAGCAAAAACATACATCTTACGTGTACAGCCTGATGACCTTTGACAGGTCATCACTTGTGTACCCACCACCCATATCCAGACACAGACCATTCTCAGCACTCATCTTGCTCTTTCATGCTCTTTCTCAATCAATACCCTCCCACTGAGTCAGCCACTATTCTGACCACAATTAGCTTTGTCTGGTTTTGAACTTCCTCTACATGAAATCACATGTAAGAGATACAGGTTCAATCCCTGGGTCGGGAAGATCCCCTGGAGAAGGGTATGGCAATCCACTCCAGAATTCTTGCCAGGAGAATCCCATGGACAGAGGAGTCTGGCAGTCTACAGTCCACAGGTTTGCACAGAGTCAGACACGACTGAAGCAACATAGCATGCATGAATACATGAAATCATAGAGCATGTGTACTCTGAATCTGGCTTCTTTTGTTTCACTGTAAGACCATGAGGTTTATCCATACTGTTGCATTAGCAGTAGCTTGTTACTTTCACTGCAATGTAAAATTTCATTGTATGAATATACTGTGGTTTATTTGTCCCTTCTCCTATTGATGAATTTCTACATTTTTAAGTTTAGAGCTACTATTTCACTACATTTATTTAATTTTACATTTCAATTATAATTTGTTAAAAATTTCCAGACATTCCATTTAGAACTTTTTCAAAGATCTCGTTAGGTCAGTTTTGACAGTCTTTTGCTCCTCACTCATAATTTCCTTTTCCTCTTTTGTTTCTTTAACACATGCAATATGTTAAATATGTGAGATCATGGCTGTTACTGGCTATCTTTGTTGACTCCCACTCATGATACTTTGTTGCCTTATACTTTGTGATTTCTGCTTAGGACTTCACCTTCTTTGGGACTCAGGCTCTGGGAATTCTTTACAGCAGGAACTAAATATGAATTCCTCCAGAGATTTGTGTTCCTGCCTGCTAGGTCAGTTTTAAATTAAAATTCTCAGCTTGTGGTTATTCAGACCATGCAAATACTGTGAATTTGGGCTCCAAATTCACATAAAAACTGGTGCATTGCCGTGTTCTCTATCCAACAATAGCCAGTCTGAATCAGTCAAGGTTCTGCCTTGCTGCCTGCCTCCGTGAAATGGATTTTTTTCTAATTCACCTTTTCTCTGAGAATGTTGCTCTTTATTGGTCCCAGCTTCACTTAGGAGTGTCTCCCTCTGATACAGGCCTTCTTGTCCACCTCCCTAACATTAGCACAGCTACTAGCAGCCAGAGACCCAGGTAATTTATTGGTAATTGACCTGGAATTTATTGGTAATTGACAATAAAATGGGCAGCAACATCAACCCTCACTTACCTCTTTGGACATCTGCTCCTATTTCATTCTTAACCTTAGAGAAGTTCCCTATCCTCCTATATGCTCGTCTTTTTCTTTAAAAACTAAAACATATTCATTTTGTTCAGCATATTTAGTTAGGTTAAATATTTTCCCAAGTAGATTTAGGTAGTTTTACAAACCATCTAGCCCACCCTCTCTCGAGATGCTGTGGTCCATTCAGTTCTGTTTCAACGAGGCAGGTGGAAAGTCTTTCAATGTTCATCTTCCAAACCATCCCTTAAGCATCACCTCTCTATTCTCCTGCACTTTGCCCCACAAATATCAATCCCTCTCTTGCAGGTACTTCTTCTTGGTATCTTTATCTTAGGATATTCTTTTGCCGTAGTGAAAAAAGCCTGCCTCTTTCACTAAACGTCACCAGATTCTAAGTTCCCCAGGGGTCAAAGCCATGTGTAATCGCAGCCAGGCCCTGGCATAGAAAGAGCTCCACAATTGCTGATTGGAATGAACTAAGCTGAGGGTCCAATGTCCACCAAAGGTCCCTGCAGAACTGAATTCTGGCATCCTCAAACCCTCAATGAAAAGTATTTGTGAAAACTATTATTGTCAACCCTATAAGAAAATCATATACACCAAAGAGGCCTCCCCACACAAAGCCAGTGGAAACACATCTGAAGTCACAGGAGGCCAAATCCAGAACTCAATTACACACAGCAGCGGCAGGGGTCATCAGTCTGAGCCCTGATGAGAATAATCATCTCATTTCCTCGGAATCTTATCCTCTGGGCCTCAAATTTCAAGGTTTGAAAGTATTAGCACACTGTTTCTTAAGATATTTACAATGAGACAAAGAATTTTCCTTATTTGGGTGGATTTTACTACTATACCATCTTTCTTGTTAAAATTAACAGGAGGGAAAAAAACACTTAAAAATTATTTTCACCAGACTCTTTATTGTAGTTGCCCAGGATGACCAGCTTTTAGTAATAGATTGTAATATTATGTGCACCCAACTTAATACCAAATACCTCTGGTGACTCAGATAGTAAAGAATCCGCCTACAATGCCAGAGACTTGGGTTCAATCCCTGGATCAGGAAGAACCCCTAGAGAGGGGAATGGCTACCCACTCCAGTATTCTTGCCTGGAGAATTCCATAGACAGAAGAGCCTGGTGGGCTACAGTCCATGGGGTGCAGAGAGCTGGACACGACTGAGTAACTAACACTTTCACTTGCAGATACCTTATAGCATTTTCTTTCTTCATGAAAGTTGAGCAAAAATTAAAGTATAAAAACCATTGATATGGTAACTAGATTGAATGTTCAAGCCTAAAGCTTATTACCCCAGAGAGTTTGTGTGATGATATCAGCATGATCCGATCCCAAGGATAAGCGAGACCAACTTAGTGGTCCTTACGAATGATAGTGATTAGAGAGAGCTGCAGATGCCTTTGCCAAGTTATTTTAAGGGATGCATAAATACTAATGGATGTAACAGCTATTTCTCCAGGTCATGCCAGCCTGGGGACACAGTAAAGGTAGAAGATAAAAATAAATCAGTCATTCCATAGCTCAGCCCTCACCAGCTGCTAGAATGCTCTCTGACAAGCGCCTCCTTCAGATTCAAGGGCTATAGTGGATGTGAAAGGGGCAGCTTTGGAGTGAGTGGTCCCTGCTGTGTCACATCACCTTCTGGTACTATCTGGTACCACAATCACACCAAGAGGATGTCATAACTGCTCCCAAGTAAGCTGGATACCTAGTCTCCCTTGACAGGAGATGCTCTTCTCAAGGGTCTTTCCAAGACATGTGGCTAGACTTGCAAAGCATGGATGGTACATTGTTGCATTAAAGCACTCAAAATTTTTCACCTGCCCACAGTCACTCTGGACTTGGCCATGTGATATGCTTTGGCCCCTGAGACAAACGGCAAACAAGAAAAATGCAAAGACTTCAAAAACAGCTTGCATGTTAGAATTTTCCTCTTTCTTATAGTTCTTGAAACACTTCTACCCCCATAAGAACAAGCCCAGGCTAGAATCCTAGAAAATAAGAGAATGAAAGTGTGGAAGTGAGACCTCTCAGCTGAATAATGTATCAGACCAACTAGCCCCAGAAGATCCAGCTGCTGAATCAAACTTAAGAGTGAATCCAGCCAAGGCCAAAAGAAAAGAATCACTTAGCTAAGCTTGTCCCAGTTTGCCAATCCACAGAACTATGAGCTAAATAAATAATTGTGGTTTTAAGTCACTAAATACTGGAGTAGTTTGTTATGCACCAAAAGCTATTTGTATGCCTTATACAAAGAGGTGGAAAAAATAAATATATTCATGGAATGGCTTGTAAAAAATAAATACATAAAGTAAAACCAGAGACCTTAATCAAGACATTATAGGCTCTTGAAGAAGTATAAAAGCCAAGGATTTAGCTATCATTTCTTTCATATCATTTGAAGAGGTTGTTACAAAGCCCACTTATTCCAAAAATCTCTGTCACCAGTGAACCATGGTATCAACCTCCTACATACATCAAATCTTGATGAAAGTTCCAAGCAGTGTAGCATCAAGGGAGACAGTAAAACAGTAGTTAAGAGCTCTGGCATCAGACATTCAAATCAGCACTGGAAGGTTTGGTCTCATCCTTTCTAAAGTGGAGAGAGAAACTACCTCACAGAGCTGTTGTAAAGATTAAATAATGCACATGCACTGTTTGCTGCAATGCCTGACACACATATGTACTCAAAAGTGTTAGCTTGTCTTATTAGCCATAAGGTTGGGAGTTAATAAAAATAATTAGCTACCATTTATTGAATCCATACCATGTGAAAGATACTATGCTAAACACCCATGTACATTACCCCGTTAATCATCACGATTATCATTGTGAGGTGGTTATGTTCCCATTTTAGATATGAGGCTAATGAGGCACAGAGAGATTCAGTAACATGCCTGGTATCATATAGCTGAGAAGTGGCGATACTGACTCAACCCTCTTAAACAACATGCCATGCCACCTACCATCCAATCATTGCCTAGTGGTTACAGAGAAATTACATAAGATTTTCACAATGTGGCCTCACATTGCATTTTCACCATTTTAACAGGCTTCCAAGATTGTGTCTGTACTGGACACTCTTTCTGGAATGTTTTCCCCATTCACAGTCCTCTCCCATCACCTATTAAAAGAAAATTCTTATCATTTTGGGCCCGGTTCAAAAACTACCTCCTGTTGAGATGTTTTTAGATTTCTTTAGTGGATAAGGTTGTGAACTCTGCAGTCAGACCACCTCTGTGGGAACCTAGCTTCTGCCACCTACTAATTATGTGAACTTAAGTAAGATACACCTCTCTAAATCTCGGCTTCCTTCTCTGGAAGGTAAGGGAAATGATGCCTGTTTCACAAAGATAGATAGACAGACAGACATAATCAAGCACAGTGCCTAATCTAGAGTTAGCACACATTGCTACCTGGCATTATTTTTATCAAATGGATTCCCATAACATTTTTATTTTAGCATATTTGCATGCACTGTAGTTAATTATCTGCATCTCTTGTTCTCCCTTACTAGATATTACAGCCTTTGAGATCAGACACCACATTTCTTGGTCCCCCATCAAGGGTACCAAGTTGGGGGGGGTAAGTTCCTCCCCCCCATTCTTATCTAGCCACACACTAAGCACTGCTACATGTCTGTAGAAATTGATTTAATCCATCTACCAGTCCTTATTTTAGGTATTTAATCTTCCTGACGGAGCTTTGGTTTGCTCAGCCACAATTTGAGCTTTAGTATGTTGGACTACACCAATTATTTTCAAGTACTGTTGTTCGGTGTTTACATGACACTCTTTTCTCAAACAAATTTACACATGGATATTAAAATATGAAATGGATTCTGTGCAGAGATGCTGTAGTTAAAGACGGCTATGAAGGGCAGATCTTATCTATCAGCCTGCCCACACTTGCTCAGGCACCTGTAGGAAGCCTAGACCATAGAAGACATGATCCCCCATAGTCCAGACTTTGTAAAGTAGGGGCCAGGTCCCCAGATGCTCCATCCCCACAGATGGATCCAACTCCAAGCATTAATCTGTTAAGGATGAGGAAAGACATTTCTGAATGGAAAAATAAGCCTCCAAATCACCAGAAAGTGCTTCAGGGAAGAAGGATGAGTAATGCTCACTTGACAGCCCTAACAGAGAATGAGCCTGGTGTTGGAACCATGGGGTCTTGAATTAAATCCTCTTGAATTGTCCTCCCAATTATGGGACATGGGAGACAGTTGGGCTCCATGAGCTAAACATGGGCCAAAGTTTTGCAGCTGTCGACCAGAGTTTTAGGTACTGGTAGGAAGTGACAAGTCACAGGGACACAAGAGTACTGGAATATTTCAAAAAGCCAAAGGATAATGTTAAGCTGAGACACCAAGCTCCTTTGCAACTGGCAGGAATAACATCAATGGGAGAACTCAAGCTCCCTGGAACCCTTAATTAGCAGGTGCACATGCTTTTAATGAATAAATTATTGCTTCATAAAGCAAAGTTTTTTCATACAAAAGTCTTTTAAAAATATAGCATCCACTGAGAAAATCAAAGTAGAAAATGTTTAGCAATGGCTCACTATGTGCCAGGTTACTTATAATCAAGACTGTGAAGCAAGCTTTACTATCTTTGTGAACAAGGAAACCAAGCCAGGGAGGCTGGGTTTATTCCTTATTAGCCCACAGTAGGCAAATGATGTCGCAAGACTTAAATTTGTGCCTCCTTTGTTCCTGTGTTTCAAAACACCTGACTCTCCACTGGATCACATCTCTGTTGAGAAGATTGCAGTCGGATTCCCCCTGCTCTACGAGTGACCACTGAATGAACTATTTGGTAACATCACTTTCACCCTGGCTCACACAAAGCATAGAAATCACCTGGGATATGTTAAAATGCACATGTACACTGACTTTGGAGATTCTGATTCAGTTGGGACTGGTGTGGGTCTGGGAGTCTGTGTTTTAACTAGTATAGGAGATGATTTTGGCATAAGTGGGCTTCAGTCTCTACTTTGAAAACATTATCTCTAGGACATAATCAATGTTATCAACAGAGAGGATGTTCAGAGAG
The DNA here is from genome assembly GCF_023699985.2 of Odocoileus virginianus. NCBI lineage: Eukaryota > Metazoa > Chordata > Mammalia > Artiodactyla > Cervidae > Odocoileus > Odocoileus virginianus. Next base: position 37,459,021 of record NC_069679.1, on the reverse strand, counting down.
CTTTAGGCTTAACTTCTATTTTACTATCTGAAAAGTTTCAAAACCCTCAGAGGCTTCCAGATTAAGAATTTGCTCCTTAAAGTTAATAAGGACAGAATGTGGCTGGTATAGAGGGCAATCCTAAATTTGTTCCGGTTCCCCATCATCCCGGCCAGGAAGATGTCACTAATCTTCGGGGCTAGCTGTTCCAAGACAGAGCTTGAATAAGGAAGAGAAAGAAAGGGCACCCCTGTCTTTCCTCTTTGAAACATAAAAGTAAAGACGGCAAGGAGAATGCTGATGGTGACAGATGTAAGAAGTCTATTATATATTGCAGAGATCCAGATTAGGAAAAGCTTTCTAAATCCAATTTTTCTGCTTAGAGCAGAAAGCAAATAAGGCCATCTTGAGGTGCTAGCAGTCTCACAGGGTTCAATGATGGGAAGTCTGGAGGCTGTTTGAAACCTGGCCCCGGTGCCAAGTAGATGGAATTGTGACAATGTAATCAGGACCCTCATCTTTCTTACTTAAAAGGAATCTGATTAGGGTGAAGAGGGTGGGAAATTGTTTTGCTGAAATGAGTTCCTGGGTAAAGTGACTAGAGACTGAGGACTCTGAATGGATGGAGAGCATCCTGGCAAGAGAGGACAGCAGGACCCTGTGTTTGAAGTGACAGCAAATAACACCTACACCCCACCTTTTCTAGTCTCTCTCCCAAATTTAACACTAAAATGAGTGTCAGCTGGCAAGGTGCTGTTGTGATTATGTGGAGAGCTCAAACAAATGCCTTTTACAAGCTCCCACTTCCCAAGTAATCAAATTAATCAATTTATCTGCCTGGCTGATCACTGAGTACTTTTTCCAAATTTGAAAATAAAATCTGGAGCTTTCTGGAATATGGCTAAGTAGTGAAAATACCAGGAAATCTCTCTCCCAAATACTCAAACTATCGGTTAAATCTTATGAAAGGAAACTTTGGTGTAACCACATGAGAAGTAAGAAACAACAGTATGTGGGTACTGGAGAGAATTTATGAAATAATGGATTAAGAATTAAGAATTGGCCCATCATAGGTAGCTTTGAGTCTCATGTATCTATTTTCTCCAACGCCGATGAACATTTGGGTCTCTGTATCCAAGCATCTGTACTTTTTTCTATACTAAAAGTTTGACTATTCTTTGATGGAATCTGTATTTGTCTCAAACCAAAAGACCACTCAGTCTCACCTGAAGTTTCCTTCTGTTTCTGTGGACCAAGGGTCTTAGAAGATCAAGAGTTGCTGGCTGACACTCTCCTTTTCCTCTAGATTCAGAATTACTTTAGCAAGGGATGTTTTCTCCTCTCCTCAATCTGAATGCTTTGAGGTGCCAAGAATTCTGCTGTTCAATATGGTGGCCACCAGCTACACATGCCTATTCAAATTCAAACTGAAATTAAATGAAATTTAAAATTCAGGTCCTCAGTCACATTAACTCAGGTGCTCAGTCACAGTAACCACTCTTCAAGGGCTTAATAGCCACATGTGACAAATGGCTACTCTAGTGGACAGAGTACACATGGTACCACGAGGATATAGTATCATCTCAGAAATTCCACTGGACAACACTGAATTTGGAGGACTGGAAGAATTTGGAGGTGGGCACACAATTCTTTCTATAAGACAGGAACTGCAGTGGTCAACCTGAGGGATGGAATATGCACAGTCTTCAGGCAGAACACAAAGGAATTCATAGCAGTTCTCACTTCCTGATTCCACCACTACCCAGTTGACATCTCTCACGAATAAAGTAATAAAAAAAAAAAAGAATACAATCAAGTGAAGTCTGTGAAAATATCCAACACAAGAGCTAATTCCTGCACCATTAGAGTAAAATTCTTTCCCTGAAATGGATTTGCTCCCAAACCACACCAATGTTAGGAAAAACAACTGCTCCATGTTTTCAGTAAGATACCACTGGACATGGCTTTTACTGAATCAAAAAGACTACTCCAAAATAAAATTGCAGTAGCCAAATAGTAACCACCTTTTGATCAATGAAGCAGAGAACAAATCTGAGAAACCCTCCAAAAATTCTGAAGAAGTGAATGAAGAGATGAAGTAATTTGCTCTGTAGCAAAGCCCACAAGGGAAAATGGAATCACAGTTCATTTCACACACACAGGTACACATACACAGCTTACACACAGTACCTCTTGATGAAATCCACTGCTGCTAAGTCACATCAGTCGTGTCCAACTCTGTGTGACCCCGTAGATGGCAGCCCACCAGGCTCCCGTCCCTGGGATTCTCCAGGCAAGAATACTGGAGTGGGTTGCCATTTCCTTCTCCAGTGCATGAAAGTGAAAAGTGAAAGTGAAGTTGCTCAGTCGTGTCCGACCCTTCGCGACCCCATGGACAGTAGCCTACCAGGCTCCTCTGTCCATGGGGTTTTCCAGGCAAGAGTACTGGAGTGGGGTGCCATTGCCTTCTTCTTTCCACCCCAGCTGTCAATTCTGATTGATCTCAAAATACGAGGCTTTCACTTACTAAAAACTTTCACCCATAAAATCAGAAGACTAAAAAATTATGGGGTAAGTGAAGAGACCAACAACTTGAAAGAGGAGAACCAAGGTAAAAAATTTGAGGCCAAAAGCTCCCACTGAAACAGAAGAAATTTGGGAAATTATATATCATGCTTCTTGAATACACACATTTATATATTCAATAAAACAAGAGCAAATGGAGCAACTGAAAAATACAGTAGAATTATTGTAAAATGTTTTGAATCACCCTACTTTTTAAAAAGAAATTGAATGAAGGCAGTGAAGAACAAGAAAGGCACTTAAAAAAGAAAGAGGAAATAATTTAAGACTGGCTCATGACATTTTTGTATAATGGAAAGCAAAAAAATGTAAATGTCAAGACAACACATAAGAAGCAAGGAAGATGGATGCAATAGATCTGATTCTTTCATGTCATAAGGACAGAAAACTAGCAATAATCAGATTTCTGATTAAAGAAGGAAATGTGAACACATACCTTTAGCAATACTAGAACCCCACAAAGATTACAGTAAAGAAACAGATGAAAAATAAAGTTAAGCAAATCTCCCAAAATACAGAGAAAAAGGACAAAGAGAAAATACGAGGGAAATGGAAAAAAATTAGAGGACCAAATAGGGAGGATGGGGACCAGGCATGTATGTGTATGTGTGTGTGTGTGTGTGTGTGTGTGTGTGTGTGTATCTATGTGTTAGAAATGGGAAGGGCAAATAATAAAACATCTTCCAAAATGGGAGTGCTATGGATGACACCAACAACTAAAACTCAAGATGCAATAAAATAAGTGTGTTATTGAAAAGGGGGGAGATTAAAAATAAGATTGAAGGTGTATGCCTCCAGTGAACAGAAAATTGCAGGAAAGGGGACTGGCTGGTAGAGGGAGGGATGTACCTCAAAGCAAGTCTTGTGGGATCACTTGACTTTTTTAATAATGTGCATGTAAAACTTGGGAAAATAAAAGCTAAATTTTAAGTAGAAGCCATAAGTCTTTAAAAGAAAAGAAAAACATTTTCCCAAGGAAGACTGGATTCTTCAAATGGAAAAGAACTGACTGCTGAAAGCAAGCTTATTGTTGAAAGAACTGACCTAGGTATAACCAGTGGGAATATAAATTCCAAGGATAAAGAAGAAATTTTTTGTTTTCTAGATTGCAAGAAAATGATAATCTAAATGGGGATCAGATTAGTAATTTCACAATAATTGTACTGATTGTTTCTTAATAATGTGTGTGTGTGTGTAGCTTTTGTCTTTTGACACAAGAACTACTAAATAAAACCAGTATCTGGGTATTTTAAAAAACTATGGACAAAATCTATGACATGAATTGAGGGAGAAAGATCAATAAGTTTTTTTGTTTTTTAATGAAAGGAACTAATAACAACAGATTTATAAGAATGAGAGAATACTGTTATATTTGGTAACATCAATGACATTGATAACATTCTGGAAAAAAATCACTGATATTGATGTGAGATAAAACCCAAATAGAATAATAAAGAAAGAAAGAAAGAAAGAAAGTGAAGTCGCTCAGTCTTGTCCGACTCTGAGACCCCATGGACTGTAGCCTACCAGCTCCTCTGTCCATGGGATTTTCCAGGCAAGAGTGCTGGAGTGGGTTGCTGTTACCTTCTCCAGAGGATCTTCCTAAACCAGGGTTTGAACCCAGGACTCCCACATTGTAGGCAGACACTTTACCACCTGAGCCACCAGGGAAGTCACCAAAAAAATAGAATAATAAATAAAGATAAAAAATTTTTAATAACTATCCCATCAAAAATTTCTGGCATGAGTTTCTCTTACAGGTGACTTTTTAAAAATTTTTAAAAATTTGATGAATACAAGATAATATTAAAAGCTACACAATTCCATACTGTTCATACTGTTCATGGGGTTCTCAAGGCAAGAACACTGAAGTGGTTTGCGATTCCCTTCTCCAGTGGACCATGTTTTGTCAGAACACTCCACCATGACCCGTCTGTCTTGGGTGGCTCTACACAGCATGGCTCATAGTTTCATTGAGTTAGACAAGACTTTGGCATAGTCAGTTAAGCAGAAGTGGATGTTCTTCTGTAACTATCTCACTTTTTTGATGACCCAACAGATGTTGACAATTTGATCTCTGGACCTTCTGCCTTTTCTAAATCCAGCTTGAACATCTGGAAGTTCACGGTTCACAAACTGTTGAAGCCTGGCTTGGAGAATTTTGAGCATTACTTTGCTAGCGTGTGAGATGAGTGCAATTGTGCAGTAGTCTGAGCATTCTTTGGCATTGCCTTTCTTTCGGATTGGAATGAAAACTGACTTTTTCCAGTCCTGTGGCCACTGCTGAGTTTTCCAAATTTGCTGGCATATTGAGTACAGCACTTTCACAGCATCATCTTTTAGGATTTGAAATGGAAAATTCTTAAAGAGATGGGAATACCAGACCATCTGACCTGCCTCCTGAGAAATCTGTATGCAGGTCAAGAAGCAACAGTTAGAACTGGACATGGAACAATAGACTAGTTCCAAATTGGGAAAGGAGTACGTCAAGGCTGTATATTGTCACCCTGATTATTTAACTTATATGCAGAGTACATCATGAGAAATGCTGAACTGGATGAAACACAAGCTGGAATCAAGATTGCCGGGAGAAACATCAATAACCACAGATATGCAGATGACACCAGCCTAATGGCAGAAAGCAAAGAGGAACTAAACAGCCTCCTGATGAAAGTGAAAGAGGAGAGTGAAACAGCTGGTTTAAAACTCAACATTCAATAAACTAAGATCATGGCATCCGGTCCCATCATTTCATGGCAAATAGATGGGGAAACAATGGAAAGAGTGACAGATTTTATTTTCTTGGGCTACAAAATCACTGCAGATGGTGACTGCAGCCATGAAATTAAAAGACACTTGCTCCTTGGAAGAAAAGTTATGGCCAACCTAGACAACATATTAAAAAACAGAGACATTACTTTGCCAACAAAGGTCCATCTAGTCAAAGCTATGGTTTTTCCAGTAGTCATGTATGAATGTGAGAGTTGTACTATAAAGAAAGCTGAGCACTGAAGAATAGATGCTTTTGAACTGTGGTGTTGGAGAAGACTCTTGAGAGTCCCTTGGACAGCAAGGAGATCCAACCAGTCCATCCTAAAGGTAATCAGTCCTGGGTGTTCATTGGAAGGACTGATGTTGAAGCTGAAACTCCAAAACTTTGGCCACCTGATGCGAAGAACTGATTCATTTGAGAAGACCCTGATGCTGGGAAAGATTGAAAGGAGGAGGAGAAGGGGACAACAGAAGACGAGATGGTTGGATGGCATCACTGACTCAATGGACATGAGTTTGAGTAAGCTCGAGAAGTTGGTGATAGACGAGGAAGCCTGGTGTGCTGCAGTCCATGGGGATGCAAAGAGTTGGGACACGACTGAGCAACTGAACTGAACACAATTCAAAGGAAATTTTAAGGTGACACAAAATGCAAAGTATACAGAATAAAAATGTACAGATTATTATTATTTGTAGATATATAAACATTTCGGGACTTCCCTGGTGGTACTGTGGGTAAGAATCCTCCTGCCAATGCGAAGGACAGTGGTTCAATCCGTGGTCCAGGAAGATTCCACATGCCTCAGAGCAGCTAAAGCCGGAGCATCACAAGTACTAAACCTATGCACTAGAGGCTGCAAGCCACAACTACTGAGCCCATGTGCCTCACCTTCTGAAGCCAGTACTCTTTGGCCAGAGAAGCCACTGCAGTAAGAAGCCTGTGCACCACACTGAAGAGTAGCTTGGATCAGTGCAACTAAAGCCTGAGGGCAGCAACAAAGACCCAGTACAACTAAACCTAAATAAATAATTTAAAAAAATAGGAATCTCAATTATAATGGTAAACAAAATTCAATAACTCCTTTAAAGACTTGACCATTATAATCAAATATGGGTCATTTCTGGAAAGCATGGACACACCAGTACTAGAAATTATAGTAATTTCACCAATATACCAGGTAAGAAAAATGAGACAACTTTATTAATAAAAAGATAAAGGGATAGTAGGTAAAATTCAATACCTGCTGTTTATAAAATATCTCCTAAAAATGCAAATAGAAACAGTCTCAATCAACGCATAAACTTTTGGGTTTCAGTTTTTCTTCAGTTTGCAAATTTGATTTCTTTCTTCTTTTAAGTTGTTTTATTTGGCTGCACCTCACAACATGTGGGAATTCCCCAACCAGAGAGTAAACCTGTGCCCCCTGTAGTGGAAGCACAGAGTCTTAAACACTGGACCACCAGAAAAGCCACTATAAACATTTACTTTAAACCAGTGAACAGTATTCTTAAAGCAGATACTGCTACAGACAATCCTAGTAAAATAAGGCACAAAACAAATATAGCCACAGTAAGGTTCTGACCACTAATAATACGGAAATAGGAAAAGAGTATACGTATTAGAAAATGAATAGAAAAATTATTACTATTTTAACAAATTCATTGAAAAAGTGTTTGAATCAATTTTTAAGAATCAATAAAACTGCTAGACAAAAAGATATAGAACATTTCATGAGGGGGGGGGAACCCATTCCCAATAGAACAAAAAATATGAAATATGAAGATGGAATCTTAATGGGAAGTGTGTGTGACCTAGATTGGGAGAGGTGGGGGTAGGAGCTTAGAGTACTTTACTGAGAGATATAAAGTAAAACTCTACTAATGGGAAGACTCAGCATGTTCTTCTATGAAAAGTCTAAATATTTTAAGGATGTCAATTCCTTTCAATTAAAGTGTTGCTTTAAAGCAATTTCAATAAAAATCCCAATAGGGTTTTTCTTTTTCTTAAACTGGATAAAATTACTGCAACATTAATTTGGAAGAATAATCAAGCAAAATATTTTTAAGGTATATTAAAAAGTAATATGGAGGTGAAAGAAGACTTCCAAATCCAGAACATACAGTAAAACATCAATAATTAAAACAATCTGGCCCTGATGCAAAAATAAATGACTTGAACTGAGCACAGAATAGGCAGCAACTAGAGTTAAATATAAGATTATCAATGAATAGAGAAGGAAGACTTCTCAACAACATGTTGGCCTTCACTGTGGTTGAAGTTATAGCTTCAGAAAAACAGCACACCTTGGGTATGAAGAACAGAGAAGCTTTCTTATTTTGACTTCACTAAGTGGGAAAAGGTCAGTTTTCATTCCAATCCCAAAGAAAGGCAATCCCAAAGAATGCTCAAACTATCACACAATTGCATTCATCTCACACGCTAGTAAAGGAATGCTCAAAATTCTCCAATCAGGCTTCAGCAATACGTGAACTGTGAACTTCCAGTTGTTCAAGGTGGTTTTAGAAAAGGCAGGGGAACCAGAGATGAAATTGCCAACATCCGCTGGATCATTGAAAAAGCAAGAGAGTTCCAGAAAAACATCTATTTCTCCTTTATTGACTATGCCAAAGCCTTTGACTGTGTGGATCACAAGAAACTGTGGAAAATTCTGAAAGAGATGGGACTACCAGACTACCTGACCTGCCTCTTGAGAAATCTGTATGCAGGTCAGGAAGCAACAGTTAGAACTGGACATGGAACAACAGACTTTTGTTGGTGTTTTCCAAATAGGAAAAGGAGTACATCAAGGCTCTGTATTGTAACCCTGCTTATTTAATTTATATGCCAAGTACATCACAAGAAACACTGGGCTGGATGAAGCACAGGCTGGAATCAAGATTGCCAGGAGAAATATCAATAACCTCAGATATGAAGATAACTCCACCCTTATGGCAGAAAGTGAAGAAGAACTAAACAGCCTCTTGATGAAAGTGAAAGAGAAGAATGAAGAAGCTGGCTTAAAGCTCAACATTCAGAAAACCAAGATCATGGCATCTGGTCCCATCACTTCATGGCAAATAGATGGGGAAACAGTGGCAACAGTGGCTGACTTTATTTTGGGGAGCTCCAAAATCACTGCAGATGGTGACTGCAGCCATGAAATTAAAAGACACTTACTCCTTGGAAGGAAAGTTATGACCAACCTAGATGACATATTAAAAAGCAGAGACATTACTTTGTCAACAAAGGTCCATCTAGTCAAGACTATAGTTTTTCCAGTAGTCATGTATGGATGTGAGACTTGGACCATAAAGAAAGCTAGGCACCAAAGTATTGATGCTTTTGAGCTGTGGTGTTGGAGAAGACTGTTGAGAGTCCCTTGGACAGCAAAGAGATCCAACCAGTCCATCCTAAAGGAGATCAGTCCTGGGTGTTCATTGGAAGGACTGATGCTGAAGCTGAGGCTCCAACACTTTGGTCACCTGATGTGAAGAGCTGCTGGAAAAGACCCTGATGCTAGGAAACAGTGAGGGCAGGAGGAGAAGCAGACGTCAGAGGATGAGATGGTTGGATGGCCTCACCGACTCAATGGACGTGAATTTGGGTAAACTTTGGGAGTTGGTGATAGACAGGGAGGCCTGTTTTGCCGCAGTTCATGGGGTCACAAAGAGTCGGACACGACTGAGCAACTGAACTGAACAGAACTGAAGCGGGAACTTTCACAAAGTTGGCTAAGTGCACCTCCAATGCCCTTCCTCAGCATGGAGCTCTCTACCTTCATTTCCCCAGAATAATTCTACTTCTTTCACCTCGCTCCTTACCAAAACTGGGCTTTATCTTCCTAATCCTTTATATCTTTTCTACTCCCTGTTCCACTCTACCCCATCTAAGTTTTGCCAATAAAATAATGTTTTAATAACTGGTTAATTATTCATATTTTGGGGTCATATCATGGGGCAAGATAAATTATGGATGAATTAGTTGCCTAAAAAATTTACAAAAATTGAAAGGACAAAACTGAATGCTTATGAGACCCCTTAATATGATAATGACATACTAAATTATAAAAGGATGGATTAATTACAAGTAATCAATCAACCAAATGACTGCCTAAAAATCAAAATATTATATATCTAAGACAGTGTAACAGAAAGGCAACTAAAAGAAAGGCAAATAACAGACAAACATTGAATAAAGCAGAGGATTAACAATTTCATTATATAACAAGCCCATAAGATGGATTATTATAAAGCCCTAATAATATCCCAGTAAATATGTAAAGGATGCAAACTAATAATCATATAAAAGGACCTACTACAACCAGTAAACATTTCTAAAAATATGCAATTTATCAGTAACCAAAGAAATAGAGATTAAAACCACTGTTATTCACCTATGAAGGTAACAATTTTTCAAATGACACCACCAATTATAGGCAAAGCTCCAGGAAAGTTTATATCCTTTATGTTGATAGTGACAGTAAATTTATTACAATGTATTTGTAAAGTAATTTGGCATTTTTGATCAAAAACTGTCAAAATGTTTCTGACCTAGTAATTCCATTTCTGGGAATCTAGCCTAAGAAAATAATGTGAAGTCTAGAAAAATACTGATGCATGAAGATGTCCATCTCAGCATTATAATTGCAGAAGCATAAAACTATATACAAAGTAAAAAATAGCATAATAAATAATGACAAATCCACTGGAATTAAATATTAAACACCATTCAAAGTCATGATTATGAAGATTAAGTGGCAACATGAAAAATATGAATAATTATAACTGATTACAACTCTGAAAAAACTTAACCTATGACTAAGTACTATAAAGATATAAGTACAAATATTAATATATAAAGTTGGCCTTCCCAGGTGGCACTAGTGGTAAAATAATAATGTACTGAACAACTATGCCAGGCACTTTATATACGTAATCTTTAATCTTCATATCAACTCTAGGAGATGGAGAAACAAGTGACAAAATAATAAACTACTAAGAACTCTAGCTTCTTCCCTGGAGCACCAATGTGTCACCCTTCATGCAATTGTTCCAAGTGCTGTCAGCTCTCAATGCTCTCTAGAAATTGGCCTCAGCAGAAGGAAAAAAGGTCACTCAAGGTCACTTCCCATTCCCAGAGCAACCTATACCTAGTATCTGGTCATTGCAAAGACATAAATGCCCAGCTCCCTCCCTGCAGCTAGGAACAATGCTGAATGGCTGTTCTAGGCTCCAAGCTCCTGCGTGGTCATCTGAGGTCTCTGCTGAGACTGCAGTGTGACCTCAACTCTCCCTTTACCCCAGCCTGCCCACCACCCATCCCCACAAGAGTTGCTACTCAGAAAATTCTCTGACAAAAAGTCCCTACACACTGACCTCCATCTCAGAGTCTGCTTTCAGGAGATCCCAACCTAGAATAGCTAATGCCAGGATGGTCCAAGACAGCAGCATTAAGATGGGGGCCAGATCATGGGCACCACTGCCAATGGTAGGTGAGCCCAGTTTGCACCTAGCACCAGTTTGCACTGCAGCTGTAAAAACGCTTACAAGTGGCAAACAAAGGTGGTATACTAGCTGAGGGAATGAAGTAGGTCAGGTATTTAGGAGACAGAGGGGAAACAGGAATTTTAAGGACAACAGAATTGGACAGCTGTTTCTAGGGACCCCTGAGGCTTTAGAGAAAGATAACAAAATGCTGAGGGTGATGAGTCATTAATTCAAAGCAAAGTGTGAAGACCGCAGGGCTTTCATGGGGGGTAAAAAAAAAGTAAAACTGAGGATCAGGATGAAAACCAGGACTTATTCACAAGAGGGGAGCACTCCAGAGAAGGTTCAGTTCTCAACACAGGCAGGTCTACAGCAAAGTCAGCAGGAGCCCAAAGTATATGATGAAATCAGTGGGGTTGATGCACTCACATACTCTGATCCCTGGACTCCCCCAAACCCTCTGGCTGCAGAAGTGTTCAGCTTCTCCCTAATGAGGGCTGGTGCTTCCTACCACCTGCCGATGTTCCTGAGACCTCCCCTCATAAGACAATATATTCACCACCCCCTCACCAGGGTCCACCTCCACTTTCTTTCCCTCATGTCCAACAAATGAGATCAAATCAAAATATAACCCAGGATTTAACACTAGAGATCGTAGTAAGAAACATGAACTGGTAGTATATGCAGATCAAATTGACAACAAATCAAGAACATACAATGGATGGTCTTCTGGTTCTCTCTGCTTCTACAAACCCAGAGATTCCTACTGCCAGTTCTTGTCACTTTCTCATCCATCCTTTGACTTGTCTCCAGCCATGGCCCTCCCTGTTCAATTTACTGCCCCCTTAGTTAAAAGGCACCTCCATGTCACCCTGGAAAATCAGGTATTTTCATCAGAATCTTGCGCCCGTATAGAAGAGTAGAGAGCCAGACTGAAACAAGACAAACCATGGCACTGAGACTTAGCTCTCTGGCTCACGGCCTCCAATACAATGCTCTGGAGAGCTGGTCAGGAATGATAAGTTTTATCGGCAAGCCACAATTATGGGACCAAATGGCCCAATTTACGTAGTACCTGCCTTTGAAAATTTATTTTCTTAAGACCAACCCAAGGTTGCATTGAAACCACTAATGGTTGAATTTAAGATAGTTTATCATCCATATGTTAACAGTAAGGGCAATATTTTTCTAGATTCCTCAATACCAATGTAGTTGGCCATAACTATTTCAAAGTTTCTCTTATTCATTTTTTTCACTGCTGTATGATCCAAACCCAGATAGCCCTCTAATATTAGAGACTGCATGAAAATATAAAATGAAGAAAACTCACAAAGTGTCTAAGGTTGGATCAGTAGTATAGCAAGCAATGCTACCACTTTAATGTCAGAGCAACCTACATTGTAAGAGGGATGAATATTAAATAACTAGTCCTTTTTTATTTTCTAATTATAAGAATTCATTTTTCTCATTTTAATTTTTTTTTGTTTAGGCAGCTCTGCTGGTAAAGAACCTGCCTGCCAACATAGGAGACGTAAGAGACTCACGTTCAATCCCTGGGACAAGAAGATTCCCTGGAGGAGAAAATGGCAACCCACTCCAGTATTCTTGCCGGGAGAATCCTATGGAGAGAGGAGCCTGGCAGGCTAACAGTCCATGAGGTCACACAGAGTCAGACATGACAAGTGACTTAGCTTGCAATGTATGGGTCCATCCACAATGACTTTGGTGTTTGTGGCTTTGATAGTCACTTTAGATAATGTAATTATAAGAGAAAAAGTAGTCAAAATTCAGAATGTTTAAATATGGAGTTTGTGCCTAATAGGGCCAATATTTCAATCAAACTTTGCTGTCATGCTGAAATCACTGCCATCTTAAGTCCTCTAAAGCTTGAGATCTGACGTCCTCTTTCTGCTCTGCACTAAGGTGGCTAAAGAATTGGTGCTGAGTATATAATGGAAGCAAAACAAAATGTGATATATTTTATGCATGTCAATAAAGGAATAACCTATTCTTGGCCTCTAGAAAATAGAAGTTAGGACACACCTTAATTCCAAAGTATTGTTAATTTTAATTTAAATTGTTAGGAGACTTGGTGCTAACAGTCTATTTGTCAATGAAACCTTGACTGTATTTCTGAAAAATGTTGAAAGTTGTCAGTATAAGAGTGATCATCTAATAGCTCTGCCAATAATTGATTTATTTTTCTTCCAGTTGCACAAAATAATGAAAAAGGAATATATAATGACCTATACATACCTAAAACATAGCCTTGAAATAACAATACTATAGGAATAATAAATCAGTTGTAGTTGAAGATTTAACACACTTCTCTCAGAAATTGATAGATGATGTAGACACTGAACTAAACTATAAAAATGCTTAATAACATGATTACTAAAAATGTACATCAAATGGAGAAAAGAAATTTGTTTTGAAAAAGAATAGAACTTTCATAAAAATTACCTATGTCCTGGCTTCAAAGGAAGCTTTCATAAATTTCAAAGAATTAATATTTCATAGTCTGTTTCTGTGACCATAATACAGATGTCAACTACAAAATGATATATTTACAAAGACCCTCATATGTTTGAAAATGAAGTAACTCACACTTACAGGTTAAAGGTACAATTACATGGGAAATTATGAGATATAGTCCTTGCTCTTATAGTATAGATTATGTATTCCTACAAAAGTTCTATTAAATGATAGTATTAGTGATATAGAATTCTATTATTTTCTACTTTCTGTTGACCAATCATGATACATTTATTGTATTAAGCAAAAATCACAATAGTAGAAGACATTTATCAGTTTTCACAATCAATAGCCAGACCCCAAAACAAAAGATCATTACAACTGCAAGCCATAATGGAAACATAATCCAGTTTGTTTCACTTTTTCTATTTCATATTCAGTGCTCCCATTTAATTTAGTTTATGTTTTCCAATTTCTTCATCTCTATTTTTATTTTTTTGGGTGCTCTTTCTCAAGGCTTTACCAAGCATAGTAGAAAAGCTTTTGTATACATATTTTATACATATGTATATAATACATATATTATATATATAGTAGGTATATTTATTTTAGAAAACTTATGAACTTTTGTCTAGTGAAAATGTTTATGACATTTTGACTCTACTTGTTTAACTTAATATGAATAGAAAGCTAGATTTCTAATTTATATTCACTCAAAATTTTTATATAGTTCCATATATTTTAGCATCTAGTATTACTGCTAAAAGTCTAGAAAGTTTATTGTATTAATGATTTTTAAAAAGTGAATGATGCTTGAAGCTTCTAATCCAATTCTGAGAATATAAAGAAATATTATGTTGTTAAAAAAACAGGAAATTAACAATGGATACAGTATTGACTAAAGTACATATTTTGTTCAAATCTCACAAAATTTTATGCTAGTGCCCATTATTTGCTTTCATACCTTATTCAAGACTCCATATTGCATTTAATTGCATTGAACAGCTTCAGCTGCATGCAACAAATTCTAGCAAATTCTCTTTTCATTTTTATTCTAGTGCAAATATTTTCTAACTTTCCTTGTTATGGCTTCTTAGATATATCCTTCATTTAAAAGAAGACATTTAATTTCCAAATGCTTGGGGTTTTTTTAAGTATCTGATATTAATTTCTCATTTAAATGCTTTCTTCTCTACAAACACTCTCTGTGATTTTTTTAATCTTCTAACTTCATTGAGGCTTTCAATGGCTAAGTCAAAGATCTCTCTTGGTATATGTCACACTACACTTGAAAATATGTGGGTTATTTTAAAATATCTTTTGATATTGATTTCTAACATAATTCCATAGTGATAAGAGAACAGACTCTGTATAATTTCAATACCTTTAGACCATGATATTTTTGCACCTAGTTTTATGTCCCTAGATATGCTCCAATGTCTCCTAATTTATAGTGTATGGGAACATGAATAGAATTTGTATCCTACTGTTGTATGAAAATTGTATAAATCTTAATAATGTTGAATTGGTTCAAAATGCTTTCAGTTCTACTATATTCTTCTACTTCTCTGTACAATTATTCTATTAATTTCTGAGAGTTTGATAATGAAACTCCAACTAATAATCTTAATTTATCTACTTAAAACAAACAATTGTAATATATAGTGGAACTATATGTAAACCTGTTCTGAATTTTCCAACTCTTCTTAAATGCATTATCATATTCTCATAGTTTAAAAACATGAAAGATGAAGATAAAAATAAATAAATCTGAGTTTTCTTTAATTTGGGGCTTCAGAATTTTATATATGTTCATTAGATTATCCCTGTTAGTTTTGTGCAGGGATTCAAACCATCTGCATTTTTTATTATCTTTTGGTCTGTTTGATCTGTCAACAAACAGAAGAGGTGAGTCAAAATTCCCCACAATGAAAAAAAAAAAAAAAATTCCCCACTATGATGAGGGATTTATCCATTTATTCTGATAGTTTCTTTTTTTTATTTTTATTAGTTGGAGGCTGATAGTTTCAACAAGTTTTGCTTTATATATTTTAGGGCCATTTTATTAATTGCATGCATGTTCAGAATTGTTATATCTTCTTGATGAATGAATCAAAACTTTTATCATTATATACTGACCTTTTTCCAATCCTCAGATTTATGTTGAAAACCCAATTTTTCTGCTACTAAAATAATCATGTCAATTTTCTTTTGGTTAATACTTACCTGATACATCCTTCCCCAACCTTTTATTTAAAATTTTATATTTCATTATGGCTTAGCCTCTTACCAAAAAAAAAACCAGGAAACTAGATTTTTTAAATCTCATCTGGTAATCTGTTTTTTAATTTGAGGATTTAAACAACTTCTATTCATAATGCATATATGAGAATTTGTTGCTACAACTTTAGTTTCTAATTTAATTTATTGAACATTTTCTATTCTCTTTACTCTCCCCTTCTGCCCGCTTTTATAATACTGATACCTATTGCGCCCCCCTATTAACACAAAAAATTACCCTGCTCTCCTATTCTTTGGTTTCTCTACCCACCTACACACTCCATTCCAAACTTTCCTCCTGATACTCTGTAGAATTTTAATTCTATGCTATTAAGCATATACTTTTTCTTTTCCTGTCTCTTAACTTTAACTTTAGAGACAAAGATAACCAACTTTTGCTAAAATATTTAATCACCCTCCCTTTACAGATTTCTTCCAGCATCTGCTGGATTTGTTTCCCCATCAATTTAAACACTTGCTTTAAAAGTGTTTTCAATGTGGCTCCTTGCAGTTTTATATACCTGCAAATACTTTTGGTATGTGTTTGTATTTCCACGCTAATATGGCTGGATATAAAATTTTAGGCATAAAATACTATGGGTCCTTTCAAACTGTGGTGCTGAAGAAGGCTTTTGAGGGTCCCTTGGACTATAAGGAGATCAAACCATTCAATCTTAAAGGAAATCAACCCTGAATACTTATGGGAAAGACTGATGCTGAAGTTGAAGCTCCAGTACTTTGGCCACTTGATGCAAAGAGCCCACTCACTGGAAAAGATTCTGATTAAGGGCAGGAGGAGAAGGGGGCGACAGAGGATGAGATAGTTGGATGGCATCACTGATTCAATGGACATGGACTTGGGCAAACTCTGAGAAGTGATGAGGGACTGGGAAGCCTGGTGTGCTACAGTTCATGGGTTTGCAAAGAGTTGGAATGACTTGGTGACCAAACAAAAACAACAACTATAGGTCCTTACATGAGAAAGGACAGGAAGATGTGAATGTAGAGACGCTTCGGGGAGGGTTATGTGAAGACAGAGGCAGAGACTGGACACATGCAGCCCCAAACCAAGGAACAGTAAGGAATATCAATGACCAAAAACTAAGAAAAGGCATGGAAAACAATTCTTTCTCAGAGCCTCCAAGAGCGAGGCTGACACATTGATTGCAACCTTCTGACCTCCACAACTGTGAGAGAATAAATTTCTGTTGATTTAGACCACCCAGTTTGTGGTTGTTTATTACAGCAACCCAAAAGAACAAACATATATGGGTTGGCATATGTTAATTGTTTCTTCCCGTGAGACTAGGTCACATTTTCCTGACTCTTAATAGACTGAATAATTTTGTATTATATTCTAGTTGTAAAGACTTATATTCCATGTCTCAAAGAGTGTTGACATTTTTATTTCAGCAGACCATTCACTCGGTTAGGCTCAAGACTACGCACTGTCACACCTGGGGTGGGGAGAGTTCCAACCTCAGTTCAGTCTTTTAAGCCCTAGCTGCCTGATGCTTCTAGTTTGTCCCATACATTCATAACTGAGGGATTAGCCAGAGAGGAGCGGAGTTGAAATACAGAATTTCAACAATTTCTTCTCTAACTCTTTCCTTTCAGGGATTTCTCCCCTCATAGCCTGGCATCCCTGGTTGACCTGGGTTCTTTCCCCTACTTCCTCTGTTCAAAAATTCACGGGGCTGTGTATCAGTTTCAGCTGCCACTGAGCCATGGAACTTACTCTATGGGAGTTGTTTCAAGGTTCAAGTCACCCCCAAAATCTGCCTACTTCATTTCAGTCTCCAAATCCCTCAAGGAGTTGTTTTTTTTTTTTTTGGTATTTTTGTCTAGAATTGAAAGCTTTTAAGAAAGGATTAGCATGCTAGATCCTTTCTTCTCCAAGTCATAAAGTCAGCATCTTTAGATAGGTGATCCCAATGTACAAGGTAAATCTATTCCAATAAAGGTTTAACCCAGGGCTGATTTCTTGAGGGCAGAAGCCAGTAACCCATGTGAACTAGTTAACTAAGCAAGAACTGGAAACCAAGTTAAGATATGGGCTCATGTTACTTTGCCTCTGATTCCAGAGCCTAAGCTCTTATACACTCTTAAAACTAATTGAGATCAAAAGTAACCTGAGGGACTTCCCTGGTGGTCCAGTGGTTAAGACTCCAGATTTCCACTGCAGACATCATGGGTTTAATACCTAGTTGGGGAACTAAGATCCCACATTTCATGAAGCATGGCCAAAAATACAAAAAAATTTTAAAAGTAACTTCCATTTTAGAGCATAGTAATTTTACAAACATTCTATTCTTCTTAGAGTCTAGAACTCAGGTTTTGGTCTCTCCTACTCCCACATAAACCCAGCTTTCAGTTCAATTCAGTTGCTCAGTTGTGTCCAAGTCTTTGTGACCCCATGGACTGCAGCAGGCCAGGGTTCCCTGTTCATCACCAATTCCTGGAGCTTGCTCAAACTCATGTCCATCAAGTCAGTGATGCCATCCAACCATCTCATCCTCTGTCATTCCCTTCTCCTCCAGCCTTCATCTTTCTCAGCATCAGGATCTTTTCTAGTGAGTCAGTTCTTTCCATCAGGCGGCCAAAGTACTGGAGTTTCAGCTTCAGCATCAGTCCTACCAATGAATATTCAGGACTGATTTCCTTTAGGATTGACCAGTTTGATCTCCTTGCAGTCCAAGGCACTCTCAAGAGTCTTTTCCAACACCACAGTTCAAAAGCATCAATTTTTCGGCGCTCAGCTTTCTCTATAGTCCAACTCTCACATCCATACACAACTACTGGAAAAACCATAGCTTTGTCTAGACGGACCTTTGTTGGCAAAGTAATATCTTTGCTTTTTAATATGTTGTCTAGGTTGGTCATAGCTTTTCTTCCAAGGAGCAAACGTCTTTTAATTTTATGGCTGCAGTCACCATCTGCAGTGATTTTGGAGCCCAAAAAATAGTCTCTCACTGTTTCCATTATTTCCCCATCTATTTGCCATGAAGTGATGGGATTGGATGCGTAATCTTAGTTTTCTGAATGTTGAGTTTTAAACCAACTTTTTCACTCTCCCCTTTCACTTTCATCAAGAGGCTCTTTAGTTATTCTTCACTTTCTGCCATAAGGGTGGTGTCATCTGCATATCTGAGGTTATAGATATTTATCCCAGAAATCTTGATTCCAGCTTGTGCTTCTTCCAGCCCAGCGTTTCTCATGATGTACTCTGCATATAAGTTAAATAGGCAGGGTGACAATATATAGCCTTGACATACTCAACTTTGTTTGATAGTAATTTTCCTAAATAATTTATAGAATATTTATTCTTTTATATTCAGAGATTCATCACACCATTCATTGAAACAAAAACAAGCCAGTTTATACCTGTTATAAGGAGATATTCCTCTCTGAGTGATCAGAAGTCTCTGCTTACAACTATGCCAGCCAGAGCATTATGGGTAATATGGTGTTTGATAATGTTAAACCAGTTAATGTTGCATTTATCAAATGGCTGGTAGTAATTAATAGCCTCTATGTGAAATCTCATTTTTTAAAATAGCAGAATCTTTCCCAGATCCCCTAGAGGGACTTCATCAGCCATTATTTCCTTTGTCACTTAAAAAGGAAAATAGTGAGCTCTGGCAAATTCCAACTTGAATCTATTCATCTCGGTCCCTGCCTTGCATTAGAATTGAAAATGCAATTTCCAGCCCTTCTTCAAAATTGGAATTGTTGTTATTATTCAGTTTTCCATATGTGAGAAGCTGTCACCACTGTCAGCTTCAGCACATCTCCATTTGTGACTCCAAAATCAGACTCACAGATCTGAACACATGCTGTGCAACTCAAGTGAAAAGGTAATTTCTCTCCCAATGGATCAAGAGCCCAACTGATAAGAGCCAAGTCCCTGGTTTGAATATCTGTCCCCATCACCTCCTAATAACATACTAATGCATCTAATGTCTTCCACACACTCCAGACATCTCTACTCCTTGGATGTTTCCTGACTGGGGATCCAGGATCTGTTATTACCAGAAAGTGCCAGAAGGGTGCCACTAAGAGCAAGGTTATATTTGACTCTCAGTCCTGCTCCATGGAAACTAGCCTCTGGCTGACTCAGTCTTGCTCAGAAACACTGTCTTCCTAACTGTGACCAAGACCCAGTCCTTTCTTCTGGAGAACAAAGTCCATTCTTCAGTAGTTCCTATCACTCCAGAAGCTGGCCAGTTAGAAAAAAAATAAGGTTTGGCCTCAGAAACAGTGTGAGATCCAGGAGGTAACTTTGGGGGTGGGCAAGGGAGTTGTTGCAGGTATCCTACTCAAAGGGCATCAGCTAACAACCATCCTGATCACAGTGGACCCAAACAAAATGCTGTCTGCAAGTGTTTCCAATTTCTAAGAGTAAAACACCATATATCTCAGGAGTGAAGATAATTTCTTAAGATTATGGGCCTGCAATGGGTTTTTTGCAAAGGAAGGGAGAGATTGAAGAGCCAAGAAGAACTGAGCTAAGCTGCATGATAAAACAGGTCCTTGAGGGAGGAGCTATTGCACTATAAATCGAGTTTAGGGTTCCCTGGGATATCAGGAATTGGGTGCACCAGAGGGAGGCAGAATATAAGTAAGAGAGAAATTGGAAAGGAAGATTCTTATCTGAATGAATGAAAGAGTGGGCACTTAATATCCTGGATAGAGGCAAGGCTTAATGGCAGGTCAAGGAGGAGCTTTCAGTGATGGTGCATGGCCAGTGATGGGTTTCAGAGACAGGGGTATCGAGTTGAGTTCTCTGTTGCCATGCCCCTAGATAACTCCAGTCCTCAGTCATGTGTGTTAGATGCAAGAGTCATGTTATGCAGTGGGGAAGCCTGGGTCCACACTTGGGACAGTGAGTGAGGGGGAAGGCAGCCTTGCTTTCACTCTCCATCTCCTGCAGCTAGCATGAAGCGATGCTAGAGCATGCGGAGCAGAATGGAGCATGCAGAGAGAATTGGATCTGAGAGCACCAGTGGCAAAATGAATGGAGTCTGTGGTGGATCAGCAAGTGCCTGTGAGTTGTAAAATGACCAAGAACAGAAAGCAAATTATGTTTTCCTCCTATACACCATTAGCTCCAGTTTACCCCTTCCCAGGATTGTGTCTAAGACACAGGCAGATCATGATGACTAGGTTATACTAAATCCAAGTTGTGAGCAATGATGTGTAGTGGGAAGGCATACATGGGTCATAAAATGTCTGAAATCAAGGAAGGGGCACTCAGACACATCTCACCTGATTGCTCATCAAGTGGTGCAATATTTTTATTGGATCAGCTGTTGGTAAGTTTGCTCTCACCCTGGATTCATATTAAAGGCACCCCATTCATGATGAGCAATGCTTTGGACACTCACATCACCTTGATTTGTAGGCAGAACAGTTTCTTAGAAAAGACATTTAACCAAGGCTGAACATTTCATTCTCCTACACTGTAAGGTCCCTAACCACCAAATTCATTGAGCGCTCACAATACACAGGCACATCTGCAACACCGAAGTTATTGAAATTTGATCCCAAAGAAGCTCCTCAAAGCAATCAGTGTAGACAAGCAGCCTTTTGTTTCTCATCAAAGCCTAGCTGAACCTAATAAACAGACATAGCAGGGCCAGGTGTTCTAAGAAACTGCTCATATTACCAGAGATTATGGATTTCCACTTGGTTAGAAATGAAAAGATAATGAATGTTTACTGAAGTTCTACTTTGGGCCAGGGTAAGTTAGACATTTTGACAAACATGTGATCAATCCAACCCTACAATTCCTCTGCAAAAGTTATGAGGAAACAGCGTCTTACACCAGTCTGGGATCTTCTTAGCCCAAGTCTAACTATAGCCCAAGACTTCCTATACTGATATCCTGCCCCAGAGGCACACATGTCACAAAGGGCCGGCTAAGTGACCCCTCACAGGATGCCACCACAGTTTGGTGGTTCCAAACTGAAGGTTACAACCTATTTGTACATCATGACTTCAGTTTAGTTAGTCTTGACCGATATTGTATGTGTTGAACTTGTCCCAGGGAGCATCTCATTTATTTTTCACTACAGTCCTTTAAATTAAGGAGCACTGTTTTGCCCATTTGTAGGCAAACTAAAGGAAGCTTAGAAACAGTGAGAGCACTTATCCAAGATCCTTTGGCTAGGAAGGAGCTGACTCAAGTACAGGCACATCTGTGGGCTATGTCATCTTCTACACACTTACTTCTGCCTTTAATTTAACTCATTGGGGTCTGTATATTCCTCAGACTGTTTAGCATAGATATTCTTATCTCTTTTCACAAATAAGCAAATAAAGCATACAAAAAATTTTCAAGAAAGACATATTTCAGAGTTTGAAGAGATGCCAGAGCTCAATCATTCACTTATTTTACTTTCAGTAGATAAAGAAACAGTCCCAGAGATATGCAGCAACTCTCTCTATGCCATACAACTTATTAGCCACATAGCCAGGATATAAGCCCACATCTCCTAAGCCCCTACCTCCGCCCTTGGGGTCTTCTGATTCTTCTTCTGATTTTCCAAATTGGGGAAATAGTCATTTCTAGGCAAATAATTTCCCTGAGCCACAGGGTATTAGTTTGGCAAGAGCTGCCATAATAAAATACCACCTGCTGGGCTTGAACAGCAGACTCTTATTTTCTCACAGATATGGAAGCTAGAAGTCTGAGATCAAGGTGTTGGCAGGTTTGGTTTCTCCTGAGGCTCTCTCCTGGCCTTCCACGTGGTGCCTTCTTGCTGTGTCTTCACATGGCCTTTTCTCTGTGTGTGCAAAACCCTGAGGTCCCTCTTCCTACAAAGACACCAAACCTATTGGATTAGGGCCCTACCCTTATGATTTCATTAACTTTAATGACCTCTTTAAAGGCCTTATCTCCAAATATAGACCCAGTGAGTGATGAGGCTTACCCATAATAATTTAGGAGGGACACAGTTCGGTCCATAACAGTTTCCTGATCTCTATAAATGAGGACACTATCATGGCCCTCACCCATCACTATTCCAAGACTCTTAGAGTATTAAGAGGGTTAACAGATCATCTAACAGAGTGCCAAGCTTAGGGTAAAGGCCCAATCAATGCTTGTTTGCTTCCATCCTGCCCTCCAAGTGGGGGAGAGAGCAATGGATGGAGGATGGATTAAAGTGTTAATGCAGCATTGCTCAGAAGAGTCTTGCTGGTGCCAGGGGAATAACAAGTTCTTGAGAGTTAAGAAAGCAACTTACTGTTCGTTATGCTTCCAATTGCCACAGTTGGCATATTATATTAAAGACACTTAGAGTCAGAGAGAAGAAAGCTGCTTTGCAGGCACAAAGAATGTTATGGAAGTGGAGATTTTAGCATGCTTCATGCTGATTGACAGAACGTCTTCTCTTTAAGTGAGAGGCTGTCAGGCACCATATTGTTAAGAGCTTATCAAATTTGTACACAGGATATTCTTTATTACATCATTCCATCAGATCCTTGCAATATTCATGTAAAATCAAATGGAGAGTCATGCTAAATGCTGGACACTACCAGATCTCCACTGTCAGGTGATGAGGAATCTCATTTTTATAGAGATCAGTGACCAAATGATCTGCCTGCCCCTGCACACACACACAAACACACATGACACAAGACCCTTTCTCAGGATCTAAGGCTTGTCTTGTTGCCCTTAACCTCCATTTAAAAAAGTAGAAATACAAAGCAATGATGGATACCAGTGACCGTGAACACATTAAATATTTGCTCATGAGCAACCCAAGCAGTTCACTGGACAGCCAGCTGCAGGGAGCCCAGAAGTCAGGGTTCTAGCAAGAGTTCAGCCACCAACTGTGTGTGCACTTAACCCCTCAGTTCTGTTTCCTCACCTACAAAATGAGGTGGTTCATTGAAGGATCTTCATGGCCCATGCCACCTGGACCATCCAAATAACACCATGAAGGTCACTTTCCCCATACCCAGGCCCCTCTCTTCTCCGTCCCCATTCATCTCAGCTCTTCCACCCATTCCCTATGGTTCTAGAGTACGCCTTCAGCTCTGACCTCACTCCTCTGCATCAGACCCACATTTTCCAGGGACCTTAAGGAATTCCATCATCACTAATGTTCAACAATGGACTTAGGTCTGTTTCTCCAAGCTTGCTACTCATCTGGGCTTCTCCATTTCGTCAGCAGCACTCACCATGGAAGAGAAGACCACAGACTCTGGAATCAGAGAGTTCTGAGATTGAAATCTGCTTCCAGAACTTCTAGGTACTTCTTTATTCCCCAAGGACTTATTGAGGGTTTATCCTGTGCCAAGATGTTTTGATGATATACAGACGTAAAGACCTGCTCAACTTTTGAGGAGCTCTGTGTCCAGCTACAGGACACAGAGAAGAGCCAACCACCTGGAGGCAGAATGTCTCACATTTTAGAGGATAACAGTCACTTCTTAGGACTGCTGTAAGCTAACTCTTGTAAGCAAACACCTGTGTTCCGCTTCTGCCCTTTTTCTCCCTTACAGCTCACACTGATTTCTCCCTCTGTTCCCATAGATATAAGGCCTGACTGCTCTCTGCCATTATGATGCAGGTCCTGGTCTAACCTCTTTGGACAAAGGTGTCTTAGCTCACTGGAGCTGTCACAGTTCTTAACACACAAAAGGCATCCAGTCAAGGATCACCATCAATGTGCTGAAAGGATGACAAATGTCAGACTAGAGATCTTCTGAGCTCCCTGAGTACAGGAGATTTGTCTTTTTCCTCTAGCTTCCAAGCAAAGCAGAGCCTGGCCCACAGTAAGTTCTCAATAAATACTAAGTGTCATCCTAACACATAAGAGGCCCCCTATGCTCTCAGTTCTTTGTTTAAACACAGGAACCCTCATCTCCCTCTTGTATATGTCAAGGAAAATTAACAGCATGATTTGGATGAACAACAAGGAAGCCAGCACAATTCCCCCCGACTTCCTTATTACAATCAGTAATAGACTCATTTCCTCCCTTCTCCCTCCCTGATCTTTTCATTGTTCAGTTAAGAATGAAATGTGCTGATGAAAACTCACCAAAGGTGCGGAGGCCTACTGAAAAGGCAAAGAAAAAAAAAAGGTTTTTAGGAAAGAAGGAAGCACAATAGTAGGGATAATAAACCAAGGCACTAGGAACATCTTTGTCAGGTGGCCACAAACGGTTTTCTATTTCTGTCCTTGTCAAGTGCATCGTTGGATGAGACCACACACAAATACTTTCTCTCTGACAAGAGACACTTTTGTGCAGTGGGTCCTTCATTAGTTTTGCTCTATCAGGTGATCTCATGTTCCTCTGGGCAGTTTTATTAGCACTCTCGATCCTCAGAACCTTTAAACCAAGTCACCATCACACTGATCATTATTAGCATTGCTCAAAGTACATGTTCTGAAAAGTCATATTAAAAATGCCCTGATTCATTTCCAACTAAAGAGTTTTTAGCCCAAGGAACTTGGCACATCTGTTTTAGAGATCAGTCATCTATGAAAGGCTTTTCTCGTCTCTACATTCTGTAGGCAGAGAGCAATAACCCAGCAGGCTTTCCTTTATCTTTGGAAAAAGGAGTCAAAATTCCATTTAGAAAGCAATCCTTAAAATAACTAGGAGAAACATCTGGTTTCAGTGAGTGGTCCAGGCCAGGATGGCAGTCACCAATTAGTTAACCAATTAGAAAACAGATGGATTTTCAAATCCATCGACCAAGAATGATTCGCTGAGTGCCTGTGTCAAGTGCCAAAGCTGTGCTAGGTGCCCTTGCCCCCAGGTTGATGACTGCCTTCCTGGGAATGTGGCAGTGGCAGGTAGGAAGTCGAGTGGAACAATACAAGACCAAGTGGCCATGGTGGAGGAGGCAGTGTGTGAGCTGGACATGACAGGCTACATAAAAGTTGGATGGAGGGAGGCAAAAAGAAAGGCATTACTGGGATGTGTGTACAGGTCCTGGAGTACCCTCTTTGTTTATCTGCCTGACCCTCCACCAAGTGGCAGTGGGGGAAGGTCTAGAGCCAATCGGTAGAGGCAGATTAACCATGACACAAGTGAAGGTTAAGGTCATACGATTGTATAAAACTTGCAAAGGTAACTTAACTTCAATGGGTTTACTACTGTCTCTTACCAACCCAATTTACCCTCCATTATCTTTCCCCTTAAGTGTCAGAGGCCATTTTAGTGATCTTGAGCATTGGGATGGATGCAGCTTTTGGGAAGTTGGATTGGGGAAATATTTTGAGTTTAGTGGAATATATTTATGCAGAATATGATAACTTCCAAGTACAATTAAGTTATTGCCAGCCATTCTAGATTTCAGGAACATTCCTTTAAAAAATCAGTTCAAAGAACACTGAAGGTTAGTCAATGAACAACAACAAAAAAAGGGAAATGCCCTGAAGTCTTACAGTTTTCATAGGAAAAAAGCATGATTGTTTTCCCAAACTTGACAGAAATGCTAAGAATTTACATGAAATTACCACATTGTGAAGCTGAATGAAATCATTCTAAGTCATGAATAATAAAAACCAATTTCAATCAACTATGATAAAGAAAAGAGTGAATTATCTTTCTATTTTCACTGTAGATAATATTCCAAAACACTGTCATGGGAAAAAGTGATCAGACTGTGACGCCAAAAATGTACAAATAAAGAGATTTATCAGTTACTTAACTGATTAAAGCAGTGAATGATTTCCCCAGTCTGGGACACCTGTGGAATATGTTGGCTATTCAACATTTTTAATTTGGTATGATTTCTTTGCTCATTCCAACTTAATAATTTTATGCCTAATTTTGTATTCTTTTTCCTAAAGAAGATCCCTTAAGATCAAGAGTAATTCATGAAACATACTTATTAAAAAGCACATAGAGGGGTACAGTGAGGGCCTCAAGGAGGGATCTTCTAAGTCAACCTGAAGTGCTGAAAAGGAGGACATGGGGAAGAAAAGGACTGCATTGGGTACATGTCCCAGAAGATGACAGGATGGAATGGCAGGTAGAAGAGGTCAGGCTGCCCACAGATAACAGACCTGGCTCATCTTAGGTGGCTGGGTTCTGTTTCACCCACCACAAGATAGTGTTTTTTGTTCTTAAGTAAATGAGTCCCTTTGAGCCCTGCACATGTTTCTGTGAGTGTGTGCTCAGTGACTCAGTCTGCGACCCCATGGATGGTAGCTTGCCAGGCTCCTCTGTCCATGGGATTTTCCACTCAAGAATACTGGGGTGGGTTGCCATTTCCTCCTCCAGGAGATCTTCCCAACCCAGAGATCAAGCCTGTATCTCCTGCATCTCCTTCATTGGCAGGCAGATAATTTACCGCTGAGCCACCTGGGAAGTGGCTATCCAAGTTTTCATGTCTTGCCATTTTCTCTGGTTCTTTAACAGAGAATGGGTTTCCACTTGTCAAAAATCAAAAAATAAATGTGCTCACTTCCTGTATTAGTAGACACCACACAACCAATACATTGGGTTCTAATATTTGCTCTATTATTAACTCTTATTTTATTATTGGAGTAAGACCATTTTTTCTCAACCTGTCATCAGTGACAACCTCCATCACAGATCTTCCCTGCCGCCTCAAATTTCATCGTGCTTACTTCCTATCTGTGCCCTTCTGAGGAAGGATGAAGGGACTGTCTCCTGGGCCCACCCTCTATAGTCATAACTAACCCACTTGGAACATGTTTCTATGTTGCTATTGATTCATATATTTTTCTCCATAGCATATACAAAAAGGAAATTAAACAAGGAGATAGTGCATGATTATATACTGGCAAGATTTCCCTTTGTAGAAGAATCTTAGTGCCTCTGGAAATGAAAAAGAATGTCTAGTGTGTGTGTACCTGCCAAGCTCTGCATACTGTGTTAATCACCTTATAGACTTTATAGTATTTTTTTTCTCAAGTCAAACCTATGCAATATATATCATTATCCCAGAGAGGTTAATCACCTTTATGAAATCACTGGAAGTGATTGTATTTGGCTGGCTTGAAAGTCTGCTCATTTCAGTCTTTCCTTTCTAACCCTGCCTCTCTCATCTTTCCATTTGGGTTTCTCTACCTACAAGTGGTTGAACAGAAAATAGTGTCACTTTGGGTAAAAAAAAAACAACAACAACACTTTTCAGTGAATGTTTCCTAAAAGGCAGAGCTATCACTAATATGGTTACTTTTCTTTCTCATTGGCCTACTCTTAGTTAAACCAAATCTTTGAGTTGATCTTCAGTTGCAAATATGGAGAAAAACCTAATTTTAAATCAGCATTGGGCCAAGAACAAGACTACCTTTTCAAGGTTTACCCAACACTTAGTGTTGACAAGCCATCCTTCAAAGAGAGTGGGGATAGCAGGGTTGAGAGATTCTAAACCAGGCACCACAAAGACTCTATTGAAAAAGAAGAACAGAATCCCCTGCCTCCTGCGGCCGACACCATTCACTCCAGGGACTGGATGTCAGCTCATGCCAAAGCAGATCTCATTCATCCTGGTCCAACCCCAGGGAGTCAGGGCGCTCTATTCAAGGCAGGATTTTCAAAGTTTCCCCATTCCCTTCTTGCCATCTCCCTCCAACCAGGTGGCCAGCTGATTCTGATTGATCCCAACAATGTTTCTTCTCATATCTGAATTTCACAAGCATGTGAGAAGTCTCAGGTGTGGGTTTTTCTCCCCCTGGCTTCTAATAAACCAGGTCCTCACACTTGAAATAAAGCCCACTTCAAGAGCTCTCCCCAGCTAGCCATGCAGCCTCACAGCAGGAGATTCCACTCTTCGGGGGCTTTCAGAACTTCAGAATCTAAAATCAGACACTTGGAATGACAGCACATGACGTGACCCCAGAGGAAATTTGCTTTCCTTTTCATGGGACATCTGTCGCTTTAGAATTCTCCGAGGGACACGCCTGGTGGAATGAATCTTCAGGGGGATGAGAACAAGAAAGATGGGGCCAAGAGATTTCATTATCACTGGCAAGGGGGAGACCCCTTGCTGCCCTGGGTACCATATTTCTGGAGATTAACAGCCGGAGCAGACCTGGAGCAATGGAAAGCCAGGATGATGAAGGGGAGGCAGGCTCTGCAGTGTTAGGAAAGGTTTCAAACAATAGGGCTTCCTGTGCCTGAAAAGACCAAGGCTCGGAAACAATCTAATCAAAGCCTCCGAAGATAATGATGAAGGGAAGTGAGAAGTTGTACACGGCCTTGTTCAGCTAACCCTACACATGAGGACTAGGGAGCAGCATCCAAATTGGAAGAAAGCCATGAGGGAACACTTAAAAGGAAATATAACTTTACACAGCAGGTAGGAAACTTTGGGGACTTACTAGCCCTGGAGGTGGTAGAGGCCATGTATAAACAGACTCAAAGCACATTGAGACGAATTTGTGGAATACGAGATCCATTGTGGGTCACTGAGGAGAAGTCCAAATGTGTGACTAGAGTTTGCCGTAATCTTTTGAAACTGACCTAATGTGCAGATATCAACTTTCTTGTTCCATGTCACACGAGATAGATGACATTCATAAACACAACACGCTCTCTCCTGGCTATCTCCAAAATTGGCCTCTGGCATAGACAAAACATGAGCTCTACCTCCAACTTAATCATCTTCTCAAGCAAGGATATTAGAATGCTTGTGAATTGTTTCTAAAGGGGAAGATCCCTGGACCTAGGCCCCTGACAGGGGTGAGGCTGTGAAGATGAGTCAGCCAAAGCAAGTCAAACACCAGGTCTACAGATGATTTCAGACTGACTCAGTCATGACAAGTTTCTGAAACACTGCAAGGCATGGATCTCTGCAGTCTGTGACCATGAGCAAGTAAGTCAAACTCAGGTCAGTATGAGCAAGAGTTTTCTAATCTGTAAAATGGACACTACAAATAGTACTTTGAAGTGTTTTTCTAAGGTTACATAATAACTAATAGGACTATTAGGATAGTCTTTCATATATTGTAGAAATATGGTAAAGGGTGGCTATTGTTTAGTGATTATCAGTATAACTGGGCTGGGACATAGAGCCTTGCCTTAGGCAGTCATGCTGCCTTGAATTTGATTCCACAGAAACTGATTAGGTTATCTACTGATATCCCTGGTGGTGGTCTTGGATACCTATGTCAAAATTGAATTTGGAACTTGAGTGAGGGGGTAGTTAGAGCTTTCTAAAAAACTGAAAACTTAACAGGTTGTTATGGGTTTAATTGGGCTTCCCTTGTGGCTCAGCTGGTAAAGAATCCACCTGCAATGCGGGAGACCTGGGTTCAATCCCTGGGTTGGGAAGATCCCCTGGAGAAGGGCAAGGCTACCCACTCCAGTATTCTGGTCTAGAGAATGCCATGGACTATATAGTCTGCAAAGAGTTGGACATAACTGAGCAACTTTCACTTTCATGGGTTTAATAGTGTCCCCTCATGAACTTCTCTCATGGTCCAGTGATTAAGATTCCACATTACCAATAGAGGGGGCCCCGGTTTGAGCCCTAGCCAGGGAACTAGATCCTGCATGCCTCAACTAAGAATCTGCAGGCCACAACTAAAGAGCCCACACACTACAAAAAAGATCAGAGATCCCAATTGCTGCAACTAAGATCCAATGCAGCAAAAAAACTTTAAAAAAATAAGTGTCCCTTCAAAATTCATATGTTCAAGTCTTAAACCCCAGTACCTCAGAATGTGACCTTATTTAGAAACAGGGTCATGATTAAAACTCTTCAAAAAATGGGCATAGAAGGAACCTACCTCAACAGAGTAAAGACCATACATGGTATGCCTAAAGCAAACATTATTCTCAATGGTGAAAAACTGAAACCATTCCCCCTAAGACCAGGAATAAGACAAGGGTGTCCACTTTCACCACTGTTATTCAACATAGTTTTGACAGTCCTAGCTACAGCAATCAGAGAAGAAAAAGAAGTAAAATGAATCTAGATTGGAAGATAAGAAGTAATGCTCTCACTGTCTGCAGATGACATGATACTGTATATAGAAAATCCTAAAGATAGTAAATTACTAGAGCTAATCAGTGAATTTAGCAAAGTTACAAGATACAAAATCAATACATAGAAATCAGTTGCATTTCTATATACTAACAATGAAAAATCAGAAAGAGAGATTAAGGAATCAATCCCATTCACCATTGCCACAGAAAGAATTAATTATCTAGGAATAAACTTACCTAAGGAGACAAATTGCCAACATCCATTAGGTCATGGAAAAAGCAAGAGAGTTCCAGAAAAACACATACTTCTGCTTTCCTGACCATGCCAAAGCCTTTGACTGTATGGATCACAACAAACTGGAAAATTCTCAAAAAAATGGGAATACCAGACAACCTCACCTGCCTCCTGAGAAATCTGTATTCAGGTCAAGAAGCAACAGTTAGAACTGGACATGGAACAACAGATTGGTTCCAAATTGAGAAAGGAGTACATCAAGGCTGTATATTTTCACCCTGCTTATTTAATTTATATGCAGAGAACATCATGAGAAATGCTGAGCTAGATGAAACACAAGCTGGAATCAAGATTGCCAGGAGAAATATTGATAGCTTCAGATATGCAGATGACACCAGCCTAATGGCAGAAAGCAAAGAGGAACTAAAGAGCCTCCTGATGAAAGTGAAAGGGAAGAGTGAAAAAGTTGGCTTAAAACTCAACATTCAGAAAACTAAGATTATGGCATCCGGTCCCATCACTTCATGGCAAATAGATGGGGAAACAATGGAAACAGTGACAGACTGTATTTTGGGGGGCTCCAAAGTCACTGCAGATGGTGACTGCAGCTATGAAATTAAAAGACACCTGTTCCTTGGAAGAAAAGCTATGATCAACTTAGACAGCTTATTCAAAAGCAGAGACATTACTTTGCCAACAAAGGCAAAGTATGGTCTAGTCAAAGCTATGGTTTTTCCAGTAGTCATGTATGGATGTGAGAGTTGGACCATAAAGAAAGCTAGGCATCAAAGAATTTATGCTTTTGCACTGAGGTGTTGGAGAAGACTCTTGAGAGTCCCTTGGACTGCAAGAAGATCCAACCAGTCCATCCTAAAGGAAATCAGTCCTGAATATTCATTGGAAGGACTGATGCTAAAACTGAAACCCCAATACTGTGGCCACCTGATGCGAAGAAGTGACTCACTGGAAAAGACCCTGATGCTGGGAAAGATTGAAGGCAGGAGGAGAAGGGGACGACAGAGGATGAGATGGTTGGATGTCCATCACTCAATGGTCATGAGTTTGAGTAAACTCCATGAGTTGCTGATGGACAGGCAGGCCTAGTGTGCTGCAGTCCATGGGGTTGCAAAGAGTCAGACACTGCTGAGTGACTGAATTATAACTAACAGTAAGGAGACAAAAGAACTGTACACAGAAAATTGTAAGACATTGATGAAAGAAATCAAAGATGACATAAACAAATGGAGAGATAGTCCACGTTCCTGGGTTGGAAGAATCAGTATTGTGAAAATGACTATGCTACCAAATGCAATCTACAGATTCAATGCAATCCTTATTAAATTATCAATGGCATTTCTCACAGAACTAGAACAAAAATTTTCACAATTCATATGGAAACACAAAAGACCCCAAATAACCAAAGCAGCCTTGAGAAAGAAGAATGGAGCTGGAGGAATCAATCTTATTGACTTCAGATTATACTACAAAGCTACAATCATCAAGACAGTATGGTACTGGAACAAAAAACAGAAATATAGACCAACGGGACAAGATAGAAAGCTCATATATAAACCCATGCACCTATGGGGACCTTATTTTTGACAAAGGAGACAAAAATATACATGGGGCAAGGACAGCTGCTTCAATAAATGGCACTGGGAAAACTGGACAGCTACATGTAAAAGAATGAAATTAGAACACTCACTAACATCATACACAAAGATGAACTCAAAATAGATTAAAGACCTAAATGTAAGACCAGAAACTATAAAACTCTTAGAGGAAAACATAGGCAGAACACCCAATAATATAAAGCAAGATGCTCTATGACCCACCTCCTAGAGTAACAGAAATAAAAACAAAAGTAAACAAGTGGGACCTGATTAAACTTAAAAGCTTTTGTACACCTTGCTAAGCAAGGTGAAAAGACAACCCTCAGAATGGGAGAAAATAATCACAAATGAAACAACTGACAAAGGATTAATTTCCAAAATATACAAGCAGCTCATACAACTCAATGCCAGAAAAACAAACAACCTAATCAAAAAGTGGGAAAAAGACCTAAATGGACATTTCTCCCAAGAAGACATACAGATGGCTAACAAACACATGAAAAGGTGCTCAACACTGCTCTTTATTAGAGAAATGCAAATCAAAACTACAATGAGATATCACCTCACACCAGTCAGAATGGTCTTCATCAAAATGTCTATAAACAATAAATGCTGGAGAGGGTGTGGAGAAAAGGGAATGCTCTTGCACCATTGGTGGAAATGTAAATTGATACAGCCACTTTGGAAGACAGTATGAAGATTCCTTTAAAAACTAGGAATAACACCACCACATGACCCAGCAATCCCACTCCTAGGCATATACCCTGAGGATACCAGAGTTGGAAAAGAAACATGCATCCCATGGTTCATTTCAGCACTATTTACAATAGCTAGAACATGGAAGCAACCTAGATGTCCATCAGCAGATGAATGGATAAAGAAGTTGTGGTACATATACATAATGGAATATTACTCGCCATAAAAATGAATGCATTTGAGTCAATTCTAATGAGGTGGATGAACCTAGAGCCTATTATACAGAGTGAAGTGAGTCAGAAAGAGAAAGATAGATATTGTATTCTAATGCATATAGACAGAATCTAGAAAAATGGTACTGAAGAATTTATTTACAGGGCAGCAATGGAGAAACAGACATAGAGAATAGACTTATGGACATGGGGAGAGGGGAGGAGAGGGGGAAATGTATGGAAAGAGTAACATGGAAACTTACATTACCATATGTAAGATAGATAGGCAATGGGAATTTGTTGTATGGCTCTGGAAACTCAAGCAGGGGCTCTGTATGTATCTAGAGGGGTGGGATGGGGTGGGGGATGTGAGGGAGGTTCAAAGGGGAGAGTATATATGTATACCTATGGCTGATTCATGTTGAGATTTGACAGAAAACAACAAAATTCTGTAAAGCAATTATTCTTCAATAAAAAATAAATTTAAAAAACAGGGTCATTGCAGATATCATTAGGAAAAGGAATACTTGGGATGAAGTGTCTGAAAACTTGGCTGAATTGCACTCTTCTGTTTGTGGCAAATACAACTTGAAAGTAATAAGCCTGGATATTTTGTGGAGGAGATTTCCAAGTCAAATGTTGACAGTGTGGACTGATTCCTCCTTGTTGCTTATAGTAAAAGCTGAGAAGAGAGAAATTGAACAAGGAGCTGCTAAGAGAAAAGAAACTGGAACTTGAAGATCTGGAAAATTCTCACCCTATGATACTGCAAAAAAAATGGCACCACATGCTCTGGAGGGAGAAACAGGGGCATGGCCAGATAACATTTTGCTACAGATAACAGTCAGATCATTTATGGATACAACAACCAGAAGATACAGAGTCAGAACAAAAATGAAGCAAAGCTGTCAGACTCTGGGTATCTTACAGGCAGGAAATGGGTAAATAGAGCTGTTTGGCTGCAAATGTGTGATCCTTCAGAAAAGGGGAAAATGAATCTGAGAGAAAAACGACTTCTTCCTTTGCAGAGGTAAGGGCCGCTGCTCAGAACTGAGGTTGCTGCCTGTATGGGCCCAGAGGACAGAGCATCCGGCCAAGAAGGATTATTCTCAAGCCAAAAAATCCAGTGGAGTTTACACTGCTAGATTTCAGACCTGCTTGCCTTTTCCTTCTGATTTCTCCCTTTCAGAATGGATTATCTATCATGTGCCCGTCCCATCGATGAATTTTGTCTGTAGTCACAGGTTCACCAATAAAGAGGAATTTTGCCTCAGGATAAAAATCGTACCCTGAGTAACACCCATACTTGATTTATATGATGTTTGAATGAGATTTAGGACTTAAGAACTGGTGCTGGAATGGGTTGTCCTTTGGAGACATTGGACTGGGGTAACTGTATTTTGCATATAAGAAGGACATAAATTTGGAAAGACCAGGGAATTCCATGGCGGTCCAGTAGTTATGGCTCTGCACTTCCACTGCAGGGGCACAGGTTCGATCCCCAGTCAGGGAACTGAGATCCCATCAGCCACACAGTGCAGCCCCCTCCAAATAAATGGGGGGACCAGCACCTCAGAATGTAACCTAGTTTGGAATTAGGGTGTTGCAAACAGTAATCAGTTAAGATGAGGTCATACTCATCTCATCTGGCATAGAGTGGACCTCTAATCCAACATGACTGGTGTCCTTATCAAAAGGGGAAATGTTGACACAGACATGCACACTGGGAGAATGCCATGTGAAAATTGGAGTCATGCTGTCAGAAGCCAAGGAACTAGCAGGAACTAGGAGAGAGGCCTGGAAAGAGCTTTCTCTAGCACCTTCAAAGGGAGCATGGCCCTACTGGCACCTTGACCTTGGACTTCTGGCCTCCAGAACTGGGAGACAATAGATTTCTGTTAAGCCACTCAGTTTGTGGTAGTTTGTTACCGCAGCCAAAGCAAACTAATACACAGGTTCATACTAAACATCTAAGTACAAATAACTAAAAACATTTTTTAAATGTTCCAATCAGAAAATTAAACTCTTCACTTGTTAGTAATTGAATGCTGTCACATGGAATGGTTTGGTATTTCTGAAATCATTAGTGATTTATTGAAGATGGACTGATTACCTTGCACAGAAGATTAAGATGAGGATTAACCCATTTTAAAGACCTCCAAATTTTCATACCAAATTCAGTGAATTTATGAGCAAAGACTAAAAGGACCTATGAATAAAACCCAAGAACTGGGGCTTCTCTGGTGGTCCAGTGGTAAAAAATCCACCTTGTAATGCAAGGGACACAGGTTCAATTCCTGGTCCAGGAAGATCCCACAGGCCATGGAGCAAATAAACTGTGAACAGCAACTGCTGAGTCTGCACATCTAAAGCCTGTCCTCTAGAACAAGAGAAGCCACTGCAATAAGAAGCTCACATACTACAATGAAGACTAGCCCATGCTCACCACAACTAGAGAAAGCCAGCTAGCAGCAATGAAGACCTACCACAACCAAAAATAATAATAATAAATAAATGCTAAAAAAAAAAAAAAAGAGCTCAAGAGTTTCTGTAGAAAATAGGTGTCAGGGAGGAAGAAATTTTTCTTTGCCCCTCTAGATTCTTCAAGCTGGTCTAAGAGTTAAACTGACATCAGAGAGATTAACAGGAGAAAGTCAAACAGTGATAACGTGTACATGGGAGAGACTCAAAAAAATTGAGCAACTTGTCATAACGTCTGAAACCCTCACCTTAAATACCATCTTCAGCTAAAGACACAAGGGGATGTTGAGGGTGGGGAGAGCAGTTATGGGAGGTGACCAGGAAAAGCATAGTAAACGAAGGTGAGGTTAATATGTGGATTTAGGTCATTGCCTTCTCCACTGATAAGACTGTCTAAAGATCTGGTCATCCTCCTCTTCCTGGTATATCTATGAAACACCCTCACAAATGGAGATTTCTGTTGTAAATGTATATTTTTCTTACAAAGGGGTAACTCCTATTTGGTGTTCAGAGTTTTTCCCACGTCTGCTATTTCTCAGCAAACAACTGGCTTAAAATTAATATACTAAAGAGATATATTTGGGGGTGGGAAATTCTGTTCTCCTACATAGACATGGCAAAGGGTGTTTATATGTAGATGACATAGAGACACCTACTCATATTTGTATATACACACATATACACATACACACAGGTATATGTATGTACTCACACATTAAAGTTATACTGTCTTCTTGATATGAAAGAAATCCATCATCGTAAGTATGTGTTAGGTGTTCACCCTCTTTGGCCTGGAGTTCTGCCCGTCTCCCTGGCTGGCTGTGTCCTAGAGCTTAGCCAGCTCATGGGAACTGATCCAGGAGCACCTGTTATCACCAGTCCCAACCCTCAACCTCTCAGAACATGCAGCCATTCAAAGTCAGACGCAGAGAAACAGGCCCAGAGAAAAAAACCTGCATTTTAGATCAAAACATATTGAGGAGAAAAAAAGAGAGGAGGGGCACCTAAGAGTGAGAGAGATTGATTCTTTTCTCACAAATGAAGTCAAGATTATTCATTCCTGCCCTTTTTTAAGGACAATTAATAGGAATTTCTCAAACTCAGAATGTCGAAACCATTAGTAGCTGATCACTTGAAGCCAGAATGCAGCTGTTATGATTAATGGCTGAATTTTAAATATTTCAGACAGATCAAGGAATTCTCATACACTTCCCTGCTTGTCATGTGGGCCTCCCCAGGACGCTGGAGACAGTGTGATGGCATCTCAACAGGTTCTTTCCTCACTAGAATTCTGCATAATTTAAAAAAAAAAAAAAACCCTAACGAAAATTCAAGTCCTCTCATTCATCAGGCAGCATGAGGTAGAATGGTGTAGTAGAAACAGTACTGATGAATTTGGAAGGAAAAAAAATTTTTTGTCTTTTTATGCAACCTTATGTACGTCACTGAAATACTCAGTTTTCTCATTTGAAAAATGAAAGTGAAGATGGTAAAGCCTTCCTTTTCTGATATATAGAAAATTCAGAAGAAAAAAGAGCAAAATATTAAGTGTTATTCAAATATAAAGTACTGGATCCTCCTTTGTACAAGACACATGGACATCAATGAAACTGAATGAGGGAGAGGGGGATATTAAGGATGAATAAGGCCCGATTCTACTATCAAGGAGATTTCAGGCCAGTAGGCATACAGAGTCACACTATAGATAATCATAATTTCAGGTAGAAAAAGGAAATACCATAGAACTTGGGGGTTATTTCAGGCTCGGGGAATAGTAACAAATCAAAGGAGGCTTCAAGGAGGAAGTGATATTTGTGATAGAAGTTAGCTGAGACTTGGAGGACATGCTTCCTGAATTTTGCTGAGTTGGGGAGCTAGAAGGGAAACCAACGCCACTGAGGGAAAGTGAAACCTTCCAATTCCCTCGCTGAAGCAGGAACCCAGTGTTCTTGTTAAGCCGCCTGAAAGCATGGCAAAAATAGAACAGGTCAAGCGTGTCTCCATATCAAACCATTTCCATCTCCCCAGCATTACTAAAAATGAAAGGGCAATCATCTGGATGGGGATGATATGCCCTTGTTCATGTCTATCAGATGCTTTAAAGCCCCCCAAATCCTTGCTACATCTGAGATGAAGGAAAAGGAGACTGCCATGGTAGATGACTCTTTTTTTAAAAAAAAAATGTCTAAAAAGAGAACAGTAAAATATAAAGAAATAGTTAAGAAGATGGAAACCATGGGGGATCATGCCTGGCTCTCCTCCCTGGGAACATGATGAGAGTAATCCAGGATCTCCATTCCAGTCCACCTTCTGCACCCCTGAGGTTCCTCCTTAAAAGGTGGTTTTGATCACATTACCATTATGCTCAGTGGACATGGCTCCCTGGTGCCTAAAAAATTAAGCTCACATCTTTTAAATTAAAATCCTCCATGACAGGATCCCAACTGATTTTTCCAACATTTTCTTCTGTCTTTATCTTCATTATCTCTTCCCTTTGTTCCAGCCAAACCAGATGACACACTCTCCCTGAATCTGCTCTGAACTTCCCTGCCTTCTTCATGTTCAGGCTCTTATTCTCTGGCCCTTAAAGCCTCTATCCCACATCCTCCTTTCAAAACTGAAGCCATTGTTCCAGGACCAAGTCAAATCTCATCGCCATCCAATTAAACAATAATTTCCCTGAGCCTCTTGCGTGAGCCCTTCCAAATGCTCACTGGAGATGTAAAGATGAGTAGCACCTGTCTGGCACTCTACTTGCTACTTCAAGAAAAGACAGACACTTAAACAATTATATATTAAAATGCCCTATTCTAGTACATATAATGCATTGTGCAGACCCTGGACCTTAACCCATAGGCATGGGAGTCTTTTAAGGGTCATTTTAGGATCAATGTCTGATATTATATGTTTGATGTTACCTGATAACTCTGACAGCGACATGGAAGGCAGCCTGAAGGCAAAGGTAGCAGTTGAGAAGCTATTCTTACAATCCACAGAGGACAGAATGGGAAGTTGCACCATGATAGGGGTGGTATTCATAGAAAAGAAGTGATGATTCAACAAGGACCTGCTGTATATCACAGGGAACTCTGCTCCATATTATGTGGCAGCGTGGATGGAAGGGGAA
Organism: Odocoileus virginianus; assembly: GCF_023699985.2. NCBI lineage: Eukaryota > Metazoa > Chordata > Mammalia > Artiodactyla > Cervidae > Odocoileus > Odocoileus virginianus. Next base: position 37,420,153 of record NC_069679.1, on the reverse strand, counting down.
TTGAGGGGAATATGGATACATGTAAGTCCCTTGGCTGTTCACCTGAAACTATCACAATATTGTTAATTGGCTATACCTCAATAGAAAACTGGAGAAAGCAATGGCACCCCACTCCAGTACTCTTGCCTGGAAAATCCCATGGACGGAGGAGCCTGGTAGGCTGCAGTCCATGGGGTCACTAAGAGTCGGACATGACTGAGCGACTTCACTTTCACTTTTCACTTTCATGCGCTGGAGAAAGAAATGGCAACCCACTCCAGTGTTCTTGCCTGGAGAATCCCAGGGACGGGGGAGCCTGGTGGGCTGCCGTCTATGGGGTCGCACAGAGTCAGACACGACTGAAGTGACTTAGCAGCAGCAGCAGCAGCAATAGAAAACTGGGAAAGATGCTTTGAAAGATTGAAGGCAGAAGGAGAAGAGGGAGACAGCAGATGAGATAGTTGGATAGCATCACTGATTCAATGGACATGCACTCAGGCAAACTCCAGGACACAGTGACAGACAGGGAAGCCTGGTATGCTGCAGTTCATGGGGTTGCAAAGAGTCAGACATGACTTGGCAACTGAACAACAACAACATACAATAGAAAATTAAAAATTTTTTAAAAAAGAAAGAATGCATGCAAGGCCGGTATTAGGACTTTCCTAATCTACCCCTTATCTATCTTTGGGTAGATAATATTTCTTTCTGCTGTTGAACCACTACTTGTATTTTTCTATGTATAGGCATTTTTGACTCATATTACAGTCAATTTTATGTTTTATCCTCCCACTATTAAACCAAAAATTCCTGAGTTTGAATTTTGGTAAGTGCTGAAGAAATGAGTGACGGCACTTGTAAGAAGTTGACTTAGAAATCTTTGATTGCCAGAAATAGAATCCCACAAAATGTAACTCAAAGAAAGGGAGGTTTATTATCAGGATGCAAAGATAGCTCATGGAAACTGGGGCCAGGAAACAGAATCAGGCCCCATGAAGGAACTTCCAGGTTAGGGACAATTGTGAACCAACTCTCTGGGTCTGGATCTCTCAGTTCAGATTCTTAAAAGTGAAGATCTGTCAACCCTAAGTACAGTCAACTGTGGCCAGGGAGGGGTTGGGGTTACATGATACAAACACGGCAAAGATAGTCCACTCTTTATGCTAGGGTTGATCATTTCTTACCTGGATAAAACATCTTTACTAGGGATAATTATTTCAAAACACTTGACAACATTGGTCTCAAGTATTCACAAATCACAATTCTGTGAGATAGTAACGGGTTGTTTTTCTCCCCTTAATCTCCCTTTTATAAGCAAGTAAAGCAGCTCAGAGAAGCTACATGATTTGCTCAGGAAGTATCACACAGGAAGTCACTTGTAGAACAAAATATCTTAATCTAGAAAGACACATTTTTCAAATTCAAGACTGGTTTGATCAGACTATATGTTTCAAAACATTCCTAACTCATCCATTTATAGAAAGGTATTTTCCAAGCACTTATAAGGACCATACCCTGAACCTAGGATTGGGATGAATCTTTTAAAGTGAAATATTTCTTGAAACATCCCACCCTCGCCTTCTCCCACAGAGTCCACAAGTCTGTTCTATACATCTGAGTCTCTTTTTCTGTTTTGCATATAGGGTTATCGTTACCATCTTTCTAAATTCCATATATATGTGTTAGTATACTGTAATGGTCTTTATCTTTCTGGCTTACTTCGCTCTGTATAATGGGCTCCAGTTTCATCCATCTCATTAGAACTGATTCAAATGAATTCTTTTTAATGGCTGAGTAATCGAAACATGTATATCTAGGGTGAAACAGATCACCAGCCCAGGTTGGATGCATGAGACAAGTGCTCGGGCCTGGTGCACCGGGAAGACCCAGAGGGATGGGTGGAGAGGGAGGTGGGAGGGGGGACCAGGATGGGGAATACATGTAAATCCATGGCTAATTCATTTCAGTGTATGACAAAAACCACTGCAATGTTGTAAAGTAATTAGCCTCCAACTAATAAAAATAAATGGAAAAAAAAATAAATAAAGTAAAATATTTTACTCATGCTGATCATAGAAGCAAAGTGATATCTTTCAATTTACCACTAAAGAAATGAAGCAAATGGGAGAGTGTTTTATTAAAGTACTGAAACTTCTCCCCAAAGTTTCTATAATTAGTTCAGGTACTTTGTGATATTCTAAAGTTATTTGGCAATAATATTTAAGATTAATATATTCTCTCTGGTATCTATAGTAACCGGCCTTGTGGCATAGTATGAAGATTGGGGATTTATTTATATTTAGGCTTCACCCAAGAGGAAGATTTTTGTATAATTTATTGTTACATTTAGAGAGCATAAAACCTTTAGGCCACAATGTGTAGTTAATATTCAGAATTAAGTCAGTTGATTATGCATCAACTGGTAGGTCAAATTCAGCTTTGTGTGCTATAATTTATAATACAGGTTTTTGCCTGGAGCAACATGGAAGCCCTGAAGCAGTGCTGTGAATTATTACAACTAAATCGGGCACTATCTGCCAGAATATACACGATTGCTTGTATTTCTATTGCACGAAGGCTATAAACATGATTTCTGAGAGCTCTGTGCTCCAAGGACATCTAAATAAAATATCAGTTTCATGACCAGTGTCAGCATTTAGTAACTTCTTTCCTTTATTTGCAGCTGCTACAAGTCTTGGTTTCTCTGGCAATTCACTTCTTAGCCACTTACTAAATGGCAGTTTACAGGTTTTATGACCACACAGTGTAAGCATATTTCTCTCTTTTCATGGATGCACAAACTACCCTGCAGTACACTTATGATCATTATTAAAACTGTATTTGGAAAGCATCCTTACATATGGTGTTTAATAAGCTAAAATACTTTAATAAAAGATTCAGTACATACTTAATCTGTATTATGAATTTCTTTTGTTGAATACAAGTTGTGTTTTTGATCACTGTTTACCCAGCTCCTTAGCTAAGATTTCTAAACTAAAATGTGAATGACCTCTTCTTGGACTGTAGATTTCAACTGTCTTTTTTTTCTTAATTGGTGGAAAACTGCTTTACAATTTTGTGCTGGTTTCTGCCATATAACAATGCAAATCAGTCAACTGTCTTAATTCTAAGGGAGACTCTGTGCTCTGAACAAAGGCCAGTAAATGTAGCCACCTCTTGGTGATGGATGAGTGGATTTCCTATTTTACAGATCTGTAAAAATTACAGAAAACAGTTTCAATCTAAACATTCCAAAGTAAGAGAAGCTTAGTAAACTCTAGAACATGCAATCTATATATATGACTATTTACATGATGACTACAAAGAGTATACAATCAAATTTTTTACATTACTGAATTCTGACCTATTCTATCCAAGTGAAGGTCAAAGCCCAAAACTAACATTAGAAAAATGTTCAAGTTAACCAGGGGCAAAATTACATCACACATCCCAGGCACTTGGGAGGCAAGGTTGGTTCCAGCAATCCCTGTCTCTCTCTTCTTCTGCCAAGGGTACATGCTATTGGCATCAGTGGAATAAATGGAGCCAAGGAAGGAAAAACAACTAGAAACAGATTTTGCCCTAATGAAAACTGGGTATTTTTTTATAGTCATAGTTGTCCAAAAGTTTTGAAAGGAAACAGTAAGGGCAAAGATCCTAGGGTGCAAATGAGCTTGGCAAATTGAAGGAACACCCAACGTTCTATATTTGTAAGGAAGAGAGTCCCGACTCCAACTTTTGGTAAACTAGCAGGTTCAGTTTGGGTTACCAAATTTAGTAATCCTTAGTATTAATTTGGGGCGACTTAGCAGCAGCAGCAGCATTAATTTGCACTGTAAGATTCTAATAAATAAACCTCAGTCCTATACAAAAACAAAAGTGGACCAAAAAAAAGAAACTGACAAAATCTTTCTTATGGATACAGCATTTGCCCATAAGAATCAAAGAAAAGGACTGGAATTTTAAACCAGATCCTTGTCTGTCAAGAAACGGGCCAAAATCAATCAAGCTTTAAAAATCACCAGAAAATACCACGGCCTCTCTCCCTCTTGTTTATAGATAGTGCAAGATGAGTTATTCTTAGCTAGGAGTCCAGTTCACTGATGCCGCTGAGGGAGAATATCTGGAAATGCCCGTGGGAGCCCCAACTGATGTGACATCAGTTGTCTCATGTGACGCAGAAGAGGAGAGAACTGTCCAAGCAACTGTGGTACCTGGTTCAGTTGACTTTATGTATGATCATTAGAGTCTTCCCCACACTGAGATGCTATACACCTATACCTCCTGCCTAAAAGGACACGGATGTGCCAAGCTTCAGCAAGCATGCAACAAAAACCTTCTCCAATATGGCATGCTGCCTCCAAAATGGGAGTAAGCTACTTAGAAACAGTGATTATATTTAACACATGTTTTATATCATTTTGGCTTGAGCAGGGAGCACACAGGTCTGGGAAGAGGCCACCCCTGGCAGCCACAGGGGCCCAGCCCTGTCCTAGAGGTGCAGTCACCTCCTGTCACCTGTCATGGGACCACCAAGAAGATATCTGAAGGTGAAATCTGGCTCATGCCATGAACTTATTTACATGCCTGGCTAAAGAAAACAGGTGCGTGGCCACCTCACATCAGGGAACTCACTGTTCAATGGGACATGTGACTCAGCAAGCTGGAGCAGGTGTGCAGCCTGGCAGGCAGGTCCCGAACAAGCTTCTGGAAGGATATGGGACAACAGCAGTGTGCTACCTGGCTGCTCTTTTATGTTGCCTCCTAAGCCCACAAGGCTGAGAACATGCCAAAGCCTTACTACTGCAACATCAGGGAGAATTGCAGGCAGCAGCCAGTAGGTTTGGGATTGCAGGCAGATGGTCTTTAGTGTAAATAATCACCAACCTGAGAGTCTCCATGCTTCGGGAAACCCCTAAGGTTCAGTGAGGCGCCATTCTTCCACCCTTCACATATTCAAATATTTGTGAAGCACCTGCTAAGTTCAATATTTGTAAAGCATATTTAAAAAATCTTATGTGTACCACTTACCAGGTTTCCCACATGTATGAAAAAGCATCACTACATTCTTCTGGCTTGGCCCGGAACTACAGTATTACCTAACACCAAACAATATGTTTTTTCCCACTTTAATAGTTTTTAAATCAGAAGTATTACAATTATTATTGGCTCCCCTGGTGGCTCAGACAGTGAAGAATCCACCTGCAATGCAGGAGACCTGGGTTCAATACCTGGGTTGGGAAGATCCCCTGGAGGACAGTATGGCTACCCACTCCAGTGTTCTTGCCTGGAGAATCCCCATGGACAGAGGAGCCTGGCAGGCTACAGTCCATGGGGTCACAAAGAATCGGACATTACTGAGCAGCTAAGCACAAGATAACTATTATTTATTTTTCTCTAAAAACCTATAATGTGATACATATTATATAGAATTCTTTGATGGTATCTTAAGCCAAAAGACATAAATCTCAATCAATTCTCATTGACCATAATTAACTTTTACAAACAAAAGATTCTAAGTAAGATATGTGTTTTAAATGGGAGAACGAGAACAAACTACTGATGCACACAAGAACCTGGATGAATCTCAAATACATGAGACTGAGTGAAAGAAACTGGACACAAAAGGCTACATCCAGTATGATTCCATTTATACAATACTCTTGGAAAGATAAAGATAAAGATAAAGGTATAAAGACCAGATCAGTGAGTGGTTGCCAAAGGCTGAGTGCAAAAGGATGGTCTGACTACAAAAGAAGATAAGAGAATATTTGGAGGTGATAAAACTATTTTGCATCATGACTGTGTGATGGTTGCATAACTATATATAGTTTGTCAAATCTCTTAGAACTATACACCAAAAAGGGTGAATTTTTCTCGGGGGAAAAAAAAGGAAAATTCTTTTCAAATAATTAAAGAATTATGTTGTAGGGAATGCAAAAAGAAGTTGGATGAATGCTTAATTATTATTGCAATGCAGATGATAGATAAATTCTAGATAAAAGTGATCCACAGTGGTAGAACATTCTGGGCACACAGAACTCTAGGAAAGACCTAGAGTTTACTTTGCATGCATGCATGCTAAGTCACTTCAGTCATGTCCGATTCTTTGCAACCCTATGGACTATAGCCCACCAGGCTCCTCTCTCAATGGGATTCCCCAGGCAAGAATACTGGAGTGGGTTGCCACTTCCTTCTCCAAGGGATCTTCCCAACCCAGGGATTGAACCCATGTCTCTCACGTTGGCAGGCAGATTCTTTGCCACTGAGCCACCAGGGAAGCCAGAGTTTACTTTAAATATCCTCAAATGCTAAGTCAATACTTACAGTCACAGAGCTGCTCAAGCATTTATGTAACCTCAGAAATATTCAGGGAAGAGGAAAGAGGGAAGCTAGGCTCCTTTACCTTTTCTGCTGGGGTGGGGGGGAAAAGAGTCCCTAGCACAAAGAGTTATTTCAATTTAAACTCCACAAGGACAGGGAGTTTGAATTACATACTGATGCATAGCTAGTACTCTAGAAAGTGTAGACACATATCAGAAATACAGTGCTGAATACAGCATTGAAACTGACTTGCCTAGATTAACTCAAAGGATTATCCCCCATTTCCAAGTACACAGATGCGTCAGATAAAGTTTAACAAAACAATGTTAAGTATGTAATGAAGCTCAAACCCAAGACAGGTAACAAAACTAAAGAGGAAGAAGGTGACCAAACAAAGCCACTGTTATGAACAAAAGCCAACTAAAATGGCCCATGGGACTCTTGTATTTGAACTTAAGTCCTAATAGCTGGGGGATGGATTTCTGATGTGGGCAGGGAATGGAGAGAGACCAAGGGCTCCATGATCTTGAAAACCTAAAACCGATCCTGCCAGAATTCACGGAGGGCTTCTTCAGATCTGGAACAGAGTCTGGAAGAGCTTCACCAACTGGTGTGGGAAGCAGAAAGGAAACTTGACATCCACCAAACCAGGGTAAAAAGAGTTGCATGCAAGAAGTTGAGACCCCCATCTGTGCCATATAAATGTATGGAGTCTACATTCATGACTTGCATATTGTGTGACCTCCAACCTTAAGTGAGAAGTTAACATGGACTGGGGGACCAGGGAGCCCTGGCAAAGGCAACCACCAAGTTCACCACTTGAGACTCCCACAGTAAGCAAACCCCATATAAATTGACTCATAACCCAAGATTACAGATAATGCAAGCTAAAACAACACTATGTAAAGAGTCAGGCAATGCAACCATTGTGCCTATAAATAAAAAGGCAATTTAAAAGAGGTCTTAAAATAATTATGATTAGATGTTCAAAGCAGAAACAAATTTACTGTTAAGTTAATGAAGCTAATGCTCTGGGCCTCTCACGGGCACAGGCCTTTTCCAAGGTCCTAGGAGGGACCTTAGAAATGTACTCACAGGGCCTCATGTTGTTATAAAATTTACAAAAGATATTTTAACCTTAATTAGTTGAGACCACTGTCTCTTTCCCTTCTGTCTCACTCACACTTCTATTTTTATCTGAAGATATGAGAATGGCAATGGACATCTTTGGGATTAGATTGGAGTTGAAATGTATTTCGAAAATATATTGTTTGGAGTTACTGGGATACATTTATGAGGATAATAGTCATTTCTGTGTAGTGACATGAAGGTATAGGATCAAAGATTGTATCCCACTGTAAACTTATCCTAGAGTACCCTGCACCACAAGTAGGTAGAAAAGAAAAAACAACTGAAATCTATAGAGTCTCATATGTAGAAAATTCTTTCAATTCTTAATCTATGAAAGAAATTAGAGTTCTTCCCAAATTTGACAGTGATTCTTACATTGCCAAAAGCTATGTGTGAAGCTGAAACTAACTTTTATAAACCACAAATAATAAAAGTTAAATTCTAATTTAATACTAATCTCAAGTATACTAGAGAAAAGACTGAATTACCTCTCTATTCTCCCTTTAAAAATACTATAAATGTGTCATAGGAAAAGGAAGTCAAGGATTGACCTGTGTTGGGCACTTAATTAATAAAAATATTTTACTTTTATGGACTTTTTTGTGGTATTTGGCAGCTTTTTGAAACTAACAATTTTTGTGGTTTCTTTACTCATTCCAAACAAATATTACCTAGTATATTTCATTTTGTATCTGTAATTGTGTTTTTTTTTTCCTTAAATAGGGGCCTTCAAAAATGCTTCAGGTTCCACAAATCCTTGACCTCCCCCTGGTTCAAAAGCTAACAGAAAGAACAGAAGTTATATGCCAAAAATAGGGCAGTATGAAAAAGAAAATATTTGAAAAAGAATCAAATAGAAAAATCTAGAAATAAAAATATCAAGTCAGTGAAAAAAAAATTCAATGAAAGAGTTGAACAGAAAACTAGACAGAACCACTGAGAGATTAACTGAAATACAAAAATAGATATAAGAAAACTTCAGAATGCAACACAGAGAGAAAATATGAAAAAGAGTTAAGACACATGAAAGGTACAGATTTCCAACATACACATTATGAGCTACAGAACATGGAAATAGAAACAATGAAAAAGAGTAAATATTCAAAGAGATAATACTCAAGAATTGTCTAGAAATGAAAACCAAAGTCCTCATATTGTTGGAATGTACAAAATCATGAGAAGAATAAATTAAAGCAAATGCACACATATACACACTGTAATAAAACAGTATACTATAAAGAGAGACAACTTTGAAAGCCATCAGAGACACAAAGATAAATTAACAAGCAATAAAAATTAGGCTGACTGAAGACTTCAATCAACAATAGCAGATGCTAGAAGACAATGGAACATGCTATCCAGTTAAACCACCATTCAAGAATGAATGCTAGGGACTTTCCTTTAATCCTATAAAATGTATTTGGCTAGTACTCTTCAAAATGTAAAGATCATGAAAGATAAAGAAAAGTGAAGAACTGCCCCAGACTGGTGTAGATGAAGAGTAACTAAATGCAGTGGGTGATCCTGGATTGAATCTTGGATTGGATCTAGATCCTAGAAAAGCATAACTTAGGACCAATTGAAAAAATGTAAATATGGTTTATAGAATAGCAGTGAGTATTATACTAATGCTAATTTCCTAGTTTTGATCATTTTACTGTGATTATTTGAGGGTGAAGAAGAAGGATATGCTAAAATTAGCTGTACTACTTTTGCAACTTTCTGTAAGTCTGAAATTATTATAAAATTTAAGAAATAAAAATATACTTAAAAGATTCCATATCAACATTTTAGGAGTACCATTAAAGAATAAAAACAAAGAAAAGACAGCAAACTTAAGCATTCCTACTGAAAACATAAGGGGGGGGGGGGGAACAAAAGCAAAGAATTAACTTATAAATACAGAACAAAGTAAGGTGGTAATGTGTAGTAGAAAGATACTAGCAAAATGGGAAACAATTTATAGCAAAATGCATGAAAATAAGAATGTAATTTAGGATAATTAACACAAGCTGCTATTACTGACCAGTTCCCAAAACCCCAGTGGTGTAATATGTAAAGTCTGACATCAGTGACAAGGCCTATGTCACCTGGAACATAGGGTCTCCAAGATGATCTCCAGAACTAATCAGATGGCCCCAAGCTAACAGCAAGGATGCAGAGCATAACTACACATGCCACAAAGTGGCAACACTCTAATCCTATCAGGGAAAGCAGCATCAACAAGATGGAACCATCATGAATTTATGTGTGCCCAACAGTTTCTTCTCACATAAAGCAAAAAGTGACAGTTACACTGATAAGTTGACAAATTGAAACAGCATGTGGGAATTCTTCACACATCAATTAGAGATTACTGTTAGCTGCTCAGTTGTGTCCAACTCTTTGCCACCACATAGACTGTAGCTCACCAGGCTCCTCTTTCCATGCGATTTCTGAGGCAAGACTACTAGAGTGGGTAGCCATTCCCTTCTCCAGATGATCTCCCTGACCCAGGGATCGAACCCAGGTCTCCTGCATTGCAGGCAGATTCTTTACCATCTGAGCCACCAGGAAAGCCCAGTAAGAGATCGAATAGACCACAAATTAGCAGAAAGGTAGAATTTGAGCAGCACTAATGCCAGTTTCAATCTAATAGTAATACAAAGAGCCCTGCCATCCACGTGGAGAATTCACATTCTTTTCACATATGTGGAACGTCATAAGTTGATTACCTACTAGATCATAAAGGTTGTTTCCAGAAACCCCATGGAGTCTGTCATTAAGAATTCACAATATTACTTGAAAGTAATTACAAAAAAAAAAGCAGAAAAAGATAAAAAACATAAATTTAGAAAATGAAAGTCATACTGCTAGGTAACCAATGAGTTAAAGAAAAAAATATAGACTTGGAGGTTATGAAATATTTGGAACTGAATAAAAGAGAAAGAAATATTTATCAAAATTATGCTACCTGATGACAGGAAAGAATCATAGAAAATTTGTAGTCTTAAATTCTTGAATTAAATATTGGAAATAAATGAATTAATATTCAATTTAGGGAGTTAGAAAAGAAAAACAGAGCCAACCCACAGAAAGTAAAAGAGAATAAATTTAAAAGATAGGAGAAAAAAATGCATAGAAAAATATATTAATGGTCTATAAAACCAAAAACTGATTTTTGAGTGACCAGTCAGGAAAAGAAAACCTAAAGCAAGTCTACCCAATGAAAAAGTAAAGACAAAGTGATAAACTGTACCTGCAAACAGTATCCTATGAAAGAATTGAATTATTATAAATTCAAAAAATTAGATGGCATAATGATAAAGAGATATAGACATGGCTATAGAAATAGATTTGTGTGTTTTTAGACACATACACACCCATACACACATACACACACATTAATACCCAAGAGAAACTAGAATAACAATAAACCAGTAAACCAATAAACAATAAGCAATTAAATAAACTGAACTGCAACTCAGTAAGTGGCTTTGCACATGACAAAAGGTGAATTGAATTCCTGGATCATACTCCACACAAAAATAAACACTGGATAAATAAAATGCCTATATGTAAAAAAAAAATCAAACTTTTAAAATCATTATAATAAAATACAGAATATATTTTGAAATAATTAAAGCTAGCTATTTGGATCTGAACACAGGCCATGCAAAGACTTCCTAAAATCATTAAGAAAAAGACAAATATGCCACTAGCAAAATGTCAAATATATGGTTAAGCAATTCACCAAAGGTGGGACACAGTGTCCCTAATGATAAGTTACATGCACATTTAAAACCGAAGACATGATCAGGTAACTTAAAACCAAGTGTTGGAGAAAATATGGAAAAACAGTAACTCTAATACAATTCTGCTGGCAAAAGTCTAGATTGCTATAGTCACTTTAGAGAGCAATTTAGCAATTACCTATCTAGTTCAACAATTCCATTCCTAATCTTATACCTTTCAGTATTACCATATCTCCATTCTCCTTAAAAAGAAAACTGATCCAAATAGTTTACATGTTTTATCAAATCCTCAGAAATAAATTCTCACATATAATCCTTATATATCCAGTTTCAAGCAACTGGAGGAAAAATTGAAAATTATGCTGTTCATTTTATATAACTTGATACCAAAACCAGAAATCCTCACATATTTTTACAAGGAGAATGGTACAAAAATGCTCACTGCATTATCATCTGAAATAATCAATGTCCACAAAACAGAAACATCCATCAGTAAGGAAATGGACACATTATGTATGCTAAGTCACTTCAGTTGTGTCTGACTCTTTGTGACACCATGGACTGTAGCCTGCCAGGCTCCCCTGTGTATGGGATTTTCCAGGCAAGAATACTGGAGCGGGTTGCTGTTTCCTTCCTCAGAGGATCTTCCTGGCCCGGGGATCACACCCATGTCTCTTAGGTCTCCTGCATAGGTGGGCAGGTTCTTTGCCACAAGTGCCACCTGGGAAGCCCCTGGACACATTATAGAATACAATGAACTACTATATAGCTGTTAAAATAAATGCACTGAGCTATCTGTATCAACATAGATTGCAATAACACAAAAATGAGTGAAAACAGCGAGCTGGGAACCCTGAGGTTGCTATGCTGTGATCTGTAGCAAACAGAAGTAAATAGATAAATAGACATCACACGAAATTCCTGTGAGTGGAGAGGAACGAAAGTGAATGGGAGTGAGAGGGGGTACAAGGAGACTTCAACTTGCCTGGAGAGAAAGAGAGTCAAAGACTGAAACAAAACCAAGTTCCTTCGAACTCCTTCTGTCCAGGCCAGTGCCACATACAGGGTCTATGCAGTTAAGAGACAGTTTTATTTCCTCAAATTTGAACTGTTTGCACCTATTACATCTACATCCCATGGGCCACTTAGTTGCACCCAGAAATATTTTAAGTTTCTCAACTTTGTCCACTTATAAGTACCAAAAGACTACAGCTGGCTTCCCTGACTTTTTGTTGTCATAAGAATTCTATTATTGTCTGAAATCAGGCACACAAACATCTCATTTTCTCTTTCCTTTCCAGGCTCTGCTTGCTCCTTTGAAGACCTTATCACATTCAAAAGTTAGTGTGCCCTGCTTTGCTTAGAAGGGCTCTTGAAAATTAGAGCAATATAGCATAGTAATCAGATGCAGTAATATGCAGTCCAGTTGTTGGGACCCTATTCTGTCTGTGTGACCCTGGGCAAGGCACCTGACCTCTCTGTGCCTCAATTTCAGCCTCCCATAACATGGAATAAAGATAGGAGGTACCAGGAAGTTTACTGGGAGGTTCATGTAATAAGAGGTCACCTTTGTTGCATGCTGACTATGTGTCAGTCACTAGACTAAGTGATTGACCTGTCTTAACTAAGCATCCTCTTAACCATCCTACAAGTTGGACATTTTTCTATGTTCATACAGTTGAGGACAGGGAAATACAAATAGGTTAAATTATTCATCTGAACTTACACAGTGAGCAAACAGTTCGCCCCTACTTATTGTGGTTTTGACCCCTCTGCTACAGAACCTTCTGGTAAAAGGAGGATACAGATGTTCTTAGGTAGCACCTATTAGGGTGCTTAGACCCAGAAAACACTCAATACATGTTAGCTGCTATAACTGACATTCATACCCAAACTATTCAGCAAACACACACTTCTCAGAATTCACCAGGTTTTATCCACGAAGTGAACCACTGAGCATAGGACTCACTCCTGGGACCAAACCTGTGAGGTTCCATCCTGCTTCCAAAGGAAAGTGTCAGAGGGGAAGAGAGAGCTGCTGCTATGCTGACCACGCAGCTCTGCCTCTGCAAACCCGTCCCGTAAGAAGTGTGGCCATGAGCACCACAGCCTGGCAATCAGCATGTGTTTTAAGTTACTTCTGTGTTTTAGTTTTCTAAGCCTTAAAATAATGCAAACGGTTCATGAATAGGGAGGGACTCCTCCTAGATCATCTCCCCCCATCCAGTTCAAATGGCACACTCTTTTTGAAGGACATGTTTACTGTGTGTTAAATAAGTAACTGGCTTACTTAGAGACAAACTGCTTCAACCTAAAGGAATGAGAATCTCTGAGATGAGTCAAACTTCTGAAAGGGTGTTTTCAGCTGAGATGCTGCTTTGGTGTCTATAGGCCCTGAGGAATGAATTAACAAGAAATGCCTCCCTAACCTAAATGGTCAAAGAATGCTTATGTCAATTAGGATTCCTACATACAAAGGAACACTGTGATGACAATAAAAACCACAGTTGTAAGAGTTTTTAATGATATGGGGAAAATCTTGTGATAGAATGTTCAGTGGAAAAGCAGGATATGTAACTAACTAGGATTGCATATAAATTGCAATTTCAACTATATATAAGATAAGCACAGAAGAAAGACTGAAAAAATGCAGTAAATGTTAGCAGTGTTTATCTCTAAATGGTGAGATTCTGGATAATTTGTAGATCTCTCTTTAGACTTCTTGGTGTGTTTGCAGTTTCTACAAAGCACCTCTTACTTTTGTGTGAAAGAAGGTTAACTTTTTAAAAGTTTCCTGAAACATTCCTATCAAAACCAGCACCACATCCACGTTCATCCACCAAGGGCAGCCAAGAATGAACACACGTGGAGTCAGAGAGCTCTTTCTGGGCCCGCATGTTTCCAGCCACCAGTCAGGGAAGCTTGAGGAAGGCACTGTAAGCCTTCAGTTGCTTTTGGACAAACACTGATAAAAGTCACAGCTCCACCTCACCTAGATACTGTCAGCACAATGTGATGGAAGAGCAGTGAAAGGGCTTTGCAAACTCAAGTATTGATACTAGAAACTCCAATACTTTGGCCACCTCATGCGAAGAGTTGACTCTTTGGAAAAGACCCTGATGCTGGGAGGGATTGGGGGCAGGATGAGAAGGGGATGACAGAGGATGAGATGGCTGGATGGCATCACCGACTCGATGGACTTGCGTTTGAGTGAACTCCGGGAGTTGGTGATGGACAGAGAGGCCTGATGTACTGCGATTCATGGGTCACAAAGAGTCGGACATGACTTAGTGACTGAATTGAATTGAACCTTCATCTAGTTTTATTTGCTCTATCATGATGGCACAGGTTCTGAGTACTGCACTCTGCTCTCAGATGCACTCATGCACAGTACGTATAGGTATAAGAGAACCCTAAGTACAACTGTCTCTCACTAACTCCTCTGCCAGGCCATACTCTGCCACTGGGGACCCTGCCACTTCCCCAGAACCCCATCGCCTTTCCATTGACCTGCTGCTGCCAAGGGACTCACAGCCATACCTACTTACCTAGAGGAGCTTAGTGTTTGAGCAGGAGAAGGATGACACCATCCTGGATGCTTCCTATGAAGTGGGTACCAGGAAAGGGCAGGTTCAGGAAAAAAAAATGAAACAGAAAAGGCAGTACCAGAATTCAGAAGAGAAAGGGTAACATTTCAGGAACTGTGGCATCTTACAGCTCTGGTTTCTCCACCAGCCAGAGCTGGACATGGAGAAAGATCTGTCAGCATCTGGTTGACTTTCCACAATCAGTGAGTGTCCAGTTCCCTAACCAGAGACATCCTTAATGAACTCTGACCTTTCACAGCCCTTATAGGTTGCAAAATATGTTGATATAGGTTTTCTGTCTTGATCTTCACAACACATTTGTGAGGAAAATGCCATCATCCCCATTATAAAGACGGACAAGAAAACTAGAGCTTGGATAATTAAAATGCATCATTCAAGGCCATACGTTCTACTCTAAATAATCCAGTTGGACCTCAGTTAATCAAACTGCATCTGGTGCCAGTTCTTCCAGTTTTTCGCAACTGACAAACATCTTGTTAGATTTTTGTTGGCTGATGCTATTCCACCATGTTGATTCTTGGTGGCTCAGATGGTAAAACATCTGATTACCTGCAATGCGGGAGACCCAAGTTCGATCCCTGGGTCGGGAAGATGCCCTGGAGAAGAAAATGGCAATCCACTCCAGTACTCTTGCCTGGAAAATTCCATGGACAGAGAAGCCTGGTGGGCTACAGTCCATCAGGTGGCAAAGAGTCGGACACTACTGAGCGACTTCACTTTCACTTTCTTTTTTTTTTCTTTTCATTTATTTATATTAGTTGGAGACTAATTACTTTACAATATTGTAGTGGTTTTTGCCATACATTGATGTGAATCAGCCATGGATTTACACGTACTTCCCATCATGAGCCCCTCTCCCACCTCCCTCCCCATCCCATCCCTCTGGGTCATCCTAGCGCACCAGCCCTGAACACTTGTCTCATTCATCAAACCTGGACTGGCGATCTGTTTCACAATTGATAATATACATGTTTCAATGCTATTCTCTCAGATCATCGCACCCTCACTTTCTTTCTTTCACTGTTTCACCCATACTTTCCAGACCCTGATCCTGTTTCTATTTATGAATTTGTTTTTAAATTTTAATAGTAGGAATTAGATAACTATTTGGGATTGCTCATTCATTTACACATTTAAAAGCCTATGATGTATCAAACACTGTTTCTTGCAATAGAGAGTTAGAGGGAATAACAAGGATGAATTACATCCCTTATTTTTGTCATCCTGATTTTTGAAGGAAAAATGCATGTGTCACATCTCTCTCACCTCCATCCCTTCATCATCTCCCTTCTGCACAGTTTCATAGGCTCCTGTCTCTTAACACAGCTCACAGCCATGCCTCTCTTCTGCCACAACCCCCACTTGTTATACATAGCTGCGAGAGAATCAGATTTTAAGATGGGCTGCAGGGACACTCTGGGCCTATTTCCTCCCTCTGCCC
Organism: Odocoileus virginianus; assembly: GCF_023699985.2. Classification (NCBI taxonomy): domain Eukaryota; kingdom Metazoa; phylum Chordata; class Mammalia; order Artiodactyla; family Cervidae; genus Odocoileus; species Odocoileus virginianus. The sequence continues at coordinate 37,403,936 of NC_069679.1, read as the reverse complement.
CCATCTCTTCCCATTTCCCCCTGCACCTGAGTTATGCTCTGGTGAAAAACCACTCAGATCTCCAACCCACCGGACTTGGCTCATTCCCAGCTTTGCCCACACCGAACTTTCTGCTCAATATGCCCCTTCCTTATTCTTGCCATGCCCATTTCCATTCAGCCTTTATTTAAAAAAATAAAAACAAAAACTCAGATGCTTCCTTTATTAGAATGCTTTTCTGATATCTTCCTTTCCTCTCAGAAGCCACATCTCCTCACATTGAGTGAAACCCCTGGTCACACTGCATTGTCAACTTTCTACACCTGTCTCTTCTTCTAGACCCCAGAGAGCAGAGAGGGTTATAGTGACATCTTAGCATCTAGCTCACAGTCAATTTGGAACATGGTAGAGGCTCAATAAATCACTTTTAATTGAATTACCTGAATTGGAAAAATAAAGGATGTTCTTAATCATATACTTACTCCCCACCTAAGAAAAATCTATTGTTGTCTTCTCATATCTTCTAGTCTGGTAGAGGGAAGGGTGGGGGAGGGATCATGGGATTCCACATATTATCTGTCCTAATGTGTTAATTTTAAAACCACTCATTATGGCATGTTTATGACATATTTGTTACAAGTTGAATGAATGTTTCTTGGGTTTTGTGCACAAGGATTAAAAACCAAGTTTGGAGCAGTGATGATGGGCTCTGCCCTCCAGAGCATATCGTAGTGTTAGACATACTCTCTACCTGCAAGGAGACAAGCTGGTTCTATGGATAGGATCTGAGCACTTGTGTTGATTACCCACGAGTTCAGGCTTGGGGAAGAATCAACAGTAGAGGGGAGCAACCAGAGCAAAGAGGACAGATGAGCTATCTGAAAGAGAAGAAACAGCCAAGAACAAAAGCTCAGGTCTAGAGTCCTGGGCTCCCTGAGATCTAAGAAAATGAGGAAGAGCAGCCAACCATAACGTGAAGTGCAGCAGGAAGGTCAAGGACAAAGAAGACATTCACTCTGGATGATAAAACAGACTCCCTAAGGGCAGTCTGGTTGGACTGTAACTACTGGGAGACTGTAGCCATTTCTGCAGCTCCTTTTACTGCTCAACAAGTGTTTTTCCAATATTGTGTTTTCATCGACTGATTCATCGACCTCAGTGAGGTCCTTAAGCCAGATCCACTCTTCTTTCCCTCTCTCTTTCAATCAGAACAGCAGGAGGAGGAGGAGTTCCCAAACTCTGGGCTCCAAAGTCAGCTAGCTCCCTGTGCCTTACTAAATACCTCCACATCAGTATTCCAACCCCAGAGTCCCTCCAAATGCCCATGTAAACATTCATTTACATTTAGATTGTGCTTATTTGGATTCAGACTCTTTCCCTGAAAACTCTAACAATCCAATTATCAAGAAAACCTTTTTGGGTGGAGTCCTTTTTCTCCCCCAGGAAACTCCTCTGTTGAGCAGGAAGCAGCTCTAGGTGCCCCTGTCTGGATGGATTTGTCAGCATCCCAGTATGCTTGAGGACAAAAGTCAAAATACACACTCTCTTCAGTAGGGAAAGATGAAGGTTAAGGAAGTATGAGATCCTTTCACTTTAAAGGGTAGAGGGAGAGCTTGTCAGGAAAATTTTAGAGAGGAAAAGCCTTGGAAAAATCACTTGGGATGGTAGAAAGATCTCTGCTCTGGAACTGCAGAGAATTCCTTTCAATTCCCAGTCCTGTGGTTTCTTAGCCTTTGGGCCTAAATTTATCTATACATCTCTACACAACAGGGTCAAAGAGTTTCATTAATTGTGTTATTATGTACCTTAAAAGGATACCTTGATATTTAATGAAGCAATGTGTATTAATATCCCTACTACAAAGAAGACATTCAATAAATAACATGCCCTTCTTTGTGAAGAATGGGGATGGTGACTGTGGGGAAACACAGAGATTAATTTCTTCCTGGCAAGTGAGAACCTATGGGTCAAACCATAGTGGACTGGGCAGTGAAGGAATTCATTTGCAAGTTCAATGTCTTGAGAATCACTTGCTTCAGTGAAAATAGTGGTTCTTTCATCATATCTTGGATGAGGAGACTCCAGGCTGAATTTAAGGGCAAGTGAAAGTGAGACAGGAAGGAAGGGGCATAAAAAGAATGATACAGCCATTAAGAGAAGGATACCGCTCTTCTTCGTGAAAACACCAAATGGCGGATGACGCCGGTGCTGCGGGAGGGCCGGGAGGCCCGGGGGGCCCTGGAATGGGAGGCCGCGGTGGCTTCCGCGGAGGCTTCGGTAGTGGCGTCCGGGGCCGGGGTCGTGGCAGAGGTCGGGGCCGGGGCAGAGGCCGCGGAGCTCGCGGAGGCAAGGCCGAGGACAAGGAGTGGCTCCCCGTTACCAAGCTGGGCCGCCTGGTCAAGGACATGAAGAGCAAGTCCCTGGAGGAGATCTACCTTTTCTCTCTGCCCATCAAGGAGTCTGAGATTATTGACTTTTTCCTGGGAGCGTCCCTCAAGGATGAAGTTTTGAAGATTATGACCGTGCAAAAGCAGACCCGTGCTGGCCAGCGGACCAGGTTCAAGGCATTTGTTGCCATTGGGGATTACAATGGACATGTCGGTCTGGGTGTCAAGTGCTCCAAGGAAGCAGCCACTGCCATCCGTGGGGCCATCATCCTGGCCAAGCTGTCCATCGTCCCCGTGCGAAGAGGCTACTGGGGGAACAAGATCGGCAAGCCCCACACAGTTCCTCGCAAGGTGACTGGCCGCTGCGGCTCCGTGCTGGTGCGCCTCATCCCTGCCCCTAGAGGCACTGGCATCGTCTCCGCCCCTGTGCCCAAGAAACTGCTGATGATGGCCGGCATCGACGACTGCTACACTTCTGCCAGGGGCTGCACCGCCACCCTGGGCAACTTCGCCAAGGCCACTTTTGATGCCATTTCCAAGACCTACAGTTATCTCACCCCTGACCTCTGGAAAGAGACGGTGTTCACCAAGTCTCCATATCAGGAATTTACTGACCATCTTGTGAAGACCCACACCAGAGTCTCCGTGCAGAGGACCCAGGCCCCAGCTGTAGGCACCACATAATTTTATAAAGAGAATAATAAAGTGAATGAAACCGGAAAAAAAAAAAAAAAAGAGAGAAGGATACCACAAAAAGTGGTTAGAACCAACTAGGTCCAAGATGACAGAAGATTGGAGTTCCAGTAGACCCTGAACCTCATCACATGCTCATTGCAATACCTTAGTTAAATGACACTTCCACAGGCACCATGACAAATTAGAGGCTAACCATAAAAACTCAAAAAGTGAATGGTACCCCAATTCTTGGAAATCCCCAACCCTTCTCCAAATAGAATGTTCCTCCCACTCATTGGCCTGTGAAACTACCCAGCCCATCAAAACTAACCAGCCCCACAGTTCAGGTGGCTACCACTTTCTCAGGCAACCCCAGGGACTGGGGCTGCCTCTTCCACCTTCTAAGATGGCCCACAGTCTGTCTATAGAGTATATATTTCTCTAAATAAATAAACTCGCTTTCACTTTGCGATGTCTCACTCTTGAATCCTTTCTTGCTCAAAGCCAAGATCCCTCACTTGGCAGCCTGTCCCAGAGAATCACCCCAGATCTGGGACATGGATATGCTTTCCTACACCATGTTTTTTCTACAACAAAAGGAAAGGAAGTACTTCTTCACCCAGCAGGTTATCAACATGGGGAACAGGTCGTGCCTAGGGATGCACCAAATCTATTCCCTTTAAGGTATCAGTGAGCTTTCCTCTGCCTACTTATTAGAAATCCAAGACAAGTCAGAAGAAGAAAAAGAAGGAAATAAAGAACAGAGTAATAATAAAACAACTGACACACATACTCCATGTTCCACATACACATGAGTCAGAGAACCCTCACCCAAGCAGGTTTCAGTGCTAGAATCCCAGATCATAGCTTTGGCATACAACAAAACTACTAGCCAATATCTGCGAAGCTCCCACATGGTCTAACAGATGTTAAAACCCAGATGCCTTCAGTGGCTTTCAGGCAATATCTCCATAGCATTTGGTGGTCCAATATACCTTCAAAGCACTCTTCTTTGTCAAACAGCCCTTATGGCCATCTCTGATGGAGAGAAGACCTGATATTGTATATTTTGGAGATGGGATGGATGAAGAAATCAGGACACAGAGAAGAACCTGACCAAGAAGGATGAAAGCTGATCCTGTTACTGTTCACCTTTGATGAGGCTTTAAACTGGTGCAATCTTATTATCCCAAATTCCTCATTAGTAAAAGGAAGATGTCCATGTAGCTCTCTGTAAATGCCTGGGGAAAGAGGGATAAGGGCCTGCACTGGTACAGCCCCCAAAGCATATTCATATCCAGTTTTCTTTTAAGATACCTTGTTGAAAGGAAGATTGGGAAAATGGCAGTTTCTCCCCTTCACAGCTGAGGAATCCAAAATTCAGAGAATTTAAGTGGCTTCTCAGGAGCAAGTCAGGAGTAGAACTGGCCCCAGTCCCGATGCCCATTCCACTCCAACCCACTGCCAATTTTTGGTATAAAAATTGATTGTAAATTATTCACAAAATATGGTGTTTCTTTTTATATATAATTTTATTGTTTCCCACTTTAACCAAAGTACTGCATATTCATCATAGAAGATTTAGAAAGAAAGAACAAATAAGTAAAAGGAAGAAAATCATGATCACACATAACTCCATCAAAATGCAATGCTGCTTAAAGAAACAATAAAAAGACAACAGACTAAATCACCTAATATACAATTCTGGGGTTACTGTAAAGATGATGGAGATCAGGAGCTACATCAGACATGGGGCAGCAACCAGACATGGCACTTTGGAGCAGAGTAGCTGTAATGAGGAGTCATACTGCAGCAGTTAAAGGGAAAAGTAGAAACAGACTTCTAATGCTTTTTTTTTTTTAATTTGGCTGTGCCAGGTCTTAGTTGTGGTGTGCAGGATCTAGTTCTCTGAACCTGGGCCCCTGCCTTGGGAGTGTGGAGTCTTAGCCACTGAACCACCAGGGAATTCCTCATACTTTTAATTTTTAAGGTAAATGGCATGCTGTTGAAATGATTGAGTAGAGAGGGAAACAGCTGATATTCTGAGAAATAAGAGAAGCACTGGAGCAGTAGGCTCAGGAGGCAGTGCCCCAGGGAGGAATGGGATTCATGAGCTTTTTGTCTTGATCCCCTGGAGAACAAATGAGCACAGAATAGAAGTCAGAAGATGTGGTAGAGAGCCTATGGAAGTTCTTGGCTGATTCCTTCTTTCTTTCTTTTTTTTTTTCAGTGTAATAGGACACAAGGTCTGAAAGGAAGGAGGAGGAGGGGATCTGGAGGCTTCGTGGAGAAAGGTGGAAACAGCTGTCTCACAGCAGGAAAGAGGAAACAGCAGGGAGGGCTCTGTTGAGGTCCTCAATTCTGGCTTTGTGGTTTTGTCCAGCTGCAAAGGCACAGGGCTGTAGGAGACAAATGACTTCATTTCATCAGGTTTGGGGTGAATCGAGGCAGAATGAAGAAGTAGGAGATGGGTAAGGGAGGTGGGTATGCAAAGGAATTGAGATGGTTAAGGAGAGAGAAAGCTTCTGGGAAGTTAGAGAGAGACCTAATGTAGGTGAATCTATGACTTACAGATGAAGGGAGGTTGGAGCTGGTGTAGGAAAGGAAAGAAAGAGCTAGAAAGAGAGAAGGTCACCATCAAAGAGGTGGATGTTTGCAGTTGTGACTGTTGAAGGTGCTGCAGTTACTAATAAGGACAAGGTCTGGGGTTTCACCTTGACAGTGAGTGGCTAAGGGGATGGGGAGGCCAAAATGCTGGAAACATCACATAGGTCTATAATAAAATTATCAAGAATTGAGAAAATGCCTGAGAGTGTAACGAGAAATAGAGCTAAAGTTGCAGAGAAAACATGAATAGTGACTCAAAGATAAATGGATTCCCACTACAACAGACAGTAACACTGGAAACATCGCTGGGTATTGGATCTTGAAACTCTGACAATCAAAAAAGCATCTATAGTAAGGTATTGGGTTAGTCACTCAGTCATGTCTGACTCTTTGTGACCCCATGGACTGTAACCCACTAAGCTCCTCTGTCCATGGGATTCTCCAGGCAAGAATACTGGAGTGGGTTGCCATTCCCTTCTCCCTAGTAAGGTATTATGTAACATGAAATGATTTAAGGATAGAGATTTCTTTTCAATATATAAGAAATCAAAGAAACAGGCAAAGGATATAAAAATCTTAAAATGCATATATTCCCAGCTTCTTCTACCTGGGGGATTCTATCATTTAAAGGTATACAGACATTTTGAATGATACATCATATATCTTTCTCTAGAGAGTGCTGAGTTTTGCCCTTGTGGACATTTAAATTACCAGTGAATCACCTTGAACTAGAGGAAGCTTAGTTGCAGGCTTTTTTTAGAGCAGGTCTATTTCAGCACCTCAGTCCTAAAATATGGTCTTTACTGTAGCATGTGGTCTTTCTGGGATTTCTAATGGTAAGCCCAAGGGATTTACCCAGCTCCCCTCAATCTCGGCAGTTTTCAACTCCCAATGCAACTTCTCTCCAGAAGGTATAAATTTCTGCTAAGCACATATAGTGAAGTGAAGTGAAAAGTCGCTCAGTCATATCTGACTCTGCGACCCCCTGGACTATACAGTCCATGGAATTCTCTAGGCCAGAATACTGGAGTGGGTAGCATATCCCTTCTCCAGGGGATCTTCCCAACCCAGGGATCGAACCCAAGTCTCCCGCACTGCAGGTAGATTCTTTACCAAATGAACTAGTGAGCTACTCTTAATTTCCTCCTGGGCTCCTGAAATCTCATCCTATATTTGCTCCGTTCAGGGGGCAGTTCAGGAAGGGAGGGAAGCTTATATGCAGCTTTGATGTCCATCACTTTCTGGCATATCCTGCCTCAGTTAGTTGCTCTGACAGCCTTGAGAGTAAGAGAGTGGCTTTCCCCTTGACCTCCTCCAGCACACAAAGTACAGACTGAGAAGTGCCCTCAGGAGAAAATATTCAGGAAGCAAGCCTCATGCAATACTGCCCCTCTATTTCAAATGTCAAGTCCCTTTCAACTTCTGCCTGCTAGCCATTGCTTTCAAACAAGTGTTTCATAGAGTGTCCACAGTTTATACCAGCCGGAAGGGTTAGTCTAATAAAAGACACTTAATTATTACTAGAACTGAAGCTCTCAGAATGAGTCTACTAAACACACATCACTTCTTATTTCTCCTCTACTCAAAATCATGCAAAGACCCCCAATCCACTCAGAGTAACATTCAAAAGCCTTATAATGGATCTACATGGTCTGGCCCCTGGTAGTAAGAAAGATGCTTCCAGAGATTTCTTTCTTAAGCTGAGACGATGAGGACAAAATAGGAGAGGTGCATTAGGAAATACCATGTGCAAAGGTGTAATAGCATGAGACTTGGGATTTCAGGGAACAAAGCAGCAGGAATGATGAGGACAAGTGAGAGAAGAGTCTAGAACAGCATTTCTCGTCCCTTAGTCTGCATCTGCCTGAACCAAGTCACTCGCTAAAATGCAGGTCCCTTGGACAGTCTGATGCACAGCAGCTTTGAGAATTCCAAACACAGAGAGGTAAACTAGCTCACAAAGGGCTCCATGCATGGTAAAGAGTTCAGATTTTCATCTCCGAGAGATGGGAAATCATCAAGTACTTCTCAGTAAAGGCACCAAAGAAGAAAGAAGTATGTCTCCATAATCAAATGCATTCAAAACCATCTTCTCCCTGTCTTTTAGCCTAGGCAAGGAGCTTTCCAATATTCCAGAAAAATACAACCTTCCTTTGCATCACAGTAGACATTAAAAACAGGACATGGCACACAGTAGGTTCTCCATGAATGCTAAATAAATAAAACATCGTACAGTTTATATAATTGTCACCTCCACTCTACATAATTCCACACTCAATCGCTCTCTCTCTTAAAGGTCTTATTTATATATTCTTAAAGTCCCTTTCCAAGCTCTAATCCCATTCAGAAAGCCTTTGGATTCAGCATGCCTTCGTTCACCAAATTTATAGGAAGGACAGTCTTGAGCCATCTGGTGCCTATTTAATTTTTAACCACCTCTCCCTTGAAATATTTCTTTCTTCATTCTTATTTTGTCCTAAAAACTTGGCTATGAGCTAAACTGCGCCATCTGTGACTTCCAGTAAATACAACTGTTGCTAATGAAATTACCCAGTTTCATCATTTTGATTTAAACGCCTTGCCTGCTTTTCCTCTGACCTTTTGTTGCTTGCCATCAAACTCAAGTTTTTGTGAATTTAGATACATACATCCATGTAGGTCAGTCTTGAGGAATAAATCTTCTCTGTGAAGCCTGAGAACCTGGGCCAAGCCCGCTCAGCAGGTTGACACGGGAGGTGGGGGCCAGGGCTGCACAGAGAAATATGGATGGCACTTGTGCCCATCCGCTCAATGTGCGCAGGGCCCCGGGGCAGACCCCCGCCATGTGACCAAGTGGCTGCTCGGTCTGGCTCTCCGGCCTCCCATTTGTTAGGATGCTGATGATATTAATGAGTTGGGGTGTTGGAGCCCATTCCTTGGCCTTTGGTGTTGGTTCCCCCCTGCCCAGGATCGCTTGACCTGATTGAAGAAAAGTTCAGAGACTTCAAACTTTGCTCAAGTGGGAAGAAGCTTTGGAAGAAACAAGGTCCCTCACTACTAAGCACAGCTTTTCCGTTTAGGTAGCAGGCTGGCCTTTGTCAACAGCCCTATTGAGGGAATGCAAGAGAATGAAAGACGCATTCACCCATCAAGTTATTCAGTCACCATGTTGTCACTATCAGTACTGCTGCTTATTGTGTCAGTAGAAGCTGACACCGAGACTTCACTATGTATCAGACACCACCCTCAGCACCATACCTAATCAGTTCATTCATTCCTCACAACAATGCTATGTCTGAGGCTTACACAGGTTAAGTAATTTGCTCCTGCTCATCACCTTGAGGCTTAATCACCTTGCATTTACTGGTGCTCTGTGTGCCAGATACTGTGGTAGAAACTGGGATATGACACTGAAAAAAATGTAGTCCCTGCCCACTGTGGACGGGAGCAAGAGATAAAAATGCAAATACACCATCTGAGTGACGCTACAACGGAGTAGGAAGAAACTCTGGGGTCACAGAGAAGAGACTCCACGTGGCAAAGATTCACTGCAGAGGAGAAGTTAAATGGAGTTTGAAGGAGGAATAGGAGTTTGCCCCCAAAAGGTGAAGGGAAATGGAAGGGAGCCAGGGCAGAAAGAACTGCATGTTGGAAGGAGGGGAAGTGTGAAAAGCAGGCAAAGGAGGAGGAAACACCACTGGGATGCAAGTGGGGAGGGCTGGGAGGTCCTGCCCAGGCAGAGGAGGCTGGATCGGGAGTGGGGGCATCAACCTCAGGAAACAGCAACGCTTTCTGTCACTGGGCCTCCACAATAAACTGGAGGGGTTGGGGGTCCTCCAGGGCAGCCCACCCATCAGATCTGGTTAATATCTGGCTTAAGTAAGCAGCAGCAGGACTCAGCTTTCATCACTCAACTTTCATTAGCCTGCAAAATTTGCCTGTACCCCTAAATGGTCAAGTCTTCAGTACCGAGAGAAAATATATAATGGGCCCAAGGAGATTAAGCAGAAGCCCCAAAATTGTCCTACTGGAACCCCCATTCTTACCTCTATCTCTGCCTTCATTCTAATTTGAGAATGCTAGTAGTACTGACCAGGAAGGAGGTCTGTTAACAAAAGCTGTTTTCAGTTCTACCAACTGCAAAAGTATGTCCAATCTCTGCAGGTGTTTTGTCAGTGCAGTAGGACTTGAGTGAAGAGAAAATTTCCACAATCCAAAATGCACTCTATTGATTCTGCCTTCAGTTTCTACATCACTTCTTTCTTAGGACATGGCTTTTAAAGGCTGATGCTAAAAAGAAAATGCTATAGATGAGGGCTGACACTAGGAACAACTTGGTCAAGAGAATGTCTCAGATCAGCCAATCTCCTCCAAAGGTTCTGAGGGGAGAGACGGGTGGGGCCAGAAAACCTTGTCTTGGAACCAAAATCAGCAAATGTTTTCTGTAAAGGACTTAGTAGTAAATGTTTTGGGCTCTGTGGGCCATTTGGTCTCTGTCTCAATTATTTAACTCAGTTATTGCAGAATGACAGCAACCATAGAGAATGCATGAATCAATGAAGAATGGATGTGACTCTGCTCCAATAAAACTTTATTTGTAAAAATGGGATGTGGACTAGACTTGGCCCACTAGCTGTAGTATGCTAACCACTGTATCAGAGATCCCCACTATGACAGGTCAGTGGAGAGCTGTAAAGGGAAAGTGAGTGACAATTTGAAAAGGGCTTTGAGGATGCTAAAACTAGGAACAGCCCAATTAATGTGCTGTACCCAAACATATTAAAACCCTCAGAGAGCGCTCCTGGGAATAACCTTTTTCCCTGACCTTCAAAAAAATATTCTCAGAATCATCTTGGCTGCATTCCTCATCTTCACCTATTTTATCCAATCTCTCACTAAGCACTGCTATTTCCTCCACTTAAGTCTCTGAAACCAAAGCTTTAGAGGTTAAGAATTACATCCAGAGTTAGTTACACAACAGTAAGTGACCAAGTCAGGACTTAAAACCAAGTCTGGCAGATACTAAGGCTAGATGGATGTCTTCACTGCATCTTTACTTTGCAAGAGCCCTTGGAAAATGTGTTTGGTGTGAAGCAAGCCAGGGTGCTAGACCTTTGGTGACAATACTCCACCTCTCTGCAAACACTTCCCCCGTGACCTTTGCCTTCTGTCCTCACAGTTGGTCCCCCTGCAAACCTTGAGAAAGTTCCCTAGGAAATGAAACACACTTTTAAATATAAATGTAATGCCCTGTAGATACTGGGAATGCAGGCTGAGATGCAAACTGTAGTGTGCAAATGGGTGAGTCAGAATGTGAACTTTTAGGTGAACAGTTTAAGTTCCAAACAACTTTATCCAAAAGTAAAACTTCACATTTAAAAAAACAGCATGGTCTGAAACAGATATATATGAATCAACAACAGCAGGAGGTGGGGGGACTATTATTTATAATATCCTAACTTTATTCTTTGACGGGAACTTCCCTGGTGACTCAGATGGTAAAGCCATCTGCCTACAATGTGGGAGACCTGGGCTCAAACCCTGGGTTGGGAAGATCTCCTGGAGAAGGAAATGACAACCCACTCCAGTATTCTTGCCTGGAAAATCCCATGGATGGAGGAGCCTGGTAAGCTACAGTCCACGGGGTCCCAAAGAGTCAGACACAACTTAGCAACTTCACTTTCAACTTTATTCTTTAATCATTCATACCCTGTCTAAAAATGTTGAAGGTGACTTACATATACACTTAAACAATTAAAATAAGGATAAAAGGATTAGAATTAAGTAATAAAAGAAGAGAGATATTTGAACTGTAAAACCAAAGAGTTCAAAATCGTGTAAGATAATCACAATCATGTAGGTCTACAGAAACTTTTTTTCTAGTGCAAAACTCTAAAACCGCAGTTCTCAAAATGCAGGGTCCCTAGGAATGACCTGGTAAGCCTGTGTAAAGCAGCTTCATGGGATACCCCTGCAGTTCTGACGGTTTTGCCCAGAGCCAAAGAATCCACATTTCTCCTGTCAGATCTGTTAGTATTTGTTTGAGATATTTAGGTGCTCCAATATTGGGTACATCTATATTTATGATTGTTACAGCTTCATGATGAATCATTATATAGTGATCTTCTTTGCCTCTTGTCACCATTTCTACCTAAATATCTATTTTCTCTAATACAATTATAGCTACTCATGCTCTCTTTCGGTTTCACTTACATGGAATATCTTTCCCCATGTCTTCACTTTGAGCCTATCTGTGCCTTTAAAGTTAAGTAAATATCACATAGGCAGCATAAAGTTTGAGCCTGTGTTTTTTTCTTCCCATACAACTACTCTATGCCTTTTAATCAGAGAATTTAATTAATTTACATTTAGAGTAACTATTGATAAGTAAGGACTTAGTACTGTCGTATTAAATTTTTTTGGCTATTTTGTAGTTTCTTAGTGTTCTTGTTCATCTTTTGCTACTTTTTTTTTTTTGAATTGATGATTTTCCACAGTGGTATGTTTGATTCTCTTCCCTTTAGCTTGTGAGACTCTATTGTTGCTTTTGTTTTGTGGCTACATAAAGCATCTTAGATATATAACAGACAACATTATGCTCAAGAAGTAAGAAAGATGAATTTAAGCCCAAAGTTAGCAGAAGGAAGGAAATAACAAAGGTCAAGGCAGAAATAAAAGAAACAGAGAAAATAAAAAGAATAGAAAATATTAACAACACTGAAAGCTAATTTTAGAGAAGATAAACAAAACTGGCAAAATGTTAACCAAGCTAACTATGAAAAAATAGAAAACACTCAAACAAAATCAGATTTGAAAGAGGATGTGATACAGTTAATGCCACAGAAATAAAAATGATCAGAAGAGAATACTGTGAACAGTTATATGGCAACAAATTGAATTACCTAGAAAAAATGGATAAACTCCTAGAAACATACAACCTACCAAGACTGAAGTATGAAAAAAATCAAACATCAGAACATATCAACAAGTAAGGACAATGGATCCATAATCAAAAAACCCCCCAACAAAGAAAACACCAAGACCAGATGAATTCACTGGTGAATTCTACCGAACATCCAAGTAATTAATACCAATTATCCTCAAACTCCTCCCAAAAATTGAAGAGAAGGAAACACTTCTAAATTCATTTTAGAAGGCCAACATTATCCTGATATCAAAGCCTGAAAAGGACAATGCAAAAAAAGAAAACTAGAGGCCAGTATTGCTGATGCATAGAGATGCAAAAATTCTCAACAAAATACTAGCATATTGAATCCAACATTACATTAAAAGGAACATACACCATGATCAGATGGAGTGTATTCCAGGAATGCATATGCAAATCAATAAATATGAAAGCCCAGGTTAATACAGTAAATCCCCTACATACGAATGAGTTCCATTCCAAGAATGCCTTCATAAGTCCAGTTTGTTCATTAAGCCCAACAAAATTAGCTTAGATACCCACCTAACACAATCCATTATATGGTATTGTACTGTAATAGGTTTATAATACTTTTCACACAAATAATACATAAAAAACAAACACATGAAATAAACATTTTGAATCTTACAGTACAGTACCTTGAAAAATACAGTATTACCAGCTACATCACCACTGCTTTTACACTTGTTTCCTGACATCCTGGGCTTCAAATAAAGATAGTGTATGACTGTACTGTATACAGTACAGTATAGCAAAGTGTGCAAAAACACAACCACTTATAGGAGATGCATGTGTGTAAAAAAGTATGCTAGATATGTGACTAACTTACATGACTGGGCATGCGAATGCATGTTAGCATCTTTGAAAGTCTGAAAACTGAAGGTTTGTATGCAAGGAACTTACTGTATAATAAAAGAAAAAAATTATATGATCATCCCAATAGATGCAGAAAAAGCATCTGACCAAATGCCACATGCTTTTATGATAAAAAAAACTCTCAACAAATTGGATATAGAAGGAGTGTACCTTGACATAATAAAAGCCATATATGACAAGCCCACGGCTAACTCATCCTTAATAGTAAAAGGTTGAGAGCTTTTACTCTAAGATCAGAAATAAGTCAAGAATGTTCACTCTCTCTACTCAGTTCAACATAGTACTGGAAGTCCTAGCCAGAGCAATCAGAAAGAAAGACACAAAAGGCACCCAGACTAAAAAGGAAGAATAGAAAACTGTCTTTGTTTCCAGATGAATCTTATATATAAAAAATTCTTAAGACTCTACTGAAAAACTGTGAGAAATAATCAACAAATTAAGCCATAGGATACAGAATCAATACACAGAAGGTAGTTGCATTTCTATACATTAACTATAAAAAGAAATAAAGAAAACAATCTTATTTATATTAGCATCAAAAATAATAAGATACTTGGGAAAAAATTTAACCAAGAAGATAAAATATCTGTACACTGAAAGCTATAAGGTTTTGATTAAAGAAACTGAGGAAGACACAAATAGAAAGATGTGCCATGTTAATTAATACACCAGAAGAATTAATATTATTAAAATGTCCAAAACCTCTACAGATTCAATGCAATTCCTATTCAAAATTCCAGTGGTGTTTTTCATAGAAATAGAAAAAAGACCTAAATTTGTATGGAACCACAAAGACCCTGATTATCAAAGCACTCCTGAGAAACAACAACGCTGGAAACATCACACCTCTTGTTTTCAAACTATATTACAAAGATATAGTAATCAAAACAGTATGGTATTGACATAAAAAGAGACCTGTAGAGCAATGGAAGAGAATAGAGAGCCAGAAATAAACCCTTACATACGTAGTCAACTAATATTTGGCAGTGGAACCATAACTCCTCAATGAGGAAAGTGTCTTCCCTAAATGACATTGGGAAAACTAGATACCTACATGCACAAGAAAAAGCATCTTGCACTACTTTCAAAATTTACTTGAAATGGATTAAAGATTTAAACATAAGACCCACACGTATAAGAATAGGTATCTTGCACCACTCACAAAATTTACTTGAAATGAGTTAAATACTTAAACATAAGACTTGAAACCATGAAATGCCTCAAAGAAAACATAGGTGGAAGCTCCTTGACATGGATTGGCAATGACTTTTTGGATATGACACCAAAAGCACAAGCAACAAAAGCAAAAATTAATCATGGAACTACATCAAATTAAAAAGTTTCTACACAACAAAAGAAACACTTAACAAGAAGAAAAGTCAGTGTATGGATGGGAGAAAATATTTGCAAATAATATACCTATAGTAAAGGATTAATATCCAAAATACATAAAGAACTCACAAAATCCAACAGCAATTTTAAAAATCAAAAAAAAAAAATGGACATAGGAACTGAATAGACATTTTCAAAGAAGACATACAAATGTCTAACAATTCTCAGCATCACTATTCAACAGGGATATACAGATCAAAACCACAATGAGGTATCACTTCACACCTGTTAGAATGGCTATCATCAAAAAAACACGATAACAAAGATGTGGAGAAATTGACAAATTGACAAAGATATGGAGAAAAGGGAACACTTGTGCACTGTTGGTAGATTGCTAATTCATGCAGCCACTATGAAAAACAGTATGATGTTTCCTCAAGAAAATTAAAAATAGAACTGCCATATGATCTAGCTGTCTCACTTCTGGGTATATATGCAAAGCAAAGCAAAGAGATATCCACACTTTCATGTTTATTGCAGCACTATTCACAACAGTCAAGATATGGAAACAAACTAAGAGTCCAGCAATAGATAAATGGGTAAGGAATATATGGAATGTCTATACAATGGGATATTTTTCAGCTGTGAGAAAGGAGAAAATCCTGTTGTTTGGGATGACATGGATGGACCTTAAGGGCATTATGCTAAATGAAATAAGTCAGATAAATAAAGTCAAATACTTTATGTTCTTAAGTACATGTGGAATCTAAAAAAGCCTAACCCATAAAAACAGAGAGTAGGATGGTTTTATCAGGAGCTGGCAAGTGGGGGTAAATGGGGAGATGTTAGTCAAAGGGTATAAACTTTAAGTTATAAGATGAAGAAGTTTTAAGGAACTAATATACAGTGTGATGACTTCTCCAAAATGTGAGGATACTCTTCTCAACTTTTCTGTACAGCAGAAATTAACATAGCATTGTAAATCACCTATACTTGAAAAAAATGCATTAAAAAAAAAAGAGCTACAGATCACATGTCCTGCTCCTCCTCTTCTCTCAATCTTCTGCCATGGCCTCGAATAAATCTCATTCCTCCAAATACTACTTTACTTGTCTTTCTGAATGCCTGCTGCTCTGGGTGTCTTCTGTGCACCCCAGGTTCCCCCTTCTCCACCTCTCTGTGACCCCAAAGTCAGAGCACATGGGCCACTCCAAACGCTTCCTTGCCTTTCAAGCTCTGGTCACTTTCTGCTGGATCATAGAGTACCACAGGCTACATTCACTCACCTGCTAAAGCTTCCAGCTCTTGACTGGCAGCCCCCTCCAGGGCCATCCACTCCAGTTTCCAGTAACCACTCTTGCCTGTGCTCCTGCAAGCCTAGGTGGGGTTCCCCATCAATTTTAATCTTGGGATAGGCTGCCTTTTTTTTTTTTTTTTTTTTGCTCTTTCATGTTGCTCATACCCTCATAAATCATGCACCTCCTCAATTTCCCAGTGCTAGGTACAGGGGAAGAGATGGTGCCATGGCCACTCAAGAAATGAAAAGGGGGACTTCCCTGGTGATCCAATGGTTAAGACTCCATGCTCCTAGTGCCGGAGGCCCAGTTTCAATCCCTGGTCAGGGAACTAGATTCCACAAACAGCAACCAAAGCCCAATGCAGTCAAAATAAGTAAGTAAATAAAATATTTTTTTAAACAAGAAATGAAAAAGTTGTTAGACGCCAGACCACATTCACAGTATTTGAAGGCAACCTCATGTGTTAGGGCAAGTAGCAATATCATTACTGTAAGAAAGGGAAAAACTGGGGGAAAAAAATCATTAGCAGAACTTCACAGCATAGTTCAGCAACTCTCCCCCTCTGTGTGCCCAGGCTATGAGATAATTAACAATAAAAGTATGTTAAACTTGGTTTTAAAAAGTGCACTAAAAAGAATAAATACCTAAAGGGTGATGAATTCTGTGAGTAAAATCAATTTTTCCTATCCTTAAAACTAAATATAATCATCCATCCCTACATTTAAAAAGTTTACCAAGTGCTTTTACACCGATTTTCTCATTTGTGCTCCTCACATCAACCATAGAAAGTGGTTAGTATTGTTCCCTCCACTCATGAAAGGTAGAGAAAGCGGCTCTGAAAGTTTAAGGGATTTGCTCACAGACTCACATAGGTGGTACAGGCAGGCACTCAGGACTCTACTGGTAGCGTGAGTCTAGCTCAGGGAAGGAATATATTGCCTTGCCAGGCTGGCCTATAGGCTTCACGTTATATCAAACCCATTGGTTGGCTGTGGTTGCCTAGAGTCCTGTTTTGTGAAGGATTCTGAGGCTGAGTGTGGACTTGAGAGAAAAGAGGATTTTGCTTAATTTGCATCTAACAAGGCACAGCATTGAGAAGCAGTAGCATCACTCCCTCTTGTTTTCTAACCATGCGCTGGGTTTGAGAGCATGGGCTTTGGAGGTTCACAGACCTGTAATAAGGCCTGCTCCACTCAATATTCTGGGCTTTCGTTTCCTCATCTACAATCAAAGACCAAAATACCAACTGCCTCAAGGAGCTGTTTCTTTTCTTTCCCTACCTGAATTTATTTTCACGAGAAAAGAAGCTGTCATCCTCATCCAAGGGAACAAATCAATCAGAGAAAACTATTAACAAGACCCATTCTAAACTTAACAGCTGAATAAAGTAGCAGAGTGCAGTAGGGGAAAGGTTGGGCTTAGACACTGGAACCCTGGAGTCTGGCCCAGTCCTGCTTTTACAATTTGTTCTAGAACTTCAGAGAAGTCCGAGAAGAGTTGTCATTCCTCAAGTAAGCCCAGTGGAATGTCCTGTTCATAGAGTCTTTATTAGACACAGGCTACATGATTTGATGGCACTTAAAAATCAGTAGAGAACAGTCCAATATAATTTATCAGTCATCCTTAGATGAGTGTCTTCTTTGCAGATCTTGAGGAGTTCTGTATGAGCTGTGTCATGGAAGGCAAGTTAATTTTCCTAAATAAAGTTTTCTCAATCTCTATAATCAGATCGTTGAAACAAAAAATTTTTGAAAAAGTAACTTCTGTATTGGGGACAGGATTATGGGAATGATTCTTGTCCATTTCTCCACTTCCTATAGGGTTATATCATCTTTATAATAATGACAATAATAGTAGGAATAAAGGATTTAACATCTGCTTGAAATGTTAATCTCCTTAGACTCAGCTTATTTTTCTCTTCTCGTTTTCCCCTTACCTTTGATTTCCTCTCTTACTTTGGAAGTTTTAGTAATGCAGCTCATTTATTTGTTTTGGTAAGTGGCTCTGTCTAGCACAACGTGGTGTGTGTGTTGTGCACGTGCTCAGTTCCCAATAATGACTGAAAAGTGAAAATGCAAGCCTTGGTCACTTAATCATATCTGACTCTTTGCAACTCCATTTTTAGAAGCTTGCCAGGCTTCTCTGTCCATGGAATTCTTCAAGCAAGAATACTAGAGTGGGTAGCCATTCCCTTCTCCAGGGGATCTTCTCGACAGGGATTGAACCCGAGTCTCCTGCACCGCAGGCAGATTCCTTAGTGGCTGAGCCACCAGAGGAGCCCTGATAATGACTGAGGTGTACCTGAAAGATGTGAAAGCTCCTCATGCCTAAAAGTCCATCTTTTTTTCTAACTGGCATCTATGGCTCTCATGGGTCTTTTCCGTGATAAATGTTCCTGGGAGGGACGACAGCTTAAGCCCCCAAACCCTGGGGCATCTGAGTCAATTATAGGTTTCCCAGAAGCTACAAGAGTATTTTGTGAGTATTAAGACCCAGAGGAGGGTAAGAAGGTGCTTGGAACAGGAAGGCTGCTGAATTGTCAAAGGATTCCAGAGGTCTAGTCCCAACTGAAGCTCAAATATAGAATGATGTACCTCTCAAATTCCTCTATCTCAAAGCACAAGGTTTTATATTGGATATGCACCAACCATCAAAACCATCATATTCATAGAACTTCACTACTTACAATGTGTATTATGGATACAATTTACATTTTAAAAACCTTTGTAAGTAATAAAATCATTCTCACTTGGTCAGAGGCAATGTAGCTGAGCAGGACCCTATGGGGGCTTCCCAGAACAGGACTCCACCCACCCACCCATGTCCTCCACCTGCCTTTTGTCTGTAGAAAAACTTTAGTCAAAAATAAATTTAATTAGATAAGTGAGAAGATGCAAAAAGAAAGGAAAACAGTCACACAAAACAAAACAATAATAGTTCTGCCATTAAACAAAGTCAAGGACTTTTAGTTCCTTCTCAAGGGCTGTAGATAATATTCTGAGTCAGGTCCTTTGAGCTGTTTTATAGATACTGACACCCCCACCAGATGGAAGAAGTTAACTGTCTACTGCCCAAAACTATGTAGACCCCAGACCAGTTGGAACCAGAAGGTTGATGATGTTAATGCCTGATTACCTCACCAATCGGAAGAATATCCACAAACTGATCACATATATCACAAGTTCCCTCCCTCACCCTGTCTGTATAAACTTTTCCCTGAAAATCTTCAGGGTGTTTGGGACATTTAAGCATTAACTGCCCTGGATTCCTTGCGTGGAGCCTGCAGTAAACATTATACTTTGCTTCACCATTGTCTGGCATCAGTAGACTGGCTTTACGGCATACAGGTAAGCAGGTCTGAGTTTGGTTCCAATAAAAGCAATGTAAGTTGAACTCAGGTCTGTGTTTTTTGCTCATGATAGATGGCATGTTCTCCTTTTTACTCTCTAAATCTGGAAAAATGTGTTTCATGTATCTAGATCTCATGTACTTCTAATTTTCTCATTTGATCAGTCAAAATGTCATTGTGAGACTGAACAACAAATGAATGAATGAATATACATATATACATGTGTAATATTCATTATATATATATACACACACACACATAAAACACGTATCTCACAGCCCACAAATCTTGTTTAAGTGGCTCTTTCAGGAAGATTTATTAACACTTCTGCTTTACAAAGAAAGTTTAAAAAAGAAAGAAAATGAAATGAAACAATGACTGTTCCCTAGTGCAATTACTGTGTCAAATATTCCCCTAGGGAAAGGAATTTGCTCTTATTGTGAAATAAATTAATATAGAAACCAGACTCCTGCGGTAACTTTTCTTTATCCCCAGGCAGTATTTTCCCACTACCGTTTTCAGAATTCACTTTTGGCGATTCACATATGGGAGGTTGGAAATAGCTAGAAATTGTATGTTAGAATTTCAAATATATTCCCATTTCCAAAAATGTTAGCAGCTCCCCAAATTATCAGGGTGCGCACAATCATTTAGAGATCGCCTGCCCCAGAAATCAACTGCTTCTCTTCTTCATCCACAGGAAGGGTAAGAGCTTTGTCCTACCATCCACTCAGCTGCCACAAATCAAGATTTCTGTCCCTGCAGCTACCATTTGCCCAGAAAATTCAGGAAAGCCAAGGCCCTTTGGGCTCTAAGAAAAGTGCAGAGACAGCCAAGCATAGTCTTTTCCCCATACCCATAAGTCAGCCTTCACTGGACACCTTCACTACCCAGGCTGCCAGCACAAGCTCGCTCTGATTCCTAATTAGGTGTTCACTGCTCAATGAATACTCCATTAGCCTCACACTCTCTTAACATCAAACCATTAGACAAAATTCACTTCATCTCAGCCATGTTATGAATGAACTTAGAATCAACGGTTGAAATCCATGCTGGCTGAAATTCACTCTAAGCTAATCTTAAATCAACATCACAAGGCCAGTGTATGCAAAATTGACTAGGGAAAGTCTTAACCAAACTACAGAGCAAAGCAGAGTCTTGAGGAGGAGGTTGGTTATTCAGTGGAGGGGAAAGGGACAGGGACAGGAATCTGGACTATACAGTGCAAACAAGTATTAGGCCTGGAAAAAAAAAGATAAAGGCTGTTCTTTGTTGACCTTTGTGATTTAAGCATCTGTGCCTGGCCTCTTTGTGTCTTGGGAGCCTTGATGATGAACTAGTTCAAACGTTTTTAGGTAGCTCCCTCCAAGGCAGGTATTTTGTCCCTTAAATGTAAAAATGACAAGAAGACATAGCATCAACTTACATTTACCGAGTTCTTACTACGTGCCAGGTTTTGAGCTAAGAGCTTTATATGTTTAGCTTGCTTAGACTCACAGCCTGAAAGTTGGGTATAAGTTTTATCTTCATTTACTGGGAAAGAAAACTGAGGCCTAAAAACACAGCTATCATTCCAAAGGACAGAGAGCCAGCAAGCCCTGCAGATCAGAGGCCCTATGTCCTATACTATGATCACTGTCTACTAGAAGGATTTTCAAATGCCAACAGCCTCAATAATCATAAGTATCATTATGGATCATTTATTAGGCACCAATTATGTTCATTTGGGATGGGTGTGTATAAAAGTATAGTGTATTTTCACTCTGTTAGTTTTGGAGTCAAGCTGACTTGTATGTGAAATATTGGTACAGGGTAGTAAACTGGTTAAGAACCAAGCTGTGGCATCAGATGCTCTCGGATCAAGTTTCTGCTTGCTACTTGCTGTGTGACTTTGCACAAGTTACTTGACCTCTCTTAGCCTCATCTATAAAATGAAAACAATAATGGCGCCTACTTAATAGAGAGGTTGCAAAGGAGATCATCTAAGGAAAGTGCTCAGAATGGTGCCTGGTGCATAGTGAAAGTTAAATAAACCTTGTAACTATTTTCCTGTGTTGATACAGAAAATTTTTTAATTGTCAGTAAGTAGGCAACCAGTCAGTCTTAAAGGAAATCAACCCTGAATATTCATTGGAAAGACTGATGCTAAGACTGACACTCCAACACTTTGGTCACCTGATGTGAAAAACTGACTCATTGGAAAGACACTGATGCTGGAAATGGTTGAAGGCAGGAGGAGAAGGGGATGACAGAGGATTAGATGATGATGTTGCATCACCAACTCAATGGACATGCGTCTGAGCAAACTCCGGGAGATGATGAAGCACAGGGGAGTCTGATGTGTGGTGCATGGGGTCATAAAGAGTAGGACACGAATGAAAGACTAAACAATAAAGGTAACCAGTATGACTCCTCCACTAAAAATATATGTGGTCACATTGTGGTTTTACACCAATAATCTTAAGATGATAGACTTCTCTTTTTAATGGTGTTGATTTAGTTAGCCGATTAGTTTCATTGGGCATTTTAAAGAACGCATCTTTGGATCCATCTTCTTCTGAATTGCTTGGACTGAGGGAGACAATGCACTGAAGAGTGGGGGAGGGACATAGAAACAAGAAGGAGAGTAAACAGCATTGTAAAATTCTGAGAAGTTATCGTGTTCTCTAAAGAGAAATATTAAGGGATTATATTCTTTCCTATTCATTCTTACATCCACATTGTACAGAATTTAGAAAACAGAAAAATGTACAGAAACATTTTAAAGACAAAAAGAAGAACATTCACTCCCATTATCATAACACTACTGCTATTTTGAGACAGTAAGCAGTAAGCCCTGGCATGGCCAGACCAATTGAGAAGAGAAAGTGGCCATTCTGATTGGCCAGTGGCTCCCCTAACAGTTGTTATCTGTTTTGAATATTGCTCCTATGTTTCTGTGTATGTTTCATCCCTGTGCATTTATTTTTAATTACATGAGGAACATACTGAATATTGGTTTGTTCATACTTTTTAATTGTTTTTATCATGTATAATGAACTTTTCCTACCATCAGACATTCTTTGAAGGCATCATGTTAAAATCATTTACTAATAAGGCAAGCAAATAGATACACTATGATTTATTTAGCTGTTCTATTACTGTTCAGTATTCATGTAGCTTCCATTTTTTGCTATTATAAATATCTTTATACATAAAAATTTGAGCAGCTAATGTGTTGTCATTTGAGCACATATTTACTTCCATAGTAAAATAACATTTTAATTTTAGAACAAGTTGTTACTTCTGCAAATCACTGGTTATTTGGTATGTTTGTGAGTTTCAGTTTTTTGTTGTTGTTTCAGTCAGTAAGTCGTGTCTGACCCTTTTGCAACTAGAATGAAATTTATACCAGCCTTTCATATAATATTGGTTTCCCAGGTGAAGAAACTACCTGCCAATGCAGGAGATGCTAGAGACTTGAGTTCGACTCCTGGGTTAGGAAGATCCCCTGGAGTAGGATATGGCAACCCACTCCTCTATTCTGGCCTGGAAAATTCTGTGGACAGAGGAGCCTGGTGGGCTACAGTCCATGGGGTCATAAAGAGAATCTACTGAGTACACATGCCTACATATACTTTTAAATGTAAATGAATGTGAAAGTATCCTTTAAAAGGTAATTGCTATAACCTATGTTATCGTTGTTATTTATGGTAATATTAGTATCATCAATTGCTGATGTTATAAACTCTCTGGATTTTACCTTGACTTGAAGATTTTTTGACTTTTAACAGATTTATTCCTCACCTAAACAACATGGTAATGCAGTTTTATTTGCCTCCACCTAAAGATATGTCATGGAGAAGGCAATGGCACCCCACTCCAGTGCTCTTGCCTGGAAAATTCCATGGAAGGAGGAGCCTGGTAGGCTGCGGTCCATGGGGTCACTAAGAGTCAGACACGACTGAGCGACTTCACTTTCACTTTTCACTTTCACACACTGGAGAAGGAAATGGCAACCCACTCCAGTGTTCTTGCCTGGAGAATCCCAAGGATGAGGGAGCCTGGTAGGCTGCCATCTATGGGGTCGCGCAAAGTCGGACACGACTGAAGTGACTTAGCAGCAGCAGCAAAGATATGTCATACCCTTCTCTTGCCATTATGTGATGATTGTGCCGTTGCAAAACACCAAATATTGGCACAACAAGGACCTGAACACATTTCATTAAACACCTGTCCAGGTAAGAGCAAAAGGGAAAGTCAAATGGACATCTGTTGTTTGCTTCTTCATTGTTTGGCACACACAATACCCCTTCCTACTAGACATTAATACCTTGAATTTCTGGAACATGTTTCTACCATGATGGTGAAGCCTAGAACCTTCTAGAAACCATGATGTGGAACCTGAGGATAGAGTGAACAATGGACAAGGACAAGCTGAGAAAGAAAGAGATTGGGTCAAACTTATAGTTTGGAAAGATGGCAGGCTAAGGATAGCCTGAAAAACCCCCTACTATACATACGCAGAAATGCTAGATACACTAGACATGAAATATTTCTTAACGCAAATCTGAGCTCATACAAAGGAGAAAAAAACTGTGAGAATATACGCACACAGACACACACAGTCATTCCCTCCCTCTCCTCTCCATCTCTCTCTCTCTCTCTCTCTCTCTCTCTCTCTATATATATATATATATATATATATATATATATATATACACATACACACATATATGTATATAAGTCAAGTCAAAAGTTATCTTGCAGGCTTCCCTGGTGGCCCAGTGATTAAGAATCCACCTTGCAATGCAGAGGACACCAATTCAATCCCTGGTCCAGGAAGATCTTGTGTGCTGTGGAGCAACTAAGCCCATGGGCCACAACTGCTGAGCCTGTGCTCTGGACCCCAAGAGCCACAACTACTGAAGTCTGCACATCTAGAGCCTATGCTCCATGACATGAGAAGCCAGCCACTCAATGAGAAGCCCATGCACTGCAATTAGATTAGCCTTGGCTTGCCACAACTAGAGAAAGACTGCACATAGCAATGAAGATCCAGTGCAGATAATTTAATAAATAAAAAAATTTTTAAAAGAAGTTAGCACGGTTAATCTTAATCCACAGATATAAAGTCAGCTGAAGATGGTAAAGTGGCAGAAAATGAGTAAAGATCTCAAAAGATGAGCTCAGATCCCCACCAGAAAGACTTCCAAGGTAGTCAAGTGAGTGATGGCCATCTCTCTTTCTAAATGGCAAAGGAGAGCACTAAGTAATAAGGAGTGACCGACACAACAGAGGAACTAGAGATGGGGTTTACAGAAGAGGAGGTAGCCAGTGAAAGTGGGAGGAAATCATTCCCGGGCCTTATTAAGAAGACATCTGTTTGGTACCTGACAATATAATCTTTAGTACTTTCAAGCAAGTGGATTTATGCTGACTCTCATATTTATGCTATAATCTTTGCCATATGTTAATGAGATTGACTGTACATGAGATAATCAATTTTTTTCAGCAGCTTGTATCTTAAATGTTATTCTGGCTATCTTGATTATGAGCTTAAATACCAGCCTGGTGATGGATTCACCTTTTAACTTTTCTCTCTTAAAAAGAGCAAAATCGGGAAATCGAAATGTACCCCACATAGATTTTTCAATATATAGTGAAAGTTAGTAATGGCACAGTTGTAGCTGAGCTGGCATTTAAACATGTAATCTGCTGACCTTGAATTCCAAAGCAATTTCTTATCCCTTAAAAATTTGGAACATATAAAAATTGTATTAGCATCAATTATTTTAATCATTTTTGTTAAAATTTATCTTTCTCAATTTCGGTGCATTGGCATTATAACCCACTATCTCTTCTTGTCTCAGTTCCCTTATTAATATTCATTGGAAGTATCTGCTACTTCAATAAACCCAGACTAACTTTTTATTACATATTCATAAGCATTACTTTCCAAAGGTTTTGAGCTAAATTTTGAGCTACTTCCACCTTCAATGAAAATAATAATTTGTACTTCATACTAACGTAAGTGACACCTCCAAGATGGTCTAAAGTAATGAATCAGGATGGACTTCAACTCAGCAAGCACCTTCTCCTTGCCCACTTGCAACCAAACATTATACCATTCTTGTGTTAATCAACAGTCTTCTTGCCGAAGGGCGTCCAAGGACAAAGACCAGAATTGACCACTTCAGCCCAAAGCAGGGTTCCTTAACATGGAGGTTCTGGCAGGATTCTCAGCATTTTGTGAATCTCCTGTAATATGAACAGCCTGCAGGATTTGGGGTACCGGTGTGTGGATACATTTGTCTGGAGAAGAAAGTCTATAATTTTTATTAGATTCTCAAAGGAAGATTTGATGATATGATGGGAATGGTGGTGGCAGTAATGGTAATAATGATAATTTTGAACCCCTAGCCTATGAATATTTTGTCTGGATTTACATCGAAAATTGTTGGATTCATGTGGTGAGTACATGGAGGGTCATGTTGTACATAAGCAGACGTCCTTAAGGATAAATAAATGCTTCAGAGTCCATGCTCACCTCTTGTGTTGAGGAGCTGGGGCAGGGGTGTTGAACTAAGAATATGTAGATTGTGACCTACTGAGTGAGGAGCATGCATTGTTCACAAGGGGGTGGCAGACAGCTCCCTCAGCATCCAGCTCCCACTTTGGGGAAGTGAAACCATCCACGGGGTCATTTTAAGGGCACAATGTCAATACATCCACAAAAAGGAAGTCGAATCACAAGATCCTAGAAGCCAGAGGGCACAATGAGTCAGGGGAAAGGCAGGCCTCCAACATGCCAGGTCTTCAACAGGGGACCGTTAGGGCGGAGGTCACTAACTTTTGGGCTTTACTGTAGGCGGTTATTTTAAACGGGGCCCTAGGAAAAGCAAAGCAGGAACTGATGGCAAGGCCTTATCAAAATGTCCAGGCTCTGGGTGTGAGGAGGGTTATCAGACTATAAAATGCCTACATGGAAACTCTGAAAAACAAGCTGTTTTTCTCATCACATCTTTCTTCTGGACCTGTGCGGCTAAGTCACAAAGGCTTGTTTCCAGTGCCAACAGATAGATCTTAAGAAGAACCACTGTTAAGGACATGATCAAAAGTATTCTGCAACAGTTCCATGCTATCACAGAAAGAAACAATGGACTAAAGCCCAGAGGTGACTAATGCCATGTGATTGTATCCCAGGCAGCCAAGGTCTTCCGTCCCCATTCTAACAAGAAGTAGGTGGTCATGCAAGTCAGACTAAGAAGCATTGACACCAAAGATGACTCAAGTCAACTTCCCATAGTGACCCAGGATGCTCTGAGGCCAGGACAAAGCTACCTGTGGGGAGGCCCTCCAAGAAAATCTATAGTTGCCCTATAAAATGTGAAATTTAGGGGCACACCAATCCAAAAACCTCTGCAGGAAATGGCCTGAATTTGTCCTTTATTTTGGCCTATCTTTTACATTACTGCTTGTATTTGACCTGCCAACTTTGCCTCTATCCATCACTAGCCACCCTCCCTCTATGTTAGGTCCCTATCTGCAATCTCAACCTTTCCAGCTCGTTTCTCTGGCTGGCCTTCTTTTGGGCATTCATTAATTTACTCAGCAAATATCTACAAGCTACTAGAAGGCTTTGGCTAGAAGCTGTGCAGCTACCAAAAAAAGGTCACAATCTCTTGCCCCTAATAAGCCTATGGTCCAAATGCATTTGAATACTAAGTTTTATAATTACCAGGTCAAGCTCTAAAAGAGGCCATGGCTCCTGAAACCACCACTATATCTTTGGCCTTAAATCCAAGGATCATCCCTAAGGAGACTCTAGTGCCTCTGAGTTACACCCTTGGTTTGAGTCACATTTGTAAACACATTGATCAAAAACCAACACTCTCATCATGCTGAGAAGCAGGCAATGTCTCCACCAAGGACAATTCCACGCTTCTGAAATATACCACTTTCCCAAGAACCCACAGGCCTAAAAGTCATTACTCCAAGGAATTTAAACTGGTAGGGAACTCAGATCCTCACTTTAATTGGACATTTATCATGAATCACTTTGGGGTAAAGATATTTTTTTAACATCAACATAGTGGCCATCAATATGCCTCATACCCTACCTATGTCAATCTTCATGACAACTCTGAAATACTCATTGCTACTTTCTTCAGGGATGAAGAGCTGAAGCATAGAGAAATTCACAAGGGTAGTAGTAGCAAAGCTAAGACCCATTCCATGTGTCTTAGAGATATTTTGTGAAAGTTATCTTTTTCTGTAAAGTTCTCTTAAGATACCCAGATGAACTCTGTACATCAGTGAAACCCCTGGGACTTTACAAGCCATCCCACTCACTAGTATTATTTCCCTTATGACAGGTAAGAAGAGTTAGAGAAGTTACCGAGTAATATTTTTAAGAATTGATTGATTCATTCAACATTAACTGAACATCTGCTATATATCAGATGCTATCCTGGGGTACTGAGTAGAAACATCATGCTGGCCCTTCACTGCTATATATGCATGAAAGGTGTTATTAGAGACATCAAGATACTAAAACTCCTATAGTCACTGCTGCCCTGGCCACATCTGTCTACCACATTCTGTGTCTCTTTCTATGCCTTTTCCATTTTATTTCTTCAGACACACAAACTCCCATACTCTTTGCCTCCTCCTGTATCAGAATTTACTTTAAGAAATACCTCAATCAATCATTCACCCTTCAGTAGGAATTTTATTGTCTGAGAGGGCCTCTCCCAGGGCTTTTAAAACTAACTTCCAATGAGAAAAATAAGTTGGTTCCTTATCTTTTAAATCTGAGATGTTGGCAAGTACAGCTAAAATTATAACTTAAAAACAGCTAAAATGCCTTCCCAGAATCATATCTGAAGGGAGATGGAGGAAAGCATATTTGAGAAAGGCCAATTATAATCCAAAACTTATGGTGTGCCCTCTTCTGTATCTTGTCTTCTTTATCTATGGGAAGACGCTGCCCTCTTGGTTTTTTTCTGAGATCTCTGGCATGATCTTTACAAGATAATTATTTTTAGAAGTTCACCTGCACTCAATTCCTAGCATAGTGATTCTCTCTGAGGAAACAGAAATCCCTCAAGAGGCAGCTCAAACCCCCCAGGTGGAACAGGAGACCATAAGTAATTTGAGAAAATGCATTCAGTTTTATGTTTTCATAGTTTAAAAATGAAAATGCAACCATCATTTTCATAGCACAGAAATTAAAGTCCAAAAGAAAAGATTATCTTACCTGATGAAGACTGACAGAAGACACTGATTTTTGATGGAGATGATAGAGGCGGGGCAGAGGGAATAAGGAATGTCTCATAACCCTGGCAGTGGGGAAAACAAAAAGGACATTTCAGATACATCAAAGTAAAACACAAGCCTGAAAATATTGGAAAAGACTGCCCTGTTCTGTTCTCAGTTTACATGTTAAATGAGAGAATAAAAGCATCCATCATCCTCTTAACAATTTCATACATATTTTCCTACTACCAGATCCTTTGGCTTATGCCTTCTCCATCTCCAAAGGAACAAGTATGGTGCCTATAATCATGACTTTCCCCTGTACAATCATTTTAGATCACCCAGTGTATTTCAGCTTCTGGGGTAGCCATCACACCACACAAAGGGGAAAGGTGGACTATTGTGCTTGATCCCAAGACCCACCACCACAGCAAGCAGCAGAAGTGATCGCACCACGGAGGAGACCTGAGGGACTGACTCGAATCTTTACAACCCGGGTGCCCTGAATCCGAGCCAGCAGTACCACAGTTTACAAACTCAATTCTCTCCTCAGAAGGATGGTGTCCAGTCTGTAAAATTTTGTTGTGAACCTGGGTGTCTTCTCTATAACATCTATGCTTGAATCTCCTCATACCAGGGCTCCAGAGAAAGACCTCCACCAGCAACCTCACCACAAGCTCCCCAGCAGCCACGATGGTGCCCATGGACTAGGTGATCTGTCATGAGAAGCTACTCTTCCTCCTTTCCCGGTGGTTTCCCAGTAACACCAGGAGAGAGGTTCTGTTCAAATGGGTGTGAACAGCCATAGTGGTTCACCAGGAAACACAGCTTGGGGATTGTTCTTTTTTGTTTTGTTTTGTTTTCCTGGAAGTCTGAGCTGAAGGAATGGATGGGGTCTTTCAACAGTCAGGTTGGCTGGAGACCCCTTAAGTCCCCAGGAGGGGACCAATCCCATATAGAGTAGAGATGATGCTCCACAGGAGGCTGAACTCCTCCTGAGACAGCATCTGGAGATTCAAAATCCAGACCTTCCTAGATGAAAGGAAAAGAGATAGACTTTCCCTTCTTCTTGGTCCGCAAAAAAGCTTACTCCTCAAACTTGAAGGTGCATTGGAATCACCTGAGGATCTTAAAATCCAAATTCTGACACAGGAGGCCAGGGTGGGGTCTGAAACTCTAACAAGCTTTCAGGTGAGGCTAGTGCTGCTGGTCACTTGCCCTTACTCTGAGTAGCAAGGCAATAAACATAACAACCCACCTACTCAGCTAGGTCACCCCTGAGGAGTGGGGGTTTGGGTGGGGGCAGGTACGAGGGAAGAAATTGAAATATGTAGTTGATAGTTAATGTGCTTATGTACTGTTTGTCTTTTACCTTTGTGTCCTATCTTTGTAATTTTTTTTAAAAGGGCAAATATATAATCTAATAAGGACTACTGTATAGTATAGGGAACACTGCTCAATATTCTAAAACGGCCTATATAGGAGAAGAATCCAATAGGAGTTAACGTATTTATGTATATGACTGATTCATTTGCTGTATACCTGAAACTAACATAATATTGCAAATCAACTATAGCCCAATAAAAAAATAAAAAAAATTTAAATGTAGCAAAGAAAAGAAAAAAGGACTAGTTCTGAGTTTTTTTTCTTGCTATGAAGTTGGTATCTGCTCACACCTTGCCTGTAGGTATGCTCCAGAATTCTGAAATATCACAACCTGATACTCGAGCATCTGGAAACCAGGAGACTTGTTCTGAACAGAAGGCTGACCACAGTCATGGTCAGATCTTGATGAGATCTATGCTTGACAAACCAAGGAATATGGATTGTCACATGCATGGGCAGCCTGAGGCCACAGGATAACCATGGCACATCTCCCAGGATACACAGAGATTTGGGTACGGGGCAGGGGCAGCTAACACACATAATTTAATTAATAAATAATTTAAAACATAATTTATATCAGAACAAACATGGATGTTTTATGTGGCAGAATTCAGACTTTAATCCATTTTTCAGATTAAACAGACACCTGAAAGAAAATTTTTCATTGCCCCCAGACCCCAGTCTCCCATGTGATAGAGGGGCATCTTGGTTTAAAAAAAAAATCCTGGAGAAAGGATGACCCATGTGAACCATAGCAGGGCTTAGACTAATGAGCCCACAACCATCTCCGGGGACACAGACAGGGAGACACCCGGAGCAATGGCAGCAGTTCCCAAAAATACAATCCCCACTCAGTCACCCACGGAGAGTTTAACTGTCATGTCCCACCTCTGTCAATCCTCAGCTCTGTAATCTTATATTTTCAACTGAACTAAACGTTGCCAACAACTTGTCCCACAAATATCATTACAAAAACACGTCTACGTTGGTTCTACACTCACCCCTTCCAGACTTTCTCCTCTTCTCACATTTATTTCCATTTACCTAGAGAGAAACTTGGAGAAGGCAACTGCAACCCACTCCAGTGTTCTTGCCTGGAGAACCCCAGGGACGGGGAAGCCTGGTGGGCTGCCGTCTGTGGGGTCGCACAGAGTCAGACACGACTGAAGTGACTTAGCAGCAGCAGAGACAAACTGAGCACTTTCCTGGATTTTTCTCTCCTTTGCCTACAAGATCCAGTCTCTACATCTTGTCATGTCTGATGATGCCCCAATCTCCTGAGGCCGTTCTCTCCCTCTCCGCCTTGACTTAGCCCTCATCTCCTCTTGCCTGGACCACTGCCATCTAGTCTCCAAGCCAGTCTCGCTCTTCGGGGCTACCTTCCACTTCAATATTCCCTGCACTCACTGGCTGCTGGAATGATCTCCCTAAAGTAACAACACAGACCTGTCCTTTCTTGTCTGAGAGCTTTAACTGATTCCACTCCTTGTCCCCATCCTTCTCTCTGGATCAGATCCAAACTCCCAAAATGAGCTTTCTAAAGGCCCTTAATAACGTGGTCTCCAAACTGCAGTACCAGCCTCTGCCTCTCACCCCTCTGTGTGGGTCTTCTTCTTTTTGTCATTCTCTGGCCCACACCATGTTCCAGGATCACTACTCTGCCCACAAAGTGTTCCTTCCACCTAGAATGATTCTTGCACCTTCTCCAGCTGATGAAATCTGCTATTCTCTAAGACTCGATTTAAACATGGCATAATTTATGAAACAGACTGCAGGCCCCATGCTGATATAATCTTTTCCTTCCTGGCTCCAACAGTACACCTGGTACCCGCTTCTATTACTGACCTTTGCCACCACATCATGATTATATGTCTATTATGCGCTCTTCACAAATCAGAGCCAGGTATCTCTGCAGCTCCCAAGTCTAGCCCAGGACAACCCAAGGAATGAGTGCATGAAGTAATGGAAGGTGGATTCTTTTACCCAGCTTTCTGTTTAGTTCCTCACCTTTCTGACCCAGGTAGGAGGCTACTGATCCCACGTGAGAGAAGACAGGAGTGAGGGAGCCATTAACCATTTCTGTCCAGTTGAAAGTCCTCCCCTTAGCCCAGGGGAATGCCAGGAACCAAAACCTTACATGAAAATGTTGTTCCTGCATCGTTGGTTCTCTCACGTCAGTCCAGTTGGTGACACTGCTGATTTCCAGCTGTGGGTTGGAAAGAGAGGGAACAGATATGTTTCTGGGCAAAAATTCAGGATAGAAAAACTGGATGTCTTCAACCTCCTTAAAGTCAAGTTTTTGTCATTTCAAAATCCTATGAATGAATTCCCAGGACATGAAGGTATAAAGGAACTTGAAGTCCAAGTAAATGTGATAAGAATTGCCAGTGCTGGTACTTATTAGGTCTCTAATATTTATGTCAACACAATCCAGCACTGTCATGATATATATCATGTCTTCCTAACCAAACTGTAAGCTTCTGAGAGCATATGCTGTATTTTTACCTACACTGGGTTAACTCTCTGGGCCTAATGCTGTCCTTTTAATACAGGAGAATTCCAATAAATACTTAATGATCAAGGGTTGCCTGTATACATGTATGTCTATATATACTAAATAATTTTTTTCTCCTGTATTTTGCCTACAGCTTTCACTTAAAAAATGGAAAGAGATGGAACCAATCAGGTTTTGCAAACAAGACAGGCATATAGGCCTGTGCCGATACCTAAATGGGTTTTGCTTTTGGTCCTGCCGGAGGCAGGGGGATAGATTAGTTAACTCCTCCAGGGGTCTTCCAGCCCTGTGGTTTCACTCTGCATTTTTCTCCTGAGAAAGTCTACGTAGTCAACTATCTACCCGATGCTGAGACATCACTGTGGATTGAATCTGGCATCTAGAAACCACACTGGTGAATCTTAAGTATGTTAATATGGATAATTTAAACCTTATAAATAGCTTCCCATAATGTGTTTCTTGCCTGAGGGGGTCTTTTGGTTGCAGTACAGTACAATCAGGCTTGAGTTTGCAACTTAAAAAGAAAACCAGAATTTGAGAAGTATAAATTTTTATGTAGCTTTTTCTTTCACAAGCTCATGTTTATTAAAAGGGCTGGTGGTAAGCCCAGGGAAAATGGAGCTGTGAAAGGGACACCAGGAGGTTGCGTCAGCTCTCTGTGGGTTCTTCCTTATTAAATTGGTGTGGTTTCAAAATCAAAAGCTAATTATTCCAATATTCTCACCTGAGTTGGGCAGCCTGCCTGGGCTATGATGACTCCCGCTGAATCTTCACCAATGGGCAGGTAAAATTTGGGTGATGACACCTAGAGAATGAATAAAGCAGGAAAAAATATACGAAACTTTACTACTCTATTCCTAATTTAGAAACAGCTGAAAACATAAATTGGGTTTTAACTAATTTAATAATTATTTCCACACTGCTTATCTTTTTAGCTCAACGTCTTCATTATCTTCTAAAACAAGTGTCAAGATTATAAAAAGAGGTTCTTAGGACTTCCCTGGTGGTCCAGCAGCTAAGACTCTGTGCTCCCAATGCAGTGGGCTCAGGTTTGATCCCTAGTCAGGGAACTAGATTCCACAAACTAAGATCCAACACAGTCAAATAAACAGAAGAAATATTTTAAAAACATTATAAAAGAAATTCTTTTTTTCCCCCTGCCATCTCCCAGCTCAGCTCAGATTTCTTCTATGTGGACTGGTTCTCAGGCCATTCCCAGTGGCTGAGCCCAGCACCTCTGCTGTGACTGAAGAAGCCACACTTTAAACCTCTACTTTGCTTTATAAGAGATTCTTATACAAACAGCTCCTTATGTGTGCTTAGACATTTGTCTAGTGGTATGGAACTTTCCAGAGAAGTTTCGTCCCCAAGGGCCCTTCTATAAGGTGTTTGTGGGTAGTCAACACCCATGGAAAGCCCTGTTGAATGAATTCAGGAGGGCATCCACCCTGGCAGTCCCTGGTTACCAAATCCAGAAGTTCTTAGCTGAGAATGTTGAGCAAATTATATTTTTAACTTGTAGTTCATTTTGTAGTTATCAAAGAAATCAAACAGCATGAGAAGTTCCTGAATTTCTTTTTGAAATATGACTGAGTTGGCCAAATAGCAATTTTGAAAATGCAGGTTTGAGAATCAGACCATGTGAACAGATCAAAACTCCACCATTTGGGGGTGGGGGGCTTCAGTTTCCTTGTCTATAAAATGAGATCATAAGAGGAGCAGCTTCAAAGAGTACTCAACAGAATTAAATGGGAAAATGTAATCAAAATGCTTGTATAGGGGAAGTTCTCATTACATATTTGCTATCATTATTATAAATATGCAATACTTGTGCTTCCAGGAGCCTTACCAATAAAGCAAATAGAGTGTGATCCTAACTTCTAGTGAATTTACAAATTATTAAACAAGGCTACTGGCATCTGGTCCCATCACCTCATGGGAAATAGATGGGGAGACAGTGGAAACAGTATCAGACTTTATTTTGGGGGGCTCCAAAATCACTGTGGATGGTGACTGCAGCCATGAAATTAAAAGACGCTTACTCCTTGGAAGGAAAGTTATGGCCAACCTAGATAGCATATTTAAAAGCAGAGACATTACTTTGCCAACAAAGGTCCATCTGGTCAAGGCTATGGTTTTTCCAATGGTCATGTATGGATGTGAGAGCTGGACTGTGAAGAAAGCTGAGCACTGAAAAATTGATGCTTTTGAACTGTGGTGTTGGAGAAGACTCTTGAGAGTCCCTTGGACTGCAAGGAGATCCAACCAGTCCATCCTAAAGGAGATCAGTCCTGGGTGTTCATTAGAAGGATTGATGCTGAAACTGAAACTCTAGTACTTTGGTCACCCCATGTGAAGAGTTGACTCACTGGAAAAGACCCTGATGCTGGGAGGGATTGGGGGCAGGAGGAGAAGGGGGCAACAGAGGATGAGATGGCTGGATGGCATCACCGACTCGATGAGCATCAGTTTGGGTAAACTCCAGGAGTTGGTGATGGACAAGAAGGCCTGGCATGCTGCGATTCATGGGGTCGCAAAGAGTCAGACACGACTTAGCAAATGAACTGAACTGACTGAACTGAATACAGAGGAATCGATCAAGAAGAACACTGATGCATCTATAAGTAATCCAAATACTTTGAAAATAAATTGCTTCTTTAAGTCCCATGCTTTTAAACAAACTATAATTATGCCATGGTTTTATCTATATACATGATCACTGTGAGAGAGACAGGGGTCTCAGTGGGAAGGCTTCTATCACCCTCCATGAGGCTTGGCAGTCAGGCTCCCATCACTGGCATGACACCATGGTGAACAGGTACCAGACTGAAAGGTAGAGGACCTGAGTCTCGTGTTAAATAGCACAAGTCTGGATAGAGTCACTTCACTTCCCTGGGCCTTGAGCTCCTCAGCTTTAAAATGAAAAGACACAACTAGATGGTTCTCCTCTCCCCATCACTACCCAGGTTTCATAGTCCATCCACCGACAACAAAATATTTGCCATTCTGAACACCTGAAAGTTCTATTTACTTTACAAATAACATAAGTACCATATATGAATGATAAATGTTCAAGAGATGTTATTCATCCAGAGTGGCTTGGTCTTAGAATTAAAACTCCTAGAGTGTGCATAATGAACCCTTGATTGGATGACTCACATGATACTTGAGGATGTGGCAATGCCAGAAGTTGGTTATTAGAGACAAAAGACATAAAACTGTACCACAAAGTGTGAGCTTTGCTGTGGGGGGGTGAAAGAGTTCTACATAAGCTTAAGTTGGCTGCCCTTATGTGTTACTGCTTTTAAAATTCAGAGTGTACTTCTGAAGGTATATGTGAAATGAAAATGTTTCACTGTTGTAGGAATCATGATATTATCTAGCATATAATTCTGGGTCTGGTACTACCAAGTTCTAGAACCATAGCCAAGTCAGGCAAACCACTGTGAATCTCCTTTTTCTCCATGTAAATTGAGGTGAGGATCCAAAGACATAATAGATGTGAAAACTCATTGGAAAATAAAAGCCTTCATGCTGTGCTGTTCTCAGTCACTCAAGTCATGTGCGACTCTTTGTGACCCCATGGACTGTAGCCAGGCTCCTCTGCCCATGGGATTCTCCAGGCAAGCACACTGGAGTGGGGTGCCATTTCCTCCCCCAGGGGATGGATCTTCCCCACCCAAGGATCGAACCCGGGTCTCCAATGTCTACTGCACTGGCAGGCAGATTCTTTACCACTGAGCTACCTAGGAAGCCCAAAAACCATCCTACAAATGCTATAAACTGTTATCCTGCTCTGCCAAAGAAATAGAAAGATCAGTTAATTCAAGTGGGATGGATTCAGCATGCCAGTTCTTTGAGGTGAAGAGACCCATCAAACGGATGGATTGTCAGAATCGTCCACCCAGATGCTGGCTGCTCTGTCAATTCAGCCTAAGTCTTGAAGCCATCTCTCATGCTATCTACGCTCCTTGTCAAAAAGACTTAAGTTTTAATTACCCAACAAATCTCAACCTGCTACAAAGTAAAAACTACAAAGAGTGAGTATGTGTGATCCACTTTTAAAAAAAAAACTCACAAGCTAACATCCTGAAGAAACAGAAATATAGCTAAGTATTCCCAACCTGTGGCCATTCACGAACAGTTATACGAGTGAGTGTGTGGCTGGTGCATTCTAGATTGCCATGTGGCAAAGGATCTCATTCATTTCACTGCAAAGTTTACTGTAACCCCATCTGAGTCTTCTCTTTCTGACCAGCCTGTTGCTACAACATGAATACTTCACATTCTTGGTTTCCAATTGAAGGTGAGAAACCATGTTTTGAGAGCATTTTACACCTGCAATAAAAAGAAGGCAACAAGAAAATATGCTGAGGGATTCTTCTCTAGTCCAGAAAACCTAAATAAAAGTCTCAAACCAAGCACCACTGAAGCAGTGGCAGCAATTAGAAAAGTCAGTAGTATCTGCCTCGTTATAATCTAGACTCCACAAGAGTGCCCTCTTAGGAACACAGTCCCTTTCCTTTCTTCTTACATTCATATCTGATTTGGGGGATCATTGTTAAACATTTAACTGGATTGATTCAACTGACTCGCTATATTTTGACAGCTCAAAGTATCAAGTTATTTAATTAACTCATTTTCAATTAACACGGTTGCTGCTAACCTGGTGTAAATTAAGTCTCCTCAGACTCTAGAAAAAGAGAGAAAGGAGGCCAATGGGACAGAGATTTCTATTGCATATCTCATTCTATTGGAAGTTTCCAGTTCAGGTCAGACCCATAAAATAATGCCTTTTTTGTGGTTAAGTGTTAACTGACAGCCAGGTGCTAAGAGAGTGCTGAATCAGCCCAGAAGACGGGGTGGGTGGAAGGGAGAAGAAAGTTTGGTTTATAGGCTGAAGTGAGCAAAGGAAACAGAACTGGCAAGAGTTATACATTGCTCCAGGCGGGCACAGGTGGATGGAACTGCAGGCCAGGTCAGAAAAAGAGAAAGATTTATGTCCTGTGCAAACAAAAGGCCAGAAGAAAAATCACCAATCCGGTTGGGCAGCTCTGAAGTGAAGGAAACATCTGTTCATACAGTGAAGGAACGGTCAGGTAAGACAGGCTGGAAACAGTCATCAGAAGGCCATCTGCTGACCTGGGACAGCATACCCTCGAGGCACGGAACAAATCCTGTCCTCCAGGAGGCCACACAGTGGGGCCAGGACCAGCCAGGCCAGGAAACAATGCCAGGACGAGGCATTAAAGTTACATGAGCCTCATGGAAGAAGTTGCCTGGCGAGTTTACTTCCGAAATGTGAAGTCGAGTGGAAACACAGTGTTTTCTTCTTTGAGAACTTGGCAAACCCACTCCACTGGGCCTCTCCATGAAGCAAGAATGCAGAGAGGTAGTTCATCAAATGCTTGTGGCCAGTACCCGTCACTTCTGCGGAGGCTGCTGCTCCGCCCCTCCTGGTTTCTGGTTGGGGGAGCTGTCAGCTCAAGGCAGCTGCTGTCTTGGGGGTGGTACCATAGAACACCAAGAACTTGTGGCCCAAGTGAGACAGTGGATGGGAGGTGGCCTTTGACCATGGAAGGCAACCCACTGGGCAATAAGATGGGCAAGCCAGAGGAGCACAGAAAGGCGGGGGAAATGAGAGCAG
This sequence comes from Odocoileus virginianus, assembly GCF_023699985.2. Taxonomy (NCBI): domain Eukaryota; kingdom Metazoa; phylum Chordata; class Mammalia; order Artiodactyla; family Cervidae; genus Odocoileus; species Odocoileus virginianus. The sequence continues at coordinate 37,365,720 of NC_069679.1, read as the reverse complement.
GAACTGGCAATGACCTTGCATTAATGGGAAGCACACCCCACTGGAATAAAGGCCGGCATGAGTGGGGCTTTGCTCTAAAGAAGCCAGCAGTAGCTAGGTCCTTCCAATACTAATGAGCATCATTATAGCCCTTGGACAAATGAGCCAAACTTCAGACAAAAGGTGGGAGAAGAAATTTATGTCATAATACAAAATACCAAATGTATGACCAAATGCCAGGGAAGACCCAGCTGATAATTGGTGGGACTGCAAAGGCAATCAGAAGAAAAAACTTACTGTCTGAAGTACTAAGATTAACAAGAGTGAGTGAGTGTCACGGCATTATTAGTTAGTGACCAAAGTATCAATACAAAGCTGAAGTTAAATCCTTGACCATCCTCTCTTCTCTCTCCCTTACCCCATATTTCTATATCTATGTCCTCATGGTGCTATAATTTACAGACACACACATACTTTATATTCATACACATGGAAAGAGTGAAAATAGTAACATTTGTTGATTCCTTATTGTATGCCGAGCTCTCTTCCATATCCCTTTACAGGTGTTAATTTATTCAATCTTGGCAACATGCCTAATGAGGTGGAAACTATTTCTGTCCCCATTTCACAGATACGGAAATGAAGTGCAGAGAGCATAAGCCAGATAATACAGCTGACAAGTATGTGAACTGAGATTTGAGCCAGGCATTCTGGGTCCTCAGCAAGCATCTTCATTTTTGTTCCTGAAATCTCAGATCAGGGACTTTGGGGATAAGTGGTTCGCTTTCCACTCTGAGTTCTGCACAGCCAACACTCTCCACACTCCAGTCCTCAAGCCCACTGCTCTCTGAGGTACCATTCCCTCATCTCTGTCCATTCAGATTCTCCTCTTTCTTCATGTGTCAGTTCAAGACTCAGGAGGCTAGCCAGCTGCATGCCAAACCATTTCCTCTTTTAGGCCCACAGCAAGACTATATTTCCCAATCATTTGCATTTAAGGGCAGCTATGCGACAGGCTCTAGCCAGTGGAGTGTCAACAGGAGTGAAATGTGCTTCCTCCAGTCCTCACTTATGAAACACTGAACATGGAACCCTCCTTCCAGTTTGAGGCAGATAAGCATGGAGCCCTGGAAGGCCACATGTAGAAGGAGTGAAGCCATTTGATAGATGGTCCTGATTCCTGATTGCTGGAAGACCACTTACAGTCAGGAACTCCTATGTGGGTCCTCATGTAAGGAGGAAATAGATTTCAACCATCATATTTGTACCTGGAAGTCTGTTTAGTTGCAACAGCCATCAACACCCTAACTAACATGAACTTTGATGCATCCACCTCTGCACTAGGTTTTGTGTTTATAAGCTGATTCCTGACCTTAAATAATGCACAGAAAAGAGGGAAAAGAGAAAGAGAGGTAAATAACATAAACAGAATACAAAAATGTCGCAATAGCAGAATGTCTACTATTTCGTGAGAACACTGCTAGAAGCAGGAAGTCAGGAAAAGCCATTAGAAATAGTGACCATAGAGGAAGGGGTGGGGTTAGCATCTCTCTCTGATGAACCCTCCAGTTATTCCATTCCAGTGAGGATACTGGGCCTCACTTTATGTCACATGGTGAAAACTGTCCCAGAAACACCAGTCACGGTGCCTACCACACTCACCAGCTCTGTTCAAGGGACATGCCCTCTTTGTGCCCCACACAGAGGGAAGATGCCTCAAGCTCTGCCTTGAGCACACCTGTTCCCCGAACTAGACCAGAGGCAGCCCCATCTCCAGACTGACTTCAGTCCACTGGGGTGGTCTGATGTCACACTGTGCCCCCTGTAATTAACTAGGTCATTCAGATTCTTCCACTCTGGAAGATGAATGAGGGAGCCTTGAAGGAATTAACCTATTGGAGCAGGATGAAAAAGAAGAAGGTAGGCAGAGAGGACTGGAGACACAGACTGTGCCTCAATGAGAATGCAGACCCCACCACTGACAGGCACACTGGTCAGGGTGGTGGCAAGCAGCAGATGGACCCTGGCTGACTGAAGCAAGAAAGAGATCTGTGAAAAGGATAATAGAGAGCTCACAGAAGCCCTCTAGCTTAGCCTGGGCTGCTATTAAATTCCACAGACCGGATGGCTTCAACAGGAGGCATTCATTTCTCATAGTTCTAGATACTAGAAAGTCCAAGACCAAGGTGCCTGCAAATTTGGCTCCTAGTAGAAACCCCATCCTGGCTTGCAATTTGGCTCCTAGTAGAAACCCCGTCCTGGCTTGCAAACAGCCACACTCTTGCTGTGCCCTTACACGGCAGGACTGGGGGTAGCTATCTTGTCTCTTCCTGTTACAAGGGGGCACTAAGGCCCTCAGAGGGGCTGCACTCTCATGACCGCATCTAACCCTAAGCACCTCGCAAAGGTCCCACCTCCAAATACTGTCACTGGGGTGAATGGCTTCAACATACGAATCTGGAGCTCAGAACAGAAACATTCACTCCACAACAGCCTCAAAAACAGAGCTAGGTTTGGGGCAGGCAGGTTGGGAGGGTTCTGCTGCCAGAAACCACAGAATCACTCTGTAGGTCTATCCCATAACCTCTGCTGCCAACCACTTGAAGGGGACTCATCTCGTTAGCACCTGTGTGCCAGACACTGCCCTGTTCATCTTCAAGGATACGTGTCACCTCCCACCTTCTGCCAGGAACATTTCTGACCACATGTGATCCCCCTACACGAATGGGTGATTTGTCTCTCTATGCCTCTCATGGCCCCATCAGCAGCCTTCAGCATAGTGGTTAAGTGAATGCATCAATATCTGATGAATAAAAAGAACTTCCATTTAATGTGACAGCTGCCTAAAGTAATAAAGCTGCAGTAACAGTAGCTACAATGTATTGGGTATTTACTAAGTGCCAGTAAATTCTTAAGTGCTTTATGTGCAGTCTCTTGTTTAATCTTTACAGTCACCTTATAAGGAAGGCGTTATTATTATCTCCATTTTACAGAGGCAGAAATGTGAACTTAGGGAGGTAAGTAGCTTGCCCAGTTTTACTCAGCAAGTAAATTGGAGGAACAGGACTCAAGTTGTTGATTATATTCCCAAAGCTCACACTCATTATACTCCTATCTAAAATAGACCCCACCCGCAACATGCTCATGTTAAATGCCATTGAGATAAGAAAAAAAAAATTCCCAGAGTCCATTTTTTTTCCCTACTCACTTTTCCCTCCTCCCAGAAAAGTTAATAATGGAAAGACACATGACATATCCACCACAGATTACTGTGTCAGTCCATTCAGCTAATTTCAAAAAAGATGATGCTAATTATTAGAGATAATGAAAACTTGCTCTTCAACCACAATCCAAGGGGAATCGTCCAATTGATTAACAGGGATTTCAACAAACGCATTCAATTTCTCCTGCTCGTTTTGTAATGGATGGGAAAAATTGGTTTGTAGATAGAGATTTTTGGGAGCTAAGTGTCTAAGACACTGAAGGGAGCCACCTCATTAAGTCCTAGGCCTGGTTAGGCAGGCTCTCAAAACCAGAGGCAAAGCCAACGGCAGGTAAACTCACTACAGGCATTATTTAATGAAAGTCTGCACTTTATCAGAGCATTCTTCCTGAGTCCTAGTTTTATTTTTTGCATGATTTTTTTCTCTATTTTTTAACCATTTATGACTCTTTTAAAAATGCATCATTCAAGCAGTTAAAAATAAATCCAGGATTTGCAGAACAGAAAGAACTTAATCATGGCAGCAAACTAAACCCCAGGGACAATTTTAGTCTCCAAGTTAAAATATGGTGTCTCTGACTCCAAGTAAATTGACTTTTCACAGAATACTCTAACATAATGCATAACAGTCAGGCACTCCAAGAGAAGCTCCTGGGTATTGGTCTAGGGCCCACAACCAGCAGCAGATCATAGTGTATGTTGAATAAAATTACCGATTCTGAAGGTCCTCAGCTATCTTGAATATTTTATTAGAAACCTTTTTGTGGTGGAGACCAACTGGGACCTCCTTCTCCTAGGAGCAAGCTGTCAATGGTGGGAGAATTGAAAACCAGAGCAAGTCAAGCTTAATTAGATCCCCCCCCCCCCGCCCCCCCGCTACTTCTAACCTCACTTTCTGACCACGAAACTTGATAAATAATAATACACTGGAATTTGTTCCCCCAGACCTTTCAAAAAAGAAGAACACAATTGTGGCCAGGTAGAGAAAGAAAAATGTAGCAACAGCTTTCAAAGACTCTAGACAAAATATTAGCTGAATGCTACCAATCATGTAATCACAATACTGTGATCAGAAAACTCACAGAAGTGCCTCAAGGGTGGTACTGGGTAAAGAGCAAGGTGCAATTCAGACCCATGAGGAAATAGTTTCTGAGTCTCTGCTTTAAGGCTGGCACCCTCTGGGCAACACAGGAAAACTGACCATATATTCCAGATTTCATGAGAAAAACTTCAAATGTCAAACCTTTTCTTCACTCATTTCTGCATCTCAACATGGTCTCATTAAAGAACAAGTCCCAACTCAGTTCAGAAAATATGACTGCTGAAAAGGATGGTGGGCATAACTCACCATGCACAAGGAGTTAGCACTAGAGTTATGTAGTAAAGAATTAAAAACAAAGGCAGTAAGCATGGATTGCAGAGTTGGGAAATCATCATTCATTACACCAAGCTCACTTTTACAGATTGCTACTTTCTGTTTTGCAGCATGACATTTTTCTAAATCCTTAAGTATGGTAACTTCCCTTTCTTGTGATTTGCCAAAGTGCAGGAGTTCATATAACATTTCAGTGGCTGCCTATGTTAAGATGACTTTCTATTAATAGCATTATTTGTGATGTGGCCTCCTTTTGAGGACACCCCATCTACCCTTGCAATAAGTTTTACAGTATTGCGTTTCACAAACAATTTGATAGGAGCCTGGTTTCTTTTGAAAAATGTGTGCATATCCAATTTTCCCTTAGTTTCACAATACACAACACATCTGTTATTTCAATGATAACAGATGTTATACTGAAATTGTAATAACTTGTGAGTTAACTGTATTCAAAACTTTATAGTTACACACGATCCAATAACTTAATCCTCTACCATTATCTCTTCAAATTGATTTAGCCCTGCAGAAGTTGGAGAAAATCAAATATTCATTGTGTTTGCTTTGTGCATATATACAAAAATCACATCATGATTTATCTCTCCTGGTATTAATCCTGTCTTCTTTGGAAAGATGGGGGTAAAAATCATAACAGGATCAACAATTCCTCTTCTCTTTACTCATGAAGATAAATTTCATAGCCAATTCAGGATTAATATGCATGCATCTGTGTGCAAGCTTTTTTATGGATTTGTAGGCACCCTATAAATCCATTCTGCATTTCTAGCCATTTACCATTTAAATAAATGACCTTTCCTCTTATCTCAGGGGCACAAGCCTCATTTGGCCATTTTATCTTTTATTAGGGAAGCATCTCTCTCTTTCAAAAGCAAACTACCTTCTTTCTCTCAAGCTTCTCTTTTGTCTTTTTCCCCTGCAAATCCAACTGAAATGTGTGGGTTACAAGGAAATGCACAGTAGGTAGTGGGTCAGTATAGTGGGGGCTCTGAAGGAGCATGATAAAGTGAGGAGAGCCTCCATCTTCTAGTACTTTCCAAACTGATACAGAGCAGAAGACTCATGCAATAACTGTGAGCGGAACTCTGCCTGGGGGTTGTTTGAATGAGACTATACGCTAAGGGAATCTGGAAAGGACAAGGTGGGGAGGGCGAGGGGCCCAGCAGGGCATCGTAGGGGAGCACAGCCTAGAGCTGGGCCTTAGGAGATGGTGGCATTTTGGCAGGCTGTGATGCCGGGAGGGAGCATCCCCAATAAAGCCAAGGCTCAGCAAGACTGTGCAAGAGGGATTTGAGCAGGAGGGTAGTCGGGGCCTCTTGTTTGGCTGCTCTACCCCAGCAAGAGGGCCATACTCTTATTCACTTCCAACGTCTTCCTTTCACTCATTCCTTCCCTCATTCATCAAACACACAGCCCTGAAAGTCACCAGCTGGACAGGCCCGGGTGGGAGAGAAACTCCTGAGGTGAGGAGTCTGAGTGCCTGTGAGTCAGCGGGTCCCCATTTTTGTTTTGGTCTCAGGGCTCTACTGACTTCAGAAAATCAGTTCCATTATGCTCAGCTCATTCTGAGGCCAACTCACCATGTCTACCACTATCCTCTTGGGATTCCCCCCAAACACCAGATCCATGAGTGTTCAAATAACATGAGTGTCATTACAGACATTTACAAGTGGAGAGAGAGCGCTGCTTAAGATGGAGACAGAAAATTAACTACCAAGTCAGTAGTAAATGCTCCAAGCTCATTCTCTGTGTGGTGAGGCAAGAATGCACCAGGTTTTGAATCCAGTCTGCCCGGGTTCAAGTCCCGGCTCAGTCACTTTCAGGCATTTTCAATTTCTCTGTGCCCCAGCTCCCTTCATGGATAAAATGGGTGTGATAATAATACTTACCTCATTGGGCTATTGAAGGGGTTATAGGAGATGAAACATGCAATGTTCTCAAAACAGAACAGAGCATCTATTACTGATGCTGTATTTTGTTGTTATTATTATTGGGTCCATGTCCCTTCATTAGTGTTCACACTACAGAGCTAGAGTCCTTGCAGCCCATTCACCCAGCTAAGAGGGAAGGGTCCCCTCACCCTGGCCTCTACCCTGATATCCCTGCTCAGATCGCCTTTGATGTAAGTGATATGTTAGGTGACAAATTGCATTTTGTAGACTTAATCCCCTTTCCTGTCTCTTGACGAGTGCTCATTTCTCCAGACAGTGTAGCCTTTTCTACAAATGCAGATCTGGGCCCATTAGATACACCATGAAGGCCTGGTGGCTAGAGGTTGGCCATTCTGTTCTCATAAGCAGGCTTCTCTCAGCCTAGACCATGTCACTGCTCATGATGGATGAGTAAACATTGCCTCACATGTAGGAAGTCTTTGTTGGGTAGGAGAGATATCATGCTCTTCTTAAGGACAACAGAAAATAAGATGAGCTACATGTGTTACATGAGAAACAAAATATTACATCTTTTTAACAAATCATAAACAATAGGAAACAAATTTTAGGTAATATTTGCAAAGAAATTCCCCTGGGGGCAGGAAGACTCAAAGAATATTAGGTTTAACTCTAAATTCAGTGGTGTTGGAAAGTCTGCCTTGCTCGAGTATCCATGGAAAAAGCATCTGTAGAGCATATACCACATCTGTGCACACCCACCATGGCATTCTGCTTAATCTTTATGCCTCTGTGAAAAGGCTTGTTGTTACTGAAAAGAAAACCCAGGGCTAAGTACAAATACACAGTAAACACCAACAAGTGACCAGGCAATGGGGTGGGAATCACCCAAGACAAGCCTCATTCCATAAAATGTAAACAAAGATATTGTAACTGAACCCTATGGTAGCTGGTGTGACTAGCAGAAGTGAGTCATTTCCAGATTTCTGATTTGGGTAACAGCAAAGTCTATGATTCTTTTCACTGGGACAGGGACCCTAGGAGGAGAAATAGGTTTGGAAGGTGAGGCTGAGGAACCTATGAGACAAGCAAGTGGAAGTATGTGTTGCCTCACTGTGGACTTAGGAAGTGTGAACTTCACTTGGTTGAGCACAAACTGCACTACCTCCTGGAATAATGAATTCCACAAGTTACCTCCACTGGCATTTGGAGGGAGGAGGGCAAAGACCTGGTCATAAAGATTATAAACGTGACTGTGAAGGCCACCATGGCCCCACTGAGACAAAGGGGAGTCAAGAGACAGGTGTCTCTGTTTTCCTTCTAATTCTTAGAAGACTCTAATGCAGTGATCCCCAGCCTTTTTTACACAAAAGAACAATTTCATGGAAGACAATTTTTTCATGGACTGGGATGAGGGGAATGGTTTCAGGATGATTCGAGTCAAGTACATTAAATTTACTATGCACTTTATTTCTATTTTTATTATGTCATCTCCACACTCTCTGTCTGAAATAGACTTTCCCCACTCAAACATCTCAGTCTCACACAAAACAATCAACAGCGGAAAGAAAATAATTTCTCTCCTTGTTCTTTTCTCTCTTTTTGTAAAGAAAGAAAACCTTTTTCAAAAGCTGCTCCCACCCATGACTGCTCTTCAGTCTCATCAGCTGGAACCTGATCATGTGACCAGCCATGGGTGGTTTTATCCCACTGAAAAAAGAAATTAAATAGCCATGATTGGCTGTGACCAATCAAAATCCAACCCTGAGGCTGGAGGAGGAAACTCTCTTCCTGAGCTTGCTGCTACCCAGGAATAAGGGAACACAATCCCTGTTTGGGATGAGTTCAGTTATGCCACCGTGGCTTAAAAGCAGTGTTTATTTCTCCTTCTTGCTACATGCCCACTGTAGGATAACAAGAGATCTCTGCTCATGGTTACCCCCTAGGAGTCAAGTTGATGGAAGCTCCACATAATTTTTAGATTACACTGGCCATGGAGGAGCATCCTGAAAGTTCCATAATTCAATGTTAGGGGCTAAACATAAGAGCCGGAAGTAGTCACATGGTCTCACTGGACCACAAGTGGGCCAGGAATTTCAGTCTTCTATGTGACCTGAATAAGAGGAAAGTCAGATACTGGAGCACAGTATGAATGTCTACCAAATCTGCAAACCCTGCCAAATTCATAGAGTATCTTGGTGTGAGAAACCAACTATCTCCTGGGATAACCAATTTCATTTTTGCTCATCCTTGACTGACAAACAGCACACCTTTATAATAAATTAAAAACCCCCCTCTACAGCATGCGTCCCTTGTTCTACATACTTATAAAACTATGTTTTTCATTTTTCCCATGACAGATCTTCAACTATTTGAAGATAATTATCGTGCCCTCCCAGTCCTCATTTTTACAAATTGAATCAAAATTTCAATTAGGAATTCAAAAGTTCAAGTATCTGAAAATAGAGTGACATTGAATTGAAAGTTTCTGTATTTTGGAAAAATACAGAAATCTGGATTAACTTCAGAGAAAGAGAACCAAGCTAATGAGTTGGATCAGAGGAAAAGATAATGGATGGAAAAGCAAGCTCCTATCTGAAACTGTTGACAGAGAACCAAATAATAGAAGATATCTTTTCTTCCTTAGGCTCACATTAACTGTGAAATTCTCATTCTTTGGTTGCTGCTTCACTTCTGGCCTGATAGAATCAGGATATTTCTGCAGTTACTTTCCTTGACTGCTGGAGGTAGTACCAAGGCAAACATAATAAGAAAAAAAAGAAAAAAAAAATCCCTCCAGTTTTACTCATTGACTCATCTTGTGTTTAAATAAGTGTTATTTGAAGCTAAATTACAGAATCTTAATTCAGAGAGAGACTCTCAGGATCTAAGACTAATGAATCTTTCTTTCTCAGTGTTTCTTAATGTGGACACTTCACTAAAAAGCCAGGAGAAACAGACATAGAGAATAGACTTATGGACGTGGGGAGAGGGGAGGAGAGGGTGAGATGTATGGAAAGAGTAACATGGAAACATACATGACCATGTGTGAAATAGACAGCCAACAGGAATTTGCTGTATGGCTCAGGAAACTCAAAAAGGGACTCTGTATCAACCTAGAGGGGTGGGGTGGAGAGGGAAATGGGAGGGAGGTTCTAAAGGGAGGGGATATATGTATACCTATGGCTGATTCATGTTGAGGTTTGACAGGAAACAACAAACTTCTGTAAAGCAATTATCCATCAACAAAAAATAAATTTAAAAAAAAAAAAAAGCCCGGAGAGACAGCAAATACAACCTACCTACTTATTTGGAGGTGCTTGTGAATTGTGGGTTAATTGCATAATAAGGCAGCCAGTTAACACCTGCCTGTGGATTTACATACTTCCAGCCATATATCATCTCCCACCTGATACAGACTTTGTTGAAGCCAGAATGCTTCACCAGGACTGGAAGGTCAGTCCCATTTGTCAAAGCAGGGGACAGTCCTTTTGTCTTAAGACAGCCTTATCTGGGTTGTGGAGTCGCTCAAGGACATCATCTGCCTACCGATCAGCAGAGCCTTGAGAAAGTAGAGCTATGGGAACAACGGGTCTTCTTACTCACTTATTTCTAGCATCTACTTTTGTCCTGAATTAGGAGGCCAGAATCTACAGGCTGATAAGACAAAGACACCCATCATTTGCAAGGAAGGACCTAAGAGTATAGTTCTCTGATACATTTGCTAACTGTACAAAAACTAATTACAATGGGTTTTTGTCATGCTCGTTTCATGAAAGAGCCTTGTGAGGTTAGTGAATACTAGCTAATATCCAGTGTATGTGTGTGTGTGTGTGTGTGTGTGTGTGTGTGTGTGTGTGTTGTGAGGTCAGTGAATACTGGCTAATGTCCAGTATGTTTGTGTGTGTGAGTGCACGCACGCTCAAGTTGCTCAGTCATGTCCAACTCTTTGTGACCCCATGGATTGTAGCCCACTAGGCTCCTCTGTCCATGGAATTTCCCAGGCAAAAATACTGGAGTGGGTTGCCATTCCATTCTCCAAGGGATCTTCCTAATCCAGAAACTGAACCCACATCTCCTACAATGGCAGGTGGATTCTTTACCACTGTGCCACCTGGGAAGCCCTAGGAGATAATAAAGAGCAAAATCATTTTCACAAATATTTATTGAGCACTTAATTATATAGTAGGCACTGGCAGGCAACAGGAACTACAATGAGAGAGCAAATAAGCCTGTCCCCAGCTTCCCCAGAGCTCACATCCTGGAGGGGGATCCAGGCATTGGCCATACAGTCACATCCACATCAGTCAGAACACTCAGGGAGTGCTTACTAAGTGCCTGGCTCTGTTTCACATACTTTACCTCCATTCATTAACATGATCTTTATCCCTCATTTTACAGATGAGCAAACTGAGTTACAAAGACATGAAGAAACTTGTCTTGGGTCACACAGCCAGTAAGTGGCAGAGCTGAGAACGAAACTTCAGCAGGCAGTCTGGCTTTTAATGCCACCAATCCCCTCAACAGACCTAGTAGTGTTTGGAAAGACTTTCAGAAACACCCTTCCCATGTTCATCTCTCTGGTGTGTCCCCCACTACCTGTTCTACTAATCACAGCTGCTGCTGCTAAATCACTTCAGTCGTGTCCGACTCTGTGCAACCCCATAGATGGCAGCCCTCCAGGCTCCCGTATCCCTGGGATTCTTCAGGCAAGAACACTGGAGTGGGTTGCCATTTCCTTCTCCAATGCATGAAAGTGAAAATTGAAAGTGAAGTCATTCAGTCCTGTCTGACTCTTAGCGACCCCATGGACTGCAGCCTACCAGGCTCCTCTGTTCATGGGATTTTCCAGGTGAGAGCACTGGAGTGGGGTGCCATTGCCCTCTCCGCTACACTGCCTTTAATGGCTACATTGCATCAAAGAGGTGCACATTATTACCAATTTCTGAATTCAGGATGCACCCCACAGCTGACAACCCAAGTAGAAAAAGCAAGAGGACTTCAGAAAAACATCTACTTCTGCTTCATTGACTATGCTAAAGCCTTTCACTGTATGGATCACAATAAACTGTGGAAAATTCTTAAAGAGATGGGAATACCAGACCATCTTACCTGCATCCTGAGAAACCTGTATGCAGGTCAAGAAGAAATAGAACCAGACATGGAACAACAGACTTATTCAAAATTGGGAAAGGAGTACATCAAGCCTGTGTGTCTTCACCCTGTTTATTCAACTTATATGCAGTGTACTTCATGTGAAATGCCAGGATGGGTGAGGCACAAGCTGGATTGCCAGGAGAAATATCAGTAACCTCAGACATGCTTACAACACTGCTGTTGTGACAGAAAGTGAAGAGGAACTCAAGAGCCTCTTGATGAAGGTGAAAGAGGAGAGTGAAAAAGCTGGCTTAAAACTCAATGCTCAAACTACTAAGATCATGGCATCTGGTCCCATTACTTCATGGCAAATGGGGAAACAATGAAAACAGTGAGAGACTTTATTTTCTGGGGCTCCAAAATCACTGCAGATGGTGACTGCAGCCATGAAATTAAAAGACACTTGCTCCTTGGAAGAAAATCTATGAAAAACCTAGACAGTGTATTAAAAAGCAAAGACATTATTTTGCCAACAAAGTTCCACAAAGTCAAAGCTATGGTTTTTCCAGTAGTCACGTATGGATATGAGAGTTGGACTATAAAGAAGGCTGAGCACTGAAGAATTGATGCTTTTGAACTGTGGTGTTGGAGAAAACTCTTGAGAGTCCCTTGGACTGCAAGGAGATCAAACAAGTCAATCCTAAAGGAAATCAGTCCTGAATATTCATTGGAAGGACTGATGCTAAAGCTGAAGCTCCAATACTTTGGCCACCTGATGTGCAGAGCAAACTCACTGGAAAAGACCCAGATGCTAGAAAAGATTGAAGGCAGGAGGAGAAGGGGACGACAGAGGATGAGATGGTTGGATGGTATCACTGATGCAATGGAAATGAGCTCAAGCTCCGGTAGCTAGTGAAGGACAGGAAAGCCTGGCATGCTGCAGCCCCTGGGGTCGCAAAGAGTCAGACACGACTGAGTGACGGAAAAACATCAGGAAGAACTGTCACGTAGTTTTTTCTAAGTGGTAGGTAACATAACTTGGCCACATATGGACACACATGGGTTAGACTCCATGGAAGATGGTACTTGGTGCTGATCTGCCCACCACACTGGGAGAACACTGGGCCGAACCAGAGCAGGGCTCCATTGTTGGAAGAAAGAAATTATTCTCATGTGTAGTGAGGAGAGAAGCAAGGAAAGCAACAGGTATAGAGTCACACTCGTAGAGCTGGGAGGTGATTCAGGTGTGCCTATGAAGCACCACTTCCTAGGAGAAGCACCACTTACAGGAGCAGAAACTGAGGTCTGAGAGCAGAAGGTCTGGTTCAAGGTCAAACCCAAAAGTCATTTCTTGACATAGACAAGCCAGGCCAGGTCTCCTGACCTCCAGCCAGCAGAGGACTCCTGCTCCCTTCCACTCTCCCAGCTAAAATTCTCCCACAAGAAACCCAAAACTGTCAGCAGACAGTGAAGAGGGTCCTGTTTATATAAGCAGACTCCCTTGTTCTAACAAAATAACTCTTGCCTTCAACAAAGGCATTCGTAACAAAAAAAAAAAAAATACATGATTTTCTCCATGAAAAGGTTTGATTTCCCTGCCTTACTCAGGTTTACCCAGCATTTTCTTTGGTTACACTTCAGATTTGATATCCCTCAATATGCCCTTCCTCAAGCCCTAAAACTGATCATTCCTGACCAACAACCCACCATTAAGCTGTGGGTTTGCAAATGGCATCTTTTTTTCTCCCCCTCTCCATAGAACTTAGCAGTGGTTGAAGCACATGCAATATGCACAGACACATAAAATCTTTGAACTCAGAAAAATGTGGTTGTAAAAATGGCCTTCTCTCCGGTCGAGGTTGGACAGAGCAGGAAAGCATTTAGGCTACTTCTGTTGTGCCTTTCATTAGGATGCTGCCTGCCAGCATTCTCCCTAAAAATAGTTGTCACGCCAGTGGACTCCTCACTCTGGCAAACAGACCGTTCTGCACCAAGATCCTTTTGAGTTGGTTCTTAAGTTACAGGAATTTTAACTAAATTAGAAAGTTTGCCACTTTGTTCCTCATAGAATAAAACCTTTTCAAGCCAGAGCTCCTGAAACACAGGTTCAGCTCAGCTCTGAAAAACAGAAAAATGCCGCCTCCCTGGCTGGGCATAAAAAAATATTGAAGCTGGAGGGGGGTTGAGAACAAATGGAACCTCCTACTTATTAATGCTTGGGTAGTCAATTTCTTCACCCGGCTATTTCCTTCACCGCGTGCCATCCTGCTAGTGTTTTATCAGTGCTGGACCGCAGAATGATAAATGTCATCCCCTATAAAAAGGTAAAGATGCCTTAAAAACTCATTCGGGTGTTTCAAAACACAGCTCCACTTTCTACAGTGTTTCTATTTTCTCACAGATAAGGCTCTAAGGATTCTAGAACAGACAGTAGGAACGCCAAGTAAATAAACAATTTCAAATCTGCTCAGTCAGAAAAAGTTTCCACAGCATCAGTGTCAAGTTGCTCATCTTTCTTTTGAAGATTCTCCTCTTAACCTTTAACACAGACCTTGGTTTCCAAGAATCTAACATCAGCTGTGGGGCAGTTTTAAAGACAAATTCTGTTTGCATCTTTTGGAATGCATTTGATTTATTTTACATCCTTGGGGTACTTTTACTTGTATTATCTCACCTTGGTTTCCTATACAAATCAGACCAACTGGTATGCTCAAGAACCCTTGGGCATGGGGCTATCTTTGAGTTCCCAGCTATGGTACTCACAGTTAATTTTCCCAAGGCAACTGTGGTCATCATGAAACTGTCTTGGTCAAAAAGTATAGTTTCAAAGATAAATCCACAAACCTATGGTCACCTCATCTTCGACAAAGGAGGCAAGGATATACAATGGAAAAAAGACAACCTCTTTAACAAGTGGTGTTGAGAAAACTGGTCAACCACTTGTAAAAGAATGAAACTAGAACACTTTCTAACACCATACACAAAAATAAACTCAAAATGGATTAAAGATATAAATGCAAGACCAGAAACCATAAAACTCCTAGAGGAGAACATAGGCAAAACACTCTCCGACATAAATCACAGCAGGATCCTCTATGACCCACATCCCAGAATTTCAGAAACAAAAGCAAAAATAAACAAATGGGACCTAATGAAACTTAAAAGCTTTTGCACAACAAAGGAAACTATAAGCAAGGTGAAAAGACAGCCCTCAGATTGGGAGAAAACAATAGCAAACGAAGCAACAGACAAAGGATTAATCTCAAAAATATACAAGCAACTCCTCCAGCTCAACTCCAGAAAAATAAATGACCCAATCAAAAAATGGGCCAAAGAACTCAACAGACATTTCTCCAAGGAAGACATACAGATGGCTAACAAACACATGAAAAGATGCTCAACATCACTCATTATCAGAGAAATGCAAATCAAAACCACAATGAGGTACCATTACACGCCAGTCAGGATGGCTGCTATCCAAAAGTCTACAAGCAATAGATGCTGGAGAGGGTGTGGAGAAAAGGGAACCCTGTTACACTGTTGGTGGGAATGCAAACTAGTACAGCCACTATGGAAAACAGTGTGGAGATTTCTTAAAAAACTGGAAATAGAACTGCCATATGACCCAGCAATCCCACTTCTGGGCGTACACACCGAGGAAACCAGATCTGAAAGAGACACGTGCACCCCAATGTTCATCGCAGCACTGTTTATCATAGCCAGGACATGGAAGCAACCTAGATGTCCATCAGCAGACGAATGGATAAGGAAGCTGTGGTACATATACACCATGGAATATCACTCAGCCATTAAAAAGAATTCATTTGAATCAGTTCTAATGAGATGGATGAAACTGGAGCCCATTATACAGAGCGAAGTAAGCCAGAAAGATAAACACCATTACAGTATACTAACACATATATATGGAATTTAGAAAGATGGTAACAATAACCCTATATGCAAAACAGAAAAAGAGACACAGATGTATAGAACAGACTTTTGGACTCTGTGGGAGAAGGCGAGGGTGGGATGTCTCGAGAGAACAGCATCGAAACATGTATATTATCTAGGGTGAAACAGATCACCAGCCCAGGTTGGGTGCATGAGACAAGTGCTCGGGCCTGGTGCACTGGGAAGACCCAGAGGGATCGGGTGGAGAGGGAGGTGGGAGGGGGGACCGGGATGGGGAACACATGTAAATCCATGGCTGATTCATGTCAATGTATGACAAAAACTACTGTAATGATGTAAAGTAATTAGCCTCCAACTAATAAAAATAATAAGTAAATTATTAAAAAAATAAATTAATTTTTTTAAAAAAGTATAATTTCACTTTGCCAATAAAAAAATTGAACTATAAGTATGTGCTTTTGCACATTCCTGTCTTTCTCTGAAAATGCACTACCATATTATAAGACATTAACAAAAATAATTAATTTGAAAGAGGAGGTTTTTCAATTCTGAATACAGGTTTTAGTATTTTGCTGTGCCTGAGTGGATTACCTAGCATACTCCTGGAAAGAGTTGGTCCTATTCTGGAAATCCCAGTTTCAGAAGAATCCTGTTGAGGGGCATTCAAGGCTCTCCACAAATAAGTCCCAAACTTCTTCTCTAGTGTAATCTACTCCTGTCCCTTCCCTCACACTGAACCATTGATTGCCTAGAGGCTCCAAGCCAGCTCCTAGGCTTTTCTGTGAATGACCTGTTATATGTTATATCACAGGTAAATCACTCATTCTCCTTCAGTTTTCTCATCTGTAGAATAAGAAAAGTAAAGACATCTGTGTCAATGTTCTTGCTGTGAAATCAAATGAAAATGCACAGTGAGATCATACTTGGTTAATTAAGGGTGACACAAATCTTATGAATGCGTTCATCCCTCTAAAATATAAGTAAGTTTTAGGTCATGGGTACAATCAGACAGACTCCACTAGGTGGATTGTCTTACAAACAGAAAACATCATCTTTCATCAGAGATTTTTAAATACTATTTAGGGTTCACAGACATACAGAACAAACTTAGAGCTGCCAGGGGGAAGGGATAGTTAGGGAGTTTGGGGCAGATATGTGCACACTGCTATATTTTAAATGGATAACCAAGAAGGACCTACTGTATAGCAGAGGGAACTTTGCTCAATGTTATGTGGCAGCCTGGATGGGAGGGGATTGTGGGGGAGAATGGGTCCATGTGTATGTATGGCTGAGTCCCTGCGCTGTTCACCTGAGACTATCACAGCATTGTTAATCAGCTACACTGCAATACAAAATCAAAAGTTAAGATAAATAAATATTATCGAGTCTCTTTTAGCAATTTATCAGTCTCATCAACACATCAAAAATCTAAGTCTCAGAAAGTAATCATCTACTGAATGCATAAAGCTTGACTTTGGCCAAAAATGAAAGGGGTAGATTTAGGAGCAGAGCAAGGACCTGTCCAATTGGAAGAATGGAGATGAGTAAAACTGGGGGACAAGCCAGTTTGGGGTGTAAAATCAAAAGTCTAATTATAGACATGTCTGGTATGAGATACTTTATCTGATGTTTTCATGAGAAAGTGGGCAGGGCAGTTATACCTATGAGTCAGGGCTCAAGGGAGACTTGTGGCATAAAGATATAAATTTGGGATTGACATTCTTCTCAACCTTTCAAGGGCCAATTCAAATGCCACCTCTTCTATGGACCCTTCTCTAACCCTCCTCACCTGCACAAAAGTTCTGCATTCATGGATTTTACAATGCTTTCCGTATACTTCCTTAAGTACCTATCTCTGCCTTCCTTTTACCTCATCATATTCAATACTGATTTGTGTACTGGACTGTAGACTCTTTGAAGACAAGAACTATGTCACTTCACCTTTGTCTTCTCTCAATGTCTAGCTTTTTCTTCTCAATGACTATGCCTTTCTATATTTGTGTGTGTTAGTCATTCAGTAGTGGCCAACTCTGTGACCCTGGGTTGTAGCCCAACAAGCTCCTTTGTCCATGGCATTTTCCAGGCAAGAATACTGGAGTGGGTTGCCATTTCCTTCTCCAGGGGATCTTCCCAGCCTAGGGATCGAACCTGGGTCTCTCGCATTACAGGCAGATTCTTTATCATCTGAGCCACCGGGGCCTTTCTGTATTTGGAACACAATGTGACATTGGCTTAATTAATTAATTAATCTGCTCTAACTGTAATGAACTCAGTGAAATTCCATGAAAGAAAAAAATAAGTTCAGATATTTGATAAATGAATGAATGATCAGTGAACCCCTGGGGTCACACTGAAAGAGTCAGATAGAATTGGTCCTGTGCAGAACTGAGTGCAGTCTGGAGTCCTCCCAACCTGCCAAATCCAGTTGCCCAATGCCCACTGAACTCTCCAGGACTGTTCATCATGGTGCCCCATTTAGGTTCATCTTCTCCAATTCTGTGCTCTATAGCCTTTCACTTCCTTGATTGCCCAATAAAAAGGTTCCAGCCCAGCCAGCTGTCACCTTGGAAGTCAGACTGCACAGTGACAGTACACCAATTAGACCAGCTAATTCATGCTAGTGGGCTCATGAAGCCTATTGCCCACATGTCTTTCCCTTCCCACCCCACAGAGATGCATTTTAATGAGGGTCTTGAGAGACCCTCTGCCTCAAACGTGACTTCAGGGCAGGTCCTTACTGTCCCCTCAGCAAGTGAGACCTTCTTTCTACATTAAGTCTGGATAGAAGTGCTGAGAAATAATTAAGAGGAAGCAACTTGTTGGGAAGATGAACATTCAGCTCTGCCCTAGAGGCTGCTTTTCTAGACAGGGTGCCCTGTTCCAGTTCTGAGAGCAGCGAGTCCATTGACCTCTAGCACCTTGTGTCTAAGTCTCTATATATGAAAATTAAGCCTATTGAGCTGGACCTCACAGATCCCTTCTGGTTCCTTACTTCAATCAAAACCAAAATTTAATGTTCAAAATTTCAAAACTCTCTATTCATTTGTCAAGCTATCCTCTTTTTTACATTTCATATAAATCCCTCCTAGCATATGACTACAAACAACTCTCTTCTTGTCTACAATTGTGATGATAAAAATGGTGCTTGCCTCCCAGAGTTTCTGGGAGGATTTTATTAGAAAGTCTGTTGTAAAGTCTGATTTGTACTAAATTTAGTTATCATTATTTTGTTATTAAAGAGTCTTCTTTCTTTGCAGGAGGGAAGAAAAAGATTGTTACCAACTCCAGGTTAGAAATATTTTTTTAAAAGACTAGATAACCTCTGGTCTGAAGCAAGAGTCCTAACAAACCTTCATAGTAGAAAGAGGGGGAAATGTATAAAGACAGGAGGATTCAGGAAAATCTCAACCCGCCTCCTGATGCCAGGTCATTATAAGATCTCCAAAGGGCAAATGGGTATGATAGATCACATATTCCTGTGTGGCAAATTAGAGGAATTCTTTAGTCCACCCACTCCACTGTTTTCCATACAAAGCTGTTCCCAAGAGTGTATCCCAGGACAGTGAGTTAAGGACACCACAAAATAGATGGAGGCACGAGCTTCTCATATTTGTGGATTACTCATACGTGGGATTAGAAAACACGGTTTTAAAAGCAAATAAACATATTCTAGCAATAGATCCTGAACATTATCTTAGAGCATTTTTAACATTAAATACATAATACAATTTCTTGCATAGCTATGTAACAGATCTAACTTACATTGAAAACTGAGGACTTCTCTGGTTGTCCAGTTGTTAAGGATCTGCCTGCCAATGCAGGGGACATGGGTTCGATCCCTGGTCTGGGAAGAGCCCACAGGCTGCAAGGCAACAAAGCCTGTGCATCACAGCTACTGAGCCTACTCACACAGCATCTACTGAAGCCTGCATGCCGCAACTAGAGAAAGCCCACAGCATGCAGCGTCTCCAAAGACCCAGCACTGTCTAAAATAAATAAATATTTTTAAAAATAAAACTGAAATGAAAAAACACCCACTTTCTGAATTCCCATATTAAAATACACCAAAATGTCAGTAATTCAAACAGATTAACTCAGGAGAAAGTCTGAGTTAGGAACTACTCTTTAAAGAAATGTAGCTTCAGCAGCCTTAAAGGATAGAGAAAATAGCAAACCTGACAAGGATGGCAGATCAATGATTTTGGGAACTATTTTTAAAGTATAATAAACATTGTAATAATTATAATGTTTATATTTTCACATTTCTTCCTAGTTACTTCAACCAGAGAATAAAAACTGAGATTCTCTATATATTAGACCTAAGAAATACCCAGTCTTAGATGTGTGGCTAGTGAGAGGCTGAGGAAGTAGTCCTCTCCTCTAAACAAAGGAAACGAATCTTTGGCAGCAACAAAGTAGAACTAAAGAGCATGAGTGGGGTTACCTACAAGTTTTCTGTTTCAATAATCTTTGAGATCAAGTCCCTGGTGAATAGACAGTAAAGAATCTGCCTGCAATGCAGAAGACCTGGGTTCCATCCCTGGGTCAGAAAGATCCCCTAGAGAAGGGAATGTCTACCCACTCCAGTATTCTTGCCTGGTGAATGTCATGGACTGAGGAACCTTGCCGGCTACAGTCTGTGGGGTTGCGAAGAGTCGGACACAGTTGAGGGACTAACACAATCCTCAGTTCAGCTCTTGTTCCACTTGGTTGGTGTGCTAATGGAACTCAAACAACATGGTTAACTCTTCAGAGCCTTGTTGTGTGACATACTGAAGCCTGAATGACTCTACATGCCAGTGAGACCTGGGGAAAGTGAGGGAGCGCTCTGCTTCCTGAAAACGTTTTGCCTCTACTAATAGGAAAGAGATAGGAAAGATTAACTTTCAGCACTTGCCTAAAGAACCACGAATCACCAATTACAGAAATCTGAATAAATTGTCACCAAGTAAACATGTGAAGCAGGATAAAAAATAATAGACCCCTCTTCCTCACTTTACCTACAGGGGTTAAATTTTAAAACAAAAACAACCCATTGCAATGTTCAGGACGACAACACTATAATCAATCAATGACTCTAAGGCTTGAATCAAGATGTTTGGAGATGATAAAAAATGAAATGCAACAGACTTACTATCCTAAGGCAGCTACGTCAATCAGTGCATTACATAAAAATCAATGCAAGGAAGAAATCAATGCTTCCAAATGGAAAAAAAACACAACTTCCAATATTCAATCTATAGAAAGCTGTTGGGTCACCTTTTAAAAATTCTTCCTTGAAAGAGTTTCAAAAATTTTCATGCCAAAGTCAAAATTCAAGCTTAAATGCCAATATATGCCTTCATAGTAGAATTTATTACTGTAGTAGCTTTAATTACATGTTTAATAATCTTATTAGTCCTTGAAATTTTAGTTGTTCACATATGCTCTTGACTTGTTTTAAGGAATATAAGAATAAATAGCAGTTGGATTTAGTTAAACACCAAGTACTTTAAATAGCAGGTTTTTGTAATCATGAGAGAGTACTTGGTACCAGGCTAGCCTTACTGTCATAAACAACTCTCAAACTAGACAAAATACATGAGTAAGTTATTTTCAGTCACTGGAAAACAGGAGGCATATGACTTGTCATCCCTGAGAAAAGAAAAATATATGTGATGATTGCCACCACCACCACCCCACAGTTCTGCTTGAAGTTAATTTCTGGAAAATGAAGACGAGAGGTGGTTTGCAAGCAGAACTCTGAGACCTTGATGAGCTAAAGTGGTATATATAGGAATTGAGGACTGATAAAATAGGTTGATTTGTAGAACAGGGTACCATAGGAGAAGAAGCTGTTCAGAGAAGGAATCCAAGAAAGGTATACAAGGATCCTCTAAGTCTTTGACAAAATAATAAGTTACATATACTCAGAATATGTACTAAGGTGTACATGCTCAGATAAGATGAGCTAAATGGTAATTCCAGAAATGACACAGTGCTGCAAAACTGAGTAATTTTGAACAATTATCCTTCAATAAAAAAATAAATAAAAAAGAAAGAAATAAAAACATTAAAAAAAAAGCAAATCACAAAGGTATCAAATCAACCTGACCATAAATTCACTGCCTATAAAAAGGCAATTCTTTAAAGAAAGACAAATTTAATCCCTCAAATTTATACAGCACATAACCTAAAAACATTAGATATCTAAATAAGGAAAATTCAGAGAAAAAAATCAATAGAAATAGAGCCACAGATGATATAGATTTTAAAATTAACTATCATGTTTAATGACTTTTTTTTAGAAGATGGACATGAGTGAAAACATCTCACAGTAAATAAAGGGAAACTATTTTTTATAAAACTGGAAATTCTAAAGCTAAACAATTGAATAACTGAAAAAAATATTTACTGGAGGAAATTACAAATAAATTTGCCACTGTAGAACAAAGTAAACTTGAAGATAGGGACAGTAGAAATCATCATAACTGAAGCAGGAAAGGTTAAAAAAATGATCATACTCTTAGTAACATGTGGGGATGCAAGCCAATATACATGGAATTTTAGTCCCACAAATAAAAGTTAGGGCAAAACAAGTATTTGGAGAAATATGGCTAAAATCTATCCAAATTTGATGAAAAATATCAACCAACCAAAACAAGAAGTTTAACAAAACTAAGTAAGAAAAAGACAAAGAAAATCACACCTACATATATCATGGTAAATTAGGTAAAAACCAAAGATGAAGAGACAATCCTAAAAGCAGCCAAAGAAAAGCACACATTGTCTACAAGAAACAATGGTCAAAACAACTATTGACTTCCCAAGAGAAATAGTGGAAACCAGAGAACAATGGAATGATGCATTTAAGATGCTAAATTAAGGCAACCTGTCAACCTAGAATACTATATCCAATAAAAGTACCCATCAAAAAAAACTGAAAAAAATGTGAAAGAATTATCACAAGCAGACCTGTTCTGTAATACATATTAAAGAAAATCCTTCAGATTAATAGAAAACTACATCAGATGGAAACATGGATCTACATAAAGCAATGAAAAGCAACAGAAATGTAAATATGTGGGTAAAATACAGAAGACTTTTTAATTTAAAATATAACTGACTTTTGAAAAAATAATAAACATATATTTGGTTTACAATATATTTATGTAAAATGTGACAATATTATCACAAAGAATGGAATGGGGTAAATGGGAGGTACTATCATAAGTTAATTACAGTATAGGTTAAATGACATAAAATTAATTCATGGTAGATTACAACATGTTAAGAATATATATAGTAACCCCTTGAGCAATCATGAAAAATAAAGTAAAACAAAGTGGTATAGATTAAAAGCTAATCAAGGGATGGGATGGTCCCAAGATGGCAGAGGAATAGGGCACAGAGACCACTTTCTCCCCTACAAATTCATCAAAAGATCATTTGAATGCTGAGCAACTTCCGCAAAACAACTTATGAATGCTGGCGGAGGACACCAGGCACCCAGAAAGTCAGCCCATTCTCTTTGAAAGGAGATAGGTCAAAATATAAAAGACAAAAAAAGACATAGAAGAGTTAGGGACGGAGACCTGTCCTGGGAAGGGAGTCATGAAGGAGGCCGCTGCTGCTGCTAAGTTGTCCGACTCTGTGCGACCCCAGAGATGGCAGCCCACCAGGCCCCCCTGTCCCTGGGATTCTCCAGGCAAGAACAGTGGAGTGGGTTACCATTTCCTTCTCCGCATGGAGAAGTTTCCAAACAGTAGGAAACTCTCTCACAGGTGGGTCTGTGGGGAGTTTTGGAATCTCAGAGGGCAACATATCTGGGAGGAGAGAAAAAAAAAAAAAGAACCCACAGAATAGGTGCCTCACCACAACTGTCAGGGAGAAGTAGCCCAGACACTCGCATCTGCCACCAGCAAGTGGGGGCTGGATAAGGAGGTGCCAGCAGCATCATTGATCCTTTGGGGAAGGGCTGAGCCTGAATGTCCTGAGGACAATCTGAGGGAGCTAACATGGGACAGCAACTCAAACTGTGGGATCGCCAGAGAGGGAAAAAAAGAATAGAAAACTTTCCTGCAAAAGGCTCTAATTTGCAGCATGACCCACTCACAGAACAAAGGATTGAGCAAATACCGAAGGAAAGCTAGCTGACTGAGTATAGGCCCCTCCCCACTGCTGGAGGCAGGGAGGCAGGCGTGCTACAGTCATAGCCAGAAGGAAAGGGGCTGCTCCAATCCCAGCCCTGGAGACCTGCATCCTCCACCAAACTGTGAGCAGGCTCCCAGTGGCCAACCACATCTTCCTGGGATCCTGGACAGTT
Source organism: Odocoileus virginianus (assembly GCF_023699985.2). Lineage (NCBI taxonomy): Eukaryota > Metazoa > Chordata > Mammalia > Artiodactyla > Cervidae > Odocoileus > Odocoileus virginianus. Next base: position 37,341,925 of record NC_069679.1, on the reverse strand, counting down.
GACATCTGCCAGGAGGGTCTTAGCCTGAGATCAGCTCCCCAGAGGAAACACACAGCACACCTGAGACAGTGCTCCCCTGACGCACCCCAGAAACCAAGTGGCCAGTACCAGGGAAGTGATTAAGAAGCACGGTCCACCTCTGACAGTGCACTCACCAAGCACCTGGTCGCCTGAGCTGCTCAGACCTGGGAAGGGCAAAAAACGCATGCCAAACTGAGTCTGTGCCCTTGTGGAGTACCCAAGAACCTGAACCCAAGCAGCTTAGACCTGGGAAGTGCACACAATGCAGGGCCCGCTTGGGACAGTGCCTTGCAGAGCACCCTGGAGCCTGAGCAGTATAGATCCAGAAAGCACATGCCGCTGTGAGCTGGGCAAACCCAGTGCAGTCCATACACTGCGAGCACGCCCTACACATGCCAGCAATATTTGTTTGCAGTGTTCCCACAACACAACTGAGCAAGTCAGCCTAAATAAGTGACCACCTTCGCCCTCTTGTGCCGGGGCAGAAATTAGACACCCAAGAGACTTGCAAACAGAGGAAGCCAAAATAAACAAAGAAGAGGGAACTGCTCTGGGAGTGACAGGTGCCACAGATTAAAACCCTGTAGTTAACACTGACTAAGCACTGGAGGGGGCCTATAGACCTTGAGAACAAGTACAAGCTGAAACAAGGACCTATCTGAAACTGAACTGACCCCACACTGCCCACAACAGCTCCAGAGAAATTCCTAGATACATTTTTTTACTATTTTAACTTTTTAATTGTTTTAAAATTTTAAGTTCTCTATTACTCCTTTAATTTTCATTTTTATAACCTACTATTACCTTGCCAAAAAAGACCCTATTTTTAAAGCAAATTTCATATATATATATATTTTATAATTTTTGTGATTGATTTTGCTTTGTGTTTTTAATATTGTATTTTTGAGAGTACTCTAGATTTTTAATCTTTGCTTTTTGGTATTTGTTATCAATTTTGTACCTTTAAGAATCTAATCCTCAGTATTCACTTTCACTTAGAGGTGTGATTACTGGCTGGCTTGCTCTCTCCCCTTTTGACTCTCCTTTTTCTCCCAGGTCACCTCTATCTCCTCCCTCCCTCTTCTCTTCTCTAGTAAACTCTGTGAATCTCTCTGGGTGTTCCGGGCTGTGGAGAGCACATATGGAATTGATTATTGGCTTGACTGGTCTCTCCCCTTTTGACTCCCCCTTCTTCTCCTCCTAGTCACCTCTATGGTTCCCTCCTCCCTCTTCTCTTCTCTTCTCTATGTAACTCTGTGAATCTCTCTGGGTGTTCCAGACTGTGGTGGGCACATACAGAATTGATTACTGGCTAGATTACTCTCTCCCTTTTAGACTGTCCCTCTTCTCCTACTGGTCACCTCTATCTCCTCCTGCCTCTTCTCCATGTAACTCTGCGAACCTCTCTGGGTGTCCCTTGTTGTGAAAAACTGTTTCACCATTAAATTAGATGGCTTATCATCTGTGCTGTATGGATGGAGAAGTCAAGGCAACTATAAAAATAAGACTTAAAGCCAGAGGCAGGAGGCTTAACTCCAAAACTTGAGAAAATCAGAAAACTCCTGATTTCAGGGAACATTAAGAGATAAGAGCTCATCCAAAAGCCTCCATACCTACACTGAAACCAAGGTCCACCCAAGAGCCAACAAGTTCCAGAGCAAGACATACCATGCTAATTTTCCAGCAAAGTAGGAACACAGCCCTGAGCATTAAAATTTAGGCTGCTAAAAGCCATTCCAAACCCATAGACACCCCAAAACTCACTACTGGACACTTCATTGCACTCCAGAGAGAAGAGATCCAGCTCCACTCACCAGAACACAAACGCAAGCTCCCCTAACCAGGAAACCTTGAGAAGCCACTAGTCCAGCCCCACCCACAGCAAGCAGGCTCCACAATAAAGAGGAACCATAAACTTCCAGCCTACAGAAAGGGCACCACAACACAGGGATCTAAACAAAATGAAAAGGCAGAGAAATATTCAGCAGGTAAAAGAACATGATAAATGCCCACAAAACCAAACAAAAGGAGGTAGGGAGTCTACCTGAAAAAGAATTCAGAATGATAGTAGAGATGATCCAAAATCTTGAAAACAAAATGGAGTTACAGATACATAGATTAGAGACAAGGACTGAGAAGATGCAAGAAATGTTTAACAAGGACCCAGAAGAAATAAAGAAGAATCAATCAATAATGAATAATGCAAGAACTGAGATCAAAAGCACTCTGGAGGGAGCCAACAGTAGAATAACTGAGGCAGAAGATAGAATAAGAGAAGTGGAAGATAGAATGGTGGCAATAAATGAAGCAGAGAGGAAAAAAGAATTAAAATAAATGAGGACAACCTCAGACACCTCTGGGACAATGTTAAATGCCCCAACATTCGAATCATAGGAGTCCCAGAAGAAGAAGACAAAAAGAAAGGGCATGAGAAAATACTTGAGGAGATAATAGTTGAAAAACTTCCCTAAAATGGGAAGGAAATAGCCACCCAAGTCCAAAAAACCCAGAGAGTCCCAAAGAGGATAAACCCAAAGCAAAAAACCCCAAGACACATACTAATTAAACTAATGAAGAACAAACACAGAGCAAATACTAAAAGCAGCAAGGGAAAGCAACAAATAACACACAAGGGGATCCCCATAAGGATAACAGTTGATCTTTCAATAGAAGCTCTTCAGGCCAGAAGGGAATGGCAGGACATACTTAAAGTCATGAAAGAGAATAACCTACAACCCAGATTACTATACCCAGCAAGGATCTCATTCAGATATGAAGGAGAAATCAAAAGCTTTACAAACAAGCAAATACTGAGAGAATTCAGCACCACCAAACCAACTCTTCAACAAATGCTAAAGGATCTTCTGTAGACAGGAAACACTGTAAAGGTTTCAAACCCAAAACAACAAAGTAAATGGCAATGGGATAGTACTTATCAATAATTACCTTAAATGTAAATGGGATGAATGCCCCAACCAAAAGACAAAGACTAGCTGAATGGATACAAAACCAAGACCCTTATCTATTCTCTCTACAAGAGACCCACCTCAAACCAAGGGACACACACAGACTGAAAGTAAAAGGCTGGAAAAAGATATTTCATGCAATTGGAGACCAAAAGAAAGCAGAAGCAGCAATACTCATATCAGATAGAATAGACTTTGAAATAAAGGCCATGAAAGGAAACAAAGAAGGACACTAGATAATGATCAAAGGGATCAATCCAAGAAGAAGATATAATAATTATAAATATATATGCACCCAACATAGAAGCATACGTAAGGCAAATGCTAACAAGTATGAAAGGGAAAATTAACAGTAATTTAATTACTGTTAAATAATAGTGGGAGACTTTAATACCCCACTCACACCCATGGATAGATCAACCAAACAGAACAGTAGCAAGGAAACACAAACCTTACATTATACAATGGACCAGTTAGACCTAATTGATATCTATAGGACATTTCACACCAAAATAATGAATTTCCCCTTTTTCCTCAAGTGCACAGGGGACATTCTCCAGGATAGATCACATCCTGGGTCATAAATTTAGCCTTAGTAAATTCAAAAATAATTGAAATAATTTCAAGCATCTTTTCTGATCACAATGTGGTAAGATTAGATGTCAACTACAGGGAAAAAGACTATTCAAATTACAAACATATGGAGGCTAAATAACACACCTATGAATAACCAACAAATCATGGAAGAAATCAAAAATGAAATCAAAATATGCATAAAAACAAGTGAAAATGAAAACACGACAACCCAAAACCTATGGATTTCAGCAAAAGCAGTGCTAAGGGGAAGGTTCATAACATTAAAGCTTACCTCAAGAAACAAGAGAAAAATCAAATAAATCACCTAAGTTTACACCTAAAGCAACTAGGAAAAGAAGAAATGAAGGACCCCAGGGTTAGTAGAAGGAAAGAAATCATAAAAATTAGGGCAGAAATAAATGAAAAAGAAACAAAGGAGACTATAACAAAAATCAGCAGAACTAAAAGCTGGTTCTTTGAGAAGATAAATAAAAAAGACCAACCATTAGCCAGACTCATCAACAAAAAAATGGAGAAGAGCCAAATCAACAAAATTAGAAATAAAAATGGAGAAATCACAACAGAGAAATACAAAGGATCATAAGAGGCTACTATCAGCAACTATATGACAATAAAATAGACAACTTGGAAGAAATGGATGAATTCTTAGAAAAGTATGACCTTCCAAAACTGAACCAGGAAGAAATAGAAAATCTTAACACACCCATCACAAGCTTGGAAATTGAAACTGTAACCAAAAATCTTCCAACAAACAAAAGCCCAGGACCAGATGGCTTCACAGGTGAATTCTACCAAAAATTTAGAGAAGAATTAACACCTATCCTACTCAAATTCTTCCAGAAAATTGCAGAGGAGGGTAAACTGCCACACTCAGTCTATGAGGCCACCATGACCCTAATACCAAAATCAGACAAAGATGCAACAGAAAAAGAAAACTACAAGCCAATATCACTGATGAACATAGATGCAAAAATTCTCAACAAAATTCCAGCAAACAGAATCCAACAACATATTAAAAAAATCATACATCATGACCAAAAGGATTTTATCCCAGGGATTCAAGGATTCTTCAATATTCACAAATCGATCAATGTGATACACCACATTAACAAATTTAAGGATAAAAACCATATGATTATCTCAGTAGATGCAGAGAAAGCCTTTGACAAAATTCAGCACCCATTCATGATAAAAACTCTCCAGAAAGCAGGCATAGAAGGAACATAACTCAACATAATAAAAGTCATATGATAAACCCACAGTAAACATTATCCTCAATGGCAAAAAATTGAAAACATTTCCCCTAAAGTCAGGAACAAGACAAGGGGCCCACTCTCACCACTACTATTCAACATAGTTTTGGAAGTTTTAGCAACAGCAATCAGAGAAGAAAAAGAAATAAAAGGAATCCAGGTTGGAAAAGAAGAAATAAAACTCTCACTGCAGATGACATGATCTTCTACATAGAAAACCCTAAACACATCACCAGAAAATTATTAGAGTTAATCAATGAATATAGTAAAGTTGCAGGATATTAAATTAACACACAGAAGTCCCTTGCATTCCTATACACTAACAATGAGAAAACAGAAAGAGAAATTAAGGAAACAATTCCATTCACCATTGTGACCAAAAAAAAAAAAAAAAATACTTAGGAATAAATCTACTTAAAGAAACAAAAGTCCTATATATAGAAAACTATAAAACACTGATGAAAGAAATCAAAGATCTCACAAATAGATGGAGAAATATACCATATTCATGGATTGGAAGAATCAATGTAGTGAAGATGAGTATACTACCAAAGCAATCTATAGATTCAATGCAATCCCTATCAAACTACCAATGGTATTTTTCACAGAAATAGAACAAATAATTTCACAATTTGTATGGAAATACAAAAAAAACTCATATATCCAAAGCAATCTTGAGAAAGAAGAATGGAACTGGAGGAATCAACCTGCCTCACTTCAGACTATACTACAAAGCTACAGTCATCAAGACAGTATGGTACTGGCACAGACAGAAATATAGATCAATGGAACAAAACAGAAAGTCCAGAGATAAATCCATGTACCTATGGACACCTTATCTTTGACAAAGGAGGCAAGAATATACAATGGAGAAAAGACAATTTCTTTAACAAGTGGTGCTGGGAAAACTGGTCAACCACCTGTAAAAGAATGAAACTGGAACACTTTCTAACACTGTACACAAAAATAAACTCAAAATGGATCAAAGATCTAAATGTAAGACCAGAAACTATAAAACTCCTAGAGGAAAACATAGGCAAAACACTCTCTGACATAAAACACAGCAGGGTCCTCTATGACCCACCTCCCAGAGTAATGGAAATAAAAGCAAAAATAAACAAATGGGACCTAATGAAACTTAAAAGCTTTTGCACAATGAAAGAAACTATAAGCAAAGTGAAAAGACAGCATTCAGAGTGGGAGAAAATAGTAGCAGATGAAGCAACTGAAAAAGAATTAATTTCAAAAATATACAAACAGCTCATGCTGCTCAATACTAGAAAAATAAATGACCCAATCAAAAAATGGGCCAAAGAATAAAACAGACATTTCTCCAAAGAAGACATACAGATGGCTGACAAACACATGAAAAAATGCTCAATATCACTCATTATCAGAGAAATGCAAATCAAAACCACAATGAGGTACCATCTCATGCTGGTCAGAATGGCTCTATCAAAAAGTCTACAAACAATAAATACTGGAGAGGGTGTGGAAAAAAAGGAACCCCCTTACACTCTTGGTGGGAATGCAAACTAGTACAGCCACTATGGAGAACAGTGTGGAGATTCCTTAAAAAACTGAAAATATAACTGCCATATGACCCAGCAATCCCACTGCTGGGCATACCCACTGAGGAAACCTGAACTGAAAGAGACATGTGTACTCCAATGTTCATCGCAGCACTGTTTACAATAGCTAGGACATGGAAGCAACCTAGATGTCCATCGGCAAATGAATGAATAAGAAAGCTGTGGTACATATACACAATGGAATATTACTCACCTATTAAAAAGAACACATTTGAATCAGTTCTAATGAGGTAGATGAAACTGGAGCCTATTACACAGAGTGAAGTAAGTCAGAAAGTAAAACACCAATACAGTATATTAACACATATATATGGAATTTAGAAAGATGGTAATGATGACCCTATATGCAAGACAGCAAAAGAGACAGCTATAAAGAACAGACTTTTGGACTCTGTGGGAGAGACGAGGGTGGGATAATTTGAGAGAATAGCGTTGAAACATGTATTTTACCATATATGAAAAAGATCACAAGTCCAAGTTTGATGCATGAAACAGGGCACTCAAAGCCAGCCCACTGGGACAACCCAGAAGGATGGGATGGGGAGGGAGTTCGGGATGGGGGACACATGTACACCCATGGCTGATTCATGTCAATGTATGGCAAAAACCACCACAATATTGTAAAGTAATTAGCCACCAATTAAAATAAATAATTTTTTTTAAAAAGCTAATCAAGGAAGTCAAATGTAATACTTAAATGTAGCCAAATAATAAACACAAATTTCAAAACGGTAGACTTAAAGCCAATCACGTCAATAACTCATTAACTGAAAGTGGATTAAGACTCTAATTTAGAGTTAGAGAATATCAGACTAGATAAAAAATAAAGATCAAGCTATGTGTTGCTTATATTTTTAAATATAAAGATATATAAAAGTTCAGAGTAAAAGATGGAAAATATTACACATGCAAACCTACTCATGTGACTTTGTAGGCAACAAACTGGTCCTCAAAACAAGGACCAGAGATAAAAAGGGACATTTTATAATGATAAAGGTTTCAGCTCAGGGAGTAGATATAATAGTCTTAAATATGTGTATATCCAATAACAGAGATTCAAGGTATAGAAGCAAAAATTGATGGTATATGAAGACATAACTGAACATACCACCTAAAATTTATATGATATCTTTACACACCTCTCTCAGTAAATCAACAGAAATAGACAAAAATCAGTAAGAAAAGAAATATGAGCAACATTATCAATTAATTTAGCCTAACTGATATTTATAGAATGCAGCACCTGTATAACAGCAGAATGCACATTCTTTACAAGTCAATGTGCAACTGAAGTAGGCCATATGTTGAGTCATAAAACATAGCTTTATAAATTGAAAAAAGTAAAATCATAAAGAATGTGCCCTATGAGCACAATGAACTTAAACTAGAAAATAGTATATAATATACAGAAAGTCCTCAAATATTTGGAAATTAAGCCAAACATTCCTAAATAACATATGTCAAAGAAATTATTTTGGTAGATATATATATTTCTATATCCAGATTTACCCTAGATATTATAATATATGCATCTTCCTATCTTACTATAAACCCTTGATAAATATTCATTTACCAGTGCAAATATATCATTTTTTGAGTTTGTAATTCAACAAATCATGTCCTTCTTTTTGGATATATTGACTGTTTGGGGTTTTCTAAAATGTCTGTAACTCTGCATGAATGGATTTATGCATAATGCTTTTTCTTTCATATTACTTACAAAGGATGGTAGTAAGATAATTAGTTGAAAGGACTTAAATATTTTTAAGGCTCTAGAAAAAGACATGGAAGAATTACATTCCATTAGGATTGTTGCAATTTACATACCTATGTAATAGCTCCTAAAGCTAGAAAAGTTGGGTTGAGGATATAGTCTAATTTCTGCACTGAGTGGAAATATAATCTGTGTTAAATGCTGACTTAAAATCTTAAATTCAAGGGAAATTTTAAAATATTTAAAACTGAATGATAATGAAAACATATCACTTGAAAATTTGTGAGATATAAATAAAAATGCTGTAAGTGCTTGTATCAGAAAGGGGGGAAAGTATAGAACCACATATCTGAACTTTCTTCTTAGGAAACTAAGAAAAGAAAAGCAATTTTAAACCAATACAAGTAAAATGATGAAAGGAAAAAAAAAAGGCAGAATAGAAGTCAATGATGGAGAAGGCAATGGCAACCCACTCTAGTACTCTTGCCTGGAAAATCTCATGGATGGAGGAGGCTGGTAGGCTACAGTCCATGGGGTCACTAAGAGTCAGACACGACAGAGCGACTTTACTTTCACTTTTCACTTTCATGCATTGGAGAAGGAAATGGCAACCCACTCCAGTGTTCTTGCCTGAAGAGTCCCAGGGATGGGGGAGCCTGGTGGGTTGCCATCTATGGGGTCGCACAGAGTCGGACACGACTGAAGAGACTTAGTAGCAGCAACAGAAGTCAATGAAATAGGAAATAAACAAATGCTACAATAAATAAATATAAGCAAATATTAGTTTCCTGAAAATATAAGAAATGTTATAACCCTTTTAACTAGATTGACCAAAAATAAAAAACAAAACAAAGTCACCAGTATTTAAAATAAAAGATGACATCATCTTAGATGCCATAAAACAATAAAGAAACAAAATAGTAAAGGAATATTAGGAAAAACTTCACACCAATAAAGTTGATAAATTAAATGAAATAGACAAATTCCTTGAAAGATATAAATCAGTGTCACTGACATGAGAAGGTGCAGATAATCTGAATAGCCCTTAATTTAAGAAATTAAATTATTAGAAATCTTTCCACAATAAAAAGACCATTTCCAGATGCCCTCTAAGTTTAATTTTATCAAACGTTTAAAGAACAAATAAAATAGCACCAACCACACATGATTTCTTTTGGAAACCACAGAAGAATTAAATTTTTCCCATAAAACTATTTTATGAGATTAGTGTAACCCAGATATCAAAAAATGAGTTTCATAAGTGCAGCACAAACCATGAACATAAAACAAAAATCTTTAATAAAATTTAAAGAAATCTATCTAGAAACACATAAAGGGTTAATACATCATGACTATGACGGTTTCCTACAAGGAATGCAAGGTTGGTTCAACATCTGAAAGTCAAAATGAACATGGTATATTTTTCAATTTGATTTAACCATTCTCAGCAATATTTTGTAGTGCCTATTGTGCAGGTCTTTCACATCTTTCCTCAAGGTTCTTCCTGGATACCTCTTGTTTTGATGCTCTTATAAAATATAATTATTTTAAATTTTCCTTCCCCAGTTGGTCACTGCTAACATTTAGAAATACAATTTATTTTTGTATATTGACTTTGAAGTCACCAGTCTTGTTAAATTCACTTATTGGTTTTAGTATTTTTTTAGATTCTTTTAAGTTTTCTATGAAGATAATCATGTCATCTGCTAATAGCAACAGTTTTGCTTGTTCTTTTCTAATTTCACCCCTTTTATTTTTTTCCTGGCTTTTTGCACTGGAAATAAATAATGAAAAACTGTCTAGAAGGTATCAAACTAACATTATATTTGGGCCTGAAATTTAACTTATATTTTCTGACAACCAAACTGACAAGGGAAATATGCAGTGATATGTTACATTTCTCTCACTGTCTTTAAGCAGTAACATACCATTCCTCAAGGAAGGGAAAAATTTTCCCCTGCATATAACTAGTAGTTTGACTTAATGTTTATAAATATCTTTGATTCACAAATATGTTATAGAAATCTTATTTTTTTATTGTTCTATAGGCTCCTAAGGTTGTGTATATATTTTTTTATCTTTTTTTCTCCCCATTATTCAAATTGGATAGTTTCTATTGATCTATCAAGCTCACTGGCTTTTTTCTCTGACAAGGCCATTCTGCTATTCCATAGGGAAGGGCTATTGTATTTTTTAGTTCTAGAGACAGGGCATGCAAAAAAGGGGGGATATCCCAAAGATTTCTCCCACTTTCTGTAATCTGAAGATACTCTTTTCCTGCTCTTCAGACCAGAAGAGAAGAGTTCTCTTCAGTTTTTGTTTCCACACCCAGTATGCATCTCTAGGCTTGTGGCTACCTTTGAATCCAAATATGTAGCTATCAGAGGGAAATAAAGAGAAACTCCCTCACCACCAGTTTGGTTGAACTTCAAGTTCTGGTCCCTTTCACAATCTGTCTACTACCATTTACTTTTCAGAGTCTTAAAACAGCTGCTTTATGTATTCTGCCCAGGATTTCTTATTGCTTTTAGTGGCAGAGACAGGGTAGAGTGTGTTAACTCCATATGCCTTAGGACCAACATTCACAAATCTTATTTTTAAAAAGTTTTTATTTATCAAACTCCTGTAAAGCATGTTGACATGCAAATATGCTACATCCCAAATTTTAACTTAAAGGAAAATACCAGCATGTTCACTGGAGCTTCCAGGTAACTTCATTTTTATTGAGCCCTCAGAATAAAGCTTCCCTGACCTTTCCTTTTAGAGTATTTTGAGATTGTAAAGTAAGCTGTTAGAAAACTTAACAATTTTCAATTACTGACCAAAGTAAATGTGGCTTTTCTTGATACAGTATAACCTAAATATGGAAAAATAGAAATAAAGTGGATGCTGAAACTGATAAAAGACCACAACTGTCATCAGTCACTAGCAGTTTCAAATTTCTGTGTTCCCCAAACATATTCCTGCTCTCACTGATTAACTATATCAAGTAATGACCTTAAAAAATACATTCTGCTATTAAAATACTTTCCAATTTATGTTAGATATGTTAGTTTCTTATGAGATTTTGACAACAGGTTTCTGCTACTTAAAGAAAAAACAAACCAAAAAAAAATATCTTGGAAATCCATGACACTAGAAAAGGACAATTTTGCTCAGGTTGAGAGCGCCCATCCCCCACCTCTCAAGGGCACACGGTTTTTCACACAAATACAGACACACACAGAGGGTCAAAATTCCCATAAACAAAATACATTTTTATCAGCCGCTAACTCTATCACTAAAAATCACCCCCTCTGAGTTGAAATCAAGTAGCTCTAAATGTTTTCTAAAACTAAACTGAACCCATTATTCCTTTCAGCCAGGACCTTGGCTCAACAAACACATACCCCAGGGGAACTCAGAGTTCATGGAATGACAATGTCATAAACAAACTCCCTTCAAACCTAGGTGAATAGGTCTGTAAAAGATTAATCGTGCACTTCCTACAGGAACTCCTAAGGTAGGAAGTATGGTGGAAGAAAAATGACAGTGAAGTCACAAAAACGACAGAAGATGCGGGTGTTGTACTTGACACAGATGAAGGTCATGGAATCGGATTTCCTTAATGCATCTCAGTTCAGGTTGTTTCCTCATATCTGTTTAAATGCTGTGGCCATGTGCTCTGGAAGCACTCTCCTGTGGATTTAGACTTGAAATATGCCCAGTAGCTCTCAGAAGGACAGGGTCAAATATCTGGGAGGCAAATGCAGGCTCTTTCTTCATGTGTCACATGGCCACTTCCCTTTTGCTGGGAAATAAACAGGTTGACTATCACTCTATTCACCAGTGTGAAGTATGGACACAGAGGGAGCATTTATCTTCCCAATCGACCTTTATCCAGGACAAAGCCCTGTTCTTGCCTTGCTTCAAAGTCACCTACTTACACACACATTTCCTCAGAAGTCAGAATCTTTTGCTTAATAGGGGAGAGGTGAGTTGGCTCTGGAAGAAAAAACCAGAAAGCTGACTTGCAAGGCACTCGGTAAGCCCTTCCCAAAGCCATATGCACACACTGGGCTTCACTTCTCTCCTTCACAAGGGCACAGGATCACTAATAGCATTAATGAAAGTTTCTCACAAGCAATAAGTGCTTAAAAGTAGATCCCTTAAGGCTAGCAGATAGTAAAAACTCCTCTAGAGTTGGAGTAGAATCAAAGCCTACTCTTTTCCATTAAAACATCCTGCTCATTGAATTATTTCTTTAGTAGTCCTCTTCGAGGAACTTTGCACAAATGCAAGTTTCACACCATGATTTATGAACTCTTGGACATGAAATAACCTGGGTCAGAGAAAAAAATGTAGGCCTGTATATGAGGAATGGTTTAGAAGCTTCTTGGTAGAATAGCATCCCCTGGTGGCATAGGTAGGGAGTGAGTGAGGCCCTACGAGCCTGTGGTGGCAAAGAGTACCAACACCAGGAAATCTACAACTTCAGGTATTCCCACTCTGTCATCCTTAACTACCCCATTTCAGTAGAATTCTTTCATGCTGTGTGTCCAGGAATTTTGTCTGGTAGACATTTCTATCGAACACTTGCCCAACAAGAACTTAGTTCAACTGTGAAACAAGAACTATGCTAAGTTTCTAGTGACTGGAAAAAGCGTGGAACCTGCATTCATAAGCTAAGACTTACAATTTAATATTCAGCAAGTTCTGTGTTCAAGGCATACATGGGGCACCATAAGGACACACAGAAGGAAGTGCTGCCCAGATAGAAACTTCAGGAAAGCCTTGCCCAATGGTATGCTTGTACAGTGTCTATAAGGGCGGCTACACCAGTTAAGTGAAAAGTAGAGCAGGAGAATATATGATACAATGGAGAGTTCTGCATAACTCATGCTGAGAACCACACATTTTTCATACAAGCTGAAGAAATACTGTGAGGTTACAGTGCACAGGGTGTTTATGGGAGGGTGATGATAAATGAGAATAAAAAAGTAAAGGCCAGAGCAGGAGGAGAGGATGGTGTTAATCCTATAGGCAATGAATGTTGAATACTGAACATTTCTGAGCATGACAGTGCCATGAGGATGTGTGCATTTATGATAGGTCCACTCAGCAACAGTGGAAGCATCAGGACCCATCAGAGAGATCCATTCTAGCATCAGAGAGAAACATCAGGGTTGTCTCTTTAATACAGGCAAGTGATTGTGTGGACCAAAGAGAAACAGTGGGTATGCAGAGGTAAAGAGAGATGTAGGAGTTTAAAAAAGAAACAATTTGTTTGACTTTTTCAACTGCTTGTTAGTGGTGTTGTAGGCAATGAATCAATTACAATACAGCTATCAGGGTTAGGACCCAGGTTGGAAGGTGGAACCAGTTCCTGAAAAAGAGAACACAGGAGGAGAAGCCATTTGGAGGTGCCAGAGAGACACTTTAAAAAATCTTTTTTAAAATTTTAATGTGAGATTTATTGAGGTATAATTTACATGTAGCAAATGCACCCATTTTTGGTGTTCAGTTCTGAGGTTTGACAAACATAGTCATGTATCTTCCGGTACCGTCAGGTTATAGAATATTCCCATTGCCTTTCTTTGAAGTCACTCTCTTTCCCTTACCCCAGATCTTGCAACCACTGATTTGATTTCTATCCTTACAGTTATTTGCATTTCCAAAATTTCACAGAGTGGAATGTATGCAGTCTTTTGTTTGCCTTTGCACTTAAAATAATGCTTTTGAGATTCATCCATATAGTTGCTTGTATCCAGTTTGTCCATTTATACTGCTGTGTAGCTTGCCATTGTATATACCATAAGTTGTTTATCCATTCACCAGTTGATGAACATTTGGGCTATTTCCAGTTTGGGGCTAATATAAACAAATTTGCTGTGAATACTCAAGTACAAGTCTATATGAATATATTTTTCCATTTCTCATGAGTAAAGGCTCAGAAGTGGGACTTCTTGGTTTTATGGGAGGTATATATCTAACACTATAAGTTGTCAAACCTTTCCATGGTACATGCGACACTGAACCCTCACCAGCAATGAATGAGAGTTCCAGTTGTACTGCGTATTTACCAAAGCTTAATATTGTCAATATTTTGTGTCAGCCTTCTAATAGGTGTGCAGCAGTGTCTCACTGTAATTTTTGCTTTTAATTCTTTTTTTTTTTTTTTTTTTGGCCACAGCATGTGGCATGCAGGATCTTAGTTCCTCAACCAGGGATCAGACCCACACCCTCTGCTATAGAAGCAGAGAGTCATAACCACCCAACCACCAGGGAAGTCCCTTATTGTTGCTTTAATTTACATTTCTCTAATGAATAAGGGTGTTGAACAATTTTCACATGCTTATAAGATCATATCTCTGGTAAGGGTTATTCAACTTATTGGCCCATTCTTTACTGGGCTGTTTGTTTTAGTAGTGAATTTTAAGAGTTGTTTATATATTCTAAATACAAGTCCTTTATGATAAGTTATTTGCAAATATTTTCTCCTATTCTGTGGCTTGTATTTTTCATATTTCTAATGATGATTTCAAAGAGTAGAAGGACTTAGTTTTGACATCATCAATATACTTTTATATCAGAAAGAGGATTGTGAATCCCTAATTCAACTATAGTGCCATCAAGACAGAGATACATTTTGCAAAGCTTCTGAAGAGTTTCCAGGTGTTTTCCGATTTCTTTTCAAAGAAAAATGACAGAGAATTTTGTATCTCAATTTTACCTTGGAAAAGAAACTCCTCCAGCTATTGTAAGCTTGCAAGGACACTGGCCTTCATTTTGTTGTTGTTTTTTTTTCTGTATGAGTAGCTAAAGGCAAGAAAGTTTTTTCCAATTTTTCAGTAACATCTACAATGATAACTTCAAGACCCTGAATTCAAAGATTTCTCCTATTTATATAGTAAAACATATCTTCAGGGTTAAGTTAATTCATGGATGAAATTCTTTCAGAAAGGTTCAAGGATGTTTTGTTTTGTTTTTTTCTTTTTCCTTGAGAAAAGTATTTAAAATTTTGGCTTTACTTTGTTAGCTGTGGCCAGCAGTCTCTCTCTCAGCCAGAGCACCTCTCTGTGGGAGAAAAGTTCTTCATATCTTGCTCCTATTTCTGGATAAAATATCTTTCAAATACTGTGATCTAGAGACCTGCTCCTGATAAAGCTGATGTCTTTATGGCTATTTATCAAACTTCTTTCAGGATTTCTGGAAGCATCTAGACATGACATAAACACATGTCTGTGTGAAAAGGAGTAAGTGACACAAATGAAAGGAGCTTCTAGCTTCACTATATACCAAAAGCAGATGCATCATCAGGTATACATAAGCACCATCTGTGCAAAATCTGAAGCTTTGATTCCCAGGCAAAGTTATGTTTGGGGGGAAACAAAACTTTTTACCATTTCCAACAAAAAGGAATTTAAAGGGGTTATTCTAATGGCCAGTATACATGTGCATGATCCCAAAATCTGGGAGTAAAATATTCTGCTGATACTCAAAAGAAATAAAGAGGAGTAGGCTTCAAATCCAAAATACTTGCTGGAGTGCCATTTGGTACTCCCCTGTGCAGTGGTCTTGATCAATGAACACAATGAAAACAAGATTGCCAAGGCTTCTGATCTTACGGGAAAAAGGTTCTGGTATCTCGAGCAATAAAGTAAGTTAAAGAATCTCATGTAACCTATGGGTCTGGAAAAGGGTAAAGGGAACGTGGAATTGTGGTGAGAGAAAATAAATATGATTATCACTGTGAACCTGAAGACTAGCTCAGAAGCAAAGACTGGAACATCTGTAATTTAAGTTACTTAATATTTCATGTCTCCCCTCCCCCTGTCCAAAACTACCTAATACAAAGAATATCAGCAGTGGCTAGTAGGTTAAGATTCCCGTGTAAGTAAAACTGAATTGATGAATTTTTGCATTCGCTCCTTTAGGAATATTAACTTTTCACACACAGAGAACAAGAATGGATTCTGCAGGACAAAAGAGGTGGACTGCACTTAGTATTTTCCATTCCTCCTCCAGATCTACCCTCCCTCCTCTTCTGTCTGCCCTGTTCTCTGCCCCAAGCTGATCCACTTGAATCTCAACAACGAAATTCCCCTGTCTTCTGACATGTGGTTGGGTGTTGACTAATGGGGAGCTTTAGCAGGAGATCACAGGAAGGGAAGAGAGGGCATCCAGAATGTCTATTTGATTAGCTAGGCCTGATTCTCTCTAGATGTCCTTTTACACATAACTTTATGCTTTTAGGTTTGAATTCTGGGGGCTTCTCCCTTTCTTCATCCTTTTGGACTTAAGAGATGCTTATATGCTGTCCATTTTTCTTTGAATGAGCCTACTCATTGGAAAAGACCATGATGCTGGGAAAGATTGAGGGCTGGAGGAGAAGAAGGAGACAGAGGATGAAATGGTTGGATGATATCACTGACTCAATGGACATGAATTTGAGCAAAGTCCAGAAGATAGTGAAGGACAGGGAAGCCTGGCATGCTGCAGTTCATGGGGTTGCAAAGAGTTTGACATGACTGAGTGACTAAGCAACAATTCCTCTCTGAATAGTACCTCTATTTCTATTGGGAACTTTATTAAACCCTCCTGAAATTACTGTAATGCGAGCACACCCTTTGTTTCCTTTTGGATTCTTGTGTGATACAGCTTCCCTGAGGAGGTGAACGTCAGACTGGATCTTTCGGGGTACATGGAAGATTACCAGGACAAAGTGCATATGACAGAGAAAGGCATCTATTTCATCAACATTTTGGGACCTACAGGACTGACAGTGCCAAATATGTTCTAGAAACCACAAAGTTAGCTAGGGCATGATCTTGGCAGGAACATGATGGAAGATGAAACTGGAAAAAGCATAGACCACGAAGAGACTCAGTGCCAATACATGGGATGCCATCCTAGGAGGGGCAGGAACAGAATCCAAAATTGTTTACTTATTTTTGTGGCTAAAAATTTTATTATCTTCTGAAAACCATTGCCTTACTGGAAATAAATCCTCATAATGAATAAAAAAGAAAGTCACTTTTAAAAGGGCAATGACATCCCCTGTATATTTGGCTCAGAAACGACTCTTACCCTGTCAGATGCCAACATGATACATGGAATCACCACGGTCCACTCCAGTCTACACCAAAAGAACAATTTCCCCTCTTTCATCTTCCCTTCTCCATGGAGCAGCTGAGCAAGCCCCTGGGAGAATCCTGACTCTCTTGACTTGGCAGGATCTACAGACATGTACAGAATAGCATTCTTCGCTTTGT
Source organism: Odocoileus virginianus (assembly GCF_023699985.2). Taxonomy (NCBI): domain Eukaryota; kingdom Metazoa; phylum Chordata; class Mammalia; order Artiodactyla; family Cervidae; genus Odocoileus; species Odocoileus virginianus. The sequence continues at coordinate 37,324,528 of NC_069679.1, read as the reverse complement.
TTAGAAACATCTGTGGGAAATCATGGGCATCAGTGCGGCACTGATGGCAAGAGCTCAGGCTTCTGATACAAAGCCCTTTCTCTGGGCTGAGTGGCAGCCCCTGCAATTCTCGGGATTCCTCTGGTAGACCGTTGACTATCTCTAATACCAGCTGGCTTCAAAGCCCTCAGCTGGCTTTTACAGAGTTCCTGGGCCAATGGGTCTTAAGTTCCCATTGTGCTTTCCATGCCAAGCATTTCTGGACTTTTGAATGTCACCAATATCCTTCAAAGTACATGGTCTACTGAGGGAAGCAATTGTCCACAATATTCTATTTACTAAATAATCCCCTCTCTTGGTAAAAAGAGTGTTTTTCCAAATTCCTAAATGACCATCTGCATCCCATTACCTTGGGCAAATCTGCGGATTCAGGGCCCTCCATATCATTCACATTACTTGGGAGCACAGTTATTCTCTTCAAGGTGCTGGACCACAGGATCAGTGTGGCATCCAGATTCTGGAAGCCAAGGCTCTGATCTCTAAAGCATCCTCGGCCACCTCTGCTGCAGAGTGGGCTTCATCGCATTAACGGCCCTGTTTTTCAGCTGTCCAAGGACTTGATTTAATTACATTGCAAGTCTCTGTCTTCATTGGAAGTCCCCACACACGCCGTTTGCTCCATTATTATGGATTGCGTTTCCTCTCCGCTGCAATGTCTCATTCTTGTCCTTCCTTGGGCTTTAGTGGCTCGTAGACATTTGCATTAATTTTCATTTCTCCTGGTGCTTAATAAACATCCTCTTAGGCATTCATCCTAGAAGAAGGAAATCATCTAGTTCATCCAGAAAGCTGAACTTCAGACTCGGACTAGAACCGAAACCTATCTCTCAATTGCTATGGTCCCCCTACCTCTCACATCATCCAAGGAAAGAGTTCAGGGACCTCGCAGAGACAATGTCCTTGCCTAATATGCTTACACCCTGCTGAGGTATTCTGGTTGCCTTTCCTTAGGGCTTCCCAGGTGGTTCAGATGGTAAAGAATCTGCCTTTAATGCAGGAGACCCAGGTTCGATCCCTGCATCAGGAAGATCCCCTAGAGAAGTGCATGGCAATCCACTCCAGTATTCTTGCTTGGAGAATTCCATGGACAGAGGAGCCTGGTGGGCTACAGTCCATGGGGGGTCACAAAGAGTCGGACATGACCGAGCGACTGACACTTTGCTTAGTGTACCTTGTAAAAGTCACACACATGCATGCAAACATACATACTCTGTGTATAAAGTCCATTGCTGCATCCAGTGACCCAGGAATGGTTAAGTAAACTATGATACTCATTCTACAGAAGATTGTGCAGTTACTAATATGATATATATAAAGATTACATAAAATACTGTGAGAAAATATTCATGTTGTACTGTTAGCAGGAAATGAAATGATACATACAGCATTATCACCATTATGTTTTGAAACATATATATCCCCATGCCTAAGAAAAGGACAGGAACGTGATATACTAAAATATTTACATTGGTTGGGCTGGGATTAGAATCTCTTGGAAAGAATTCTTTCTTTTTCCTTCCGTTCAAAGACAGAATATTTATTTATTTTTAGGACGGAAAATAATAACCTTAAAAAAAAGACAATAAACAAATATATTTTCTCATCATTGGAGATCCCAAATAATTAAGCTCAGTGGATATAGAGGATGAAACACAGAAAGAGATGCAAACTGGGACCACTGGACAGACAACTAGGAAATTTAGGAAAATGAGGAGCAGAGTCTTCAAATCAAGAAGATTCCAAGAACTTTATTTAACCCCAAGATCTGTCTCTTTTGCAGACATACCATGACTGTGTTAAACTATCAGTGGAAGGAGCTAGAGTTTGCTGCCCTCACCATTATGTAGAGGAGAATGGGGGGTGAGGTTACAGAGAAAACCATTCCTTAGGAAAGAATGGGACAGGAAACCAACATCTATAATAGACAGCCCTTCAGTGCCTTTGACTACAAGATTAAGAATACGAATATAAGTACAAAAATGAATATTAAAATAAGAGAAATCACTGTAAGTTATAAGAAGTTGACAAATACAAAGCACCAGAAAATTCATTAAAAAAACAGTGTTTTTCTTACTTAGCTATTTGTTTTCTTGCTTAACTTGGGTGTGTATTTTCTACACACTCGATAATATTGTTTTTCCTGCAATTTTGACTGCATATTTTGTCATTACCACTTCATGGGACAATTATAATATTTCCTAACTAAAGATTACAAAGGTAACTCAATATTTCCTCTGGTGCAGCTAACTGAAAACTTAAAACACTTATTTTGAAATAATTTTAGACTTACAGAAGAGTGGCAAAAACAGCAGAAAGCGTTCACCCAGCTTCCCTTAATGTAAACGCTCCATATAGCTATAGGATAATCATGAAACAAGAAATTAACCCTGGTATAACACTATGAATGAAACTACGGACTTTCCTCGGATATCACTAGTTTTACCATTTGCGTCCTTCCTCTGTCCCAGGAGTCGATCCACACTGCATTTAGTAGCTGTTCCTTTAGTCTCTTCCCATGTATGGCAGTTTCTCAGCTTTTCCTTGTCTTTCATGACCTTGAGCTTTTTGAATGGTACTAGTCAGTTACCTTGCAGAAGGTCCCTCAATGTGAATTTGTGGAGTTTTCTCATGATTAAACTGAGCATCTTCTTTACTGAAAAGAATTCCACAGAGGTGATATCCCTGGTGTATCACACCAGGGGGACTTGAGTTGTTCTGCCTTACAGGTGATATTAACCTTGATTCTCGGTTAAGGTGGCACATACCAGACTTCTCCACTGAAAAGTAACTATTTCTCCATTTGTATTTAATAAACATTGGGAAGAAGATACTTTGAGACTATGCAGAAATCCTGATTCTCTTTAAACTTTCCCCCTCTAATTTTATTATCCATTGGTGGAACTTATGTATAGAAATTATTATCATGGCAATACAGTGATTTTAAACATGATTTTCTATTTCTCTCATTCTTTATTAAAGCAGAATTCTTTATTTATTAAGTAGAATTCCCTATGAAAGCGTTATTTCCCCATATTTATCAGTTGCTTTTCATGTGATTATGGACTCATGCTTATTTATTTCATTCTTTAGGATATAATCCAGTGCTATCCTAATCAATTTTTTGTCAAAATTTTCCAGCTTTGACCGCTGAGAGTTCTTTGAAATTGACTTCTGTACTCTTCAACATAATCCCCCTTTTTTGGGGGGGTGGGTAGACTTCCATACTTTTTGTTATAGGCTCATCTTGTTTGTTCCCCAAGCTTGCTCTGGAATATGGCACTTCTCCAAGGAACTCTGACTTCTTTCTATGGAGCAGTGTTTAAAAATCAAGATGTGGATAGCAGGTTTGCTCATTGCTCCTGGGATGTCACTGCTCTGCTTCCAGGTCATGCACCACAGAAGAAAGTTAAATGCATATACATTAACCCTTGTGTGCACACACATCTATATTTGTGTATCTGTGTATTTACATGTGTATGTGTATGTTATATACACACTAAGAGTTACTAATAATTTTCTGAATTCAATCCAGACATGACAGTATTCAATCTACACTTTCCTCACTTTTAACTTCTTCCTCTTACAGTAAGAAAGCTCTTGTTCTTGACAATACTTGTAGTTTTTTGTACCCGAGTGTACACAGAAAGCACTTCGGAATTGCTAACCCAAATCTCCGTGGGAAAATCCCATGTGCATGAGCAATACTTTCTGTCTTTAGCTTTACAGTATCAAGTCAAAAACACAGATTTCCGAAAGTACTTAAGTCAGCTCCTTTCTTCTCAAACCCCCTTCACTGCAGTTATGTCTGTGGTTCTCAAAAGGAGCTATTTTGCCCCCAGGAAATGTGGCAATGTTTAGAGATATGTTAGGTTATCACAACCAGGGAAGTGACACTAGTATCTAGTGAGTAGAGACCAAGTATGGGCTTCTTTGATGGCTCAGCAGGTAAAGAATTTGTTTGCAATGTAGGAGACACAGGTTCAGTCCCTGGGTCAGGAAGATCCCCTACAGGAGGGTATGGCAGCCCACTCCAGTATTCTTGCCTGGACAGTTCCATGGACAGAGGAGGCTGGCGGGCTGCAGTCCATAGGGTCACAGAGAGTTGGACATGACTGTAGCGAGTGAGCACACATAAACACACAGAGGCCAAGAACACTTAAACAGTCTACAATGCCCAGGAGAGCTACAAATAAGAATTATATGGACTTAAGTGTCATTAAACTCGAAAATATATCTATTTCTCTTAAAGATATCTTTTTAATAGAATCTGGATTTTTTTTCTTGCATATTCTAACATCAGGAAGTAGAGAATTTTTATTGATATAATTATATATCTTATTGCATTTGTTACAGTCTATTAATCTTCATCTGAATTTTCTCATAGTTCTTTAATAAATGAAGACTACAAAAGAAAATAAGCTTCTTATAGGCCCAAATCTGGAATCCATAAATTCTTACTTGTTTATTGCCATATTCCAAATGATCTTTACAAATTGCAGTCAGACTGGCATAGTTTCAGACAACTTTCCTTTAGCAGAATCCCCAGCATGTTCATGGCCACCCCAGGCTCTCTGGACACAAAGGGAAGTGTGATAGAGGAGAAGCTGAATGGAAACAGACTGGTTTTAACCAATGGCTGTTAAAATGTCTTAGTTTTACAAATTTTACAAAAACATGTGAATGTGTTGTTAGGGCTTCTCCTAAGGCCTTGGATGAGATCTGAGACAAAGTATCGTCAAAGCTTACACTTCATTACTTCCAAAGAATTCTTTTCCACCCAAAAGACAGAGATGGTTACATGAAATCCAGGCTCTCAAGGAGCTTGTGCTCTAGGGAAGAAGGCAGATCCTGTTCAGAGGTGTCTCATGAGGCCCCTGTATGAGGGTACAGCCCGTCTCTTGCCTGGGTCTCCTGCATTCCAGGCAGATTCTTTACCATGAGTCACCAGGGAAGCCTCCATGAAACTCAACCCCTGTGAAATCTCTGAGTGCCCTCTCCTCCCCATCATCCACCAACACACAGCCTCCTCACACTGGCACCTAGGTGGCTCTGGAGGCCAAGGCAAGGCCGGCTCCTGAATTTTCTTTTGTCCTTTCATTTTTACACAAGAGTGCAGAGTAAAGTAAGAGCTTGAAAGAGGATAGAGTACATCAAAAATATCATCATCCTAAATACTGTGATTTGAAGTCATTTTTCACTGCCAAGAAAGGGGGAAAAAAACACAGTAGTCATGCCTCTGAAGGCAGTGTTTACTCTTCCAGGAAGAGGACATATGGGAGAGCTTCTGACAAGACTGTCAAAAGTGTGTTCAGCAATTTAACTAGTAATAATAGTGAAAAACAACAAATAAAGCTTTGAATTAATCCAGCACCTTTCATCTCCATTTATCAAAGGGTGTTGCCAATGTTCCTGATAACGACACGTCTGTGAAACACAGAAGTGGTGGGCACCATCATTCCCGGTGACAGATGAAAGAACAGAGAAGCTGAGAGACCCTCCCCTAGTGAATCAGCCAGGGACCCCAGGGCTTAGATCAGCCCCTCTCCAAGGAATCAGCAACACCTCCCTGGGCTGTCGGAGCTCTTCCTCTAAGGGATTTGGGTTTGAGAAGGGCCTGAATGTGAGCTCCACAGTGCATCTGTGGAGGGCATCGAACCTCTGTTCTCCAGAATGTGTCAATAAAATGCATCCATGAAGATAGCTCTGTACCTCTGCAGGTGGGTCAGCAAGACTTTTTTAAAGGTCAGCTGTTCATGGATCTGGGAAGGCACTGGCCCCACAGAGCCTACTGTTGGGGAGTTTGTGATACATGGAGCCAATAAAGGGAAGATACACACATACCTCTCAAACCCCACACTCCAGCCACAGGAAGCTGCTTGCAGTTCCCTCAAGTGCAAAAGCATGAGCTTCTGTGCCTTTGTTTATGCTGTTCCCTCTGTTTTGCTCATCCCCTCTACGACACTCTGGAAGTACCACTTACTCTATCAAACCATACACACACACACACACACCTTTCCTTCCTTTCTGTATCTCCCAGATTCTATACAGATCTCTGTCAAGGACCCTGTTAACTCTTGCAAATACTTGCTTACATGTCTGCATTCCCTACCAAATTCTCAGCTCTTTGTTAGGGGGGATGTATTGTATCTTCATATGTCCGGTGTCTAGCACAGAGTCAAGCTCATACCAGATGGTCAGGAACTGTTTCTGGAAAGAAACAAGGAAGGACAAGAGGAAGGAGTGACAGGGAAAGAAGGGGAGCTAATATCTACTGCGCAGCTACCATTTGTGTGCAAGGTCCTGTGCCAGACATACATTTGTTCAGTGTTTAGGGTGCACTTCTCATCTGACGATTTGTATCTTTTTTCAATTGCAGAATTTTCTGAGCTATTGTTTTGTTTTTTTTTTTGAATCAGTTCTAATGAGATGGATGAAACTGGAGCCCATTGAAAACTGCTTTTTTTCTATTCCTTCAATTCCCTATTTCTGGAAGCCCATCTGTTGGAAACTCTGTCTGTCCTCCACGTCTCTTTCCTGTTTTCACCTCTTTGTTTATGTGCCACATTCAGGTGATCACCCCAGTGTTACTTCCCAAATCACTGATGCTCTCTTGGGCACATCCAGTCCAGGGTTGATCTTGTCCCCTGGATCTTTCTTTACTCCAATTGCTTGATTTTTCACTTCCAGTCCCTAATTTGTTCATTTTCACATACACCTGTTCTTGATTTCTACCTGCCTGTTTTTGTTTCATGATTTCCTGCTGTTTAGGTGTTCTTCCTTCCTTTATATCTTCAAGGATCTCAAATGTACTCATTTTAAAGTAATTTTCATATTGCTCTATTCAGTTTCAATGGGAGTGAATTCTGCTGATTTTTGAGTTGTTGGCTGTCTTTCTCGATATCAGTTTACTCCATGGGCTTTGGGACTTCTGTTGGTAGGTTCATTTGGAATGTTTTCCTCCCATCATCCCTCACTCTCCTCTCATCCCTCCCTGTCTGGAAGTTGATCAGTTCCCCTCCTAGGACTCCTAGCCCAGAGTCAGCTCTGGCAATGGTAGCTCAGGTTTCCGTTTCCAAGGTGATTCTAGGGGTAGAACAGATCTAGTCACTGGGCCAGCAGTAGCTCCTGAGGTCCTGGTGGTGTGGTTTCCTCAGCTTCTTCCCTCTACCTAGGCATTCAGCTCTGCAACATCCTGCATCTCTAAGCAGTAACTAGTTTCTTCTAGTCCTTTCTGAAGAGTTGGCAGTGAGCCCTTCAGTTTCACCCAGTGAGCTCAGGTCGAGTTCCCAGTCATGAGTCTAAAACTTCTGGTCCCTGCCATCTCACAGCAGGTGTACTACAAGCCTCCTCTACCTATTCCCAAGCCCAAGAGCCTAGTAAGTCTAAAGTGTTGTTTCTGGCCCACAGAGGTGTTCACCTTATTGAACATGGCTGTTTGAGTTCTTTTTAACTATTTCATCTCACATTGCAATGTGTTTGACACATTGCAAGGGAATGTGACACATTCAAGGGAACTTTCAAGCATGAACTCCCAACACCGTCTTGACTTCAAGTTCCAGTCTAGACATTTTCACAGGGTCAGTGAGTCCATGAGAAATGATCCCCAGATGACCAAGATGTACCCAGTCACCTATAGGCTCAGTTCTCCAGGCCTTGGTCCTGGGCCAGTGAGAGCCAGACCTGGAAACACACAGAGCCCTACCCATGAGTGAGCATCATCTGCAAATAGACCCCAGCTCTCATGCCTGTGCACCTCAAGATGGAGCCAGCTCAAGTCCCCACAGAGAACTCAGCTACAGCACCCACAAAGCAGGAACACAGCCTTTGTGCCCACATTGCCGAAGTCTGCCCCAAAGGCTCACTCCCCTTCCCTCTTGCCCAGCCTTGTCTGGATTTTGTCAGACTCTCAAAAAAAAAAAAAAAAAGTATTCCCACTTAATATTATCACCTTTAGGACCTCTCAGAAGAGACCCCCAGAGCACTGAACTTGAATCTACTATTCCCAGCCTTGGTCCAGACACCAGGCCTTCTCTCAGACCCACCCTATACTCCTCCTGGCCTGGTCCTAGCTGATGCCTTCCCCTGGCAGCTCTCACCTCTATGAAGATGTCTACGCCAAATTACATCGTGTGTGTGTGTGTGTGTGTGTAGGGGTGGAAGTTCCCACACATCCAAATAATGCTCCCCACCAGCTGCGTGCATCCGTGCCCAGCTGCTTCACTCATGTCTGACTCTATGCGACCTCATGGATGGTAGCCCGCTAGGCTCCTCTGTCCATGGGATTCTCCAGGTAAGAATACTAGAGTGGGTTGCCACACCTGCCTCCAGGGGAGCTTCCCCATTCTGGGATCAAACACTCATCTCCTGCAGCTCCTCCTGCAGGTGGGCTTTTTACTTCTGAGTCACTGGTGAAGCCTCCCCACCTCCTGGTGTTCCTACAGTTCAACTCAATTCTGACCCTGTCTCCCTCCCTGGAGACGGGATTTGATCCCACAGGTGAAGGGCTCAGTTCTAACCAGACTGCCCCCACCCTACTTCAGACGCCAATCTCAAGCCCAGGTTGCCACCCATACTTCTGGACGACTTTCAGTCTGGTCAAGGGTTCCAGTAACCCCCTCCTTGAGTTTGATTAATTTACAAAAGCAGCTCACAGAACTCAGAGAGATACTTTACTTACTAGATTACTGGTTTATTCTAAAAGGATATAACTCAGGAACAACCAGATGGAAGAGATGCCTGGGGCAGGGTATCGGGAAGGGTCACAGAGCTTCCATGCCCCCTCCAGGCACACCACTCTAAACTGGGGGGTTTTATGGAGAATTCATTACATAGCAACAATTGATTAAATCACTGGCACTGGCAATTGAACTCAATCTCCAGCCCATTTTCCCTCCCCAGAGGTTGGGGTGGGGTCTCGGGGGAACTGAAAGTTCAAGTCCCTTAATCACAAGGTTGATTCCCCCAGCAAGCAGCCCCTATCCTTAGATGCTTTCCAAAAGTCGCCTTATTAACATAACAAAAGACACCTTTATGGGTCTCATCACAGACAATTCCAGGGGCTTGGGGAGATTTGTGCCTGTAAAGGACACAGAGAGCAAATATATACACATTTCTCATTACATATCACAGCATCACATCCATTCATCTGGGACTGGACAAGAGACAGCGACCATGCATGCATGTTAAGTCACTTCAGTCATGTCCAGCTCTTTGTTGACCCCATGGACTGTAGCCCACCAGGCTCCTCTGTCCAGGGGAATTCTCCAGGCAAGAATGCTGGAGTGGGTTGCCCTGCCCTCCTCCAGGGGATCTTCCCAACCCAGGGATTGAACTTGTGTCTCTGACATCTACCTACATTGCCAGGGGGAGTTCTTTACCACTAGCACCACCTGGGAAGTCTACGTTCAAGCATGCTCTTATGTAATTCTTACCACAGTTTTGTGAGTAGATATTGTTACTACTTTTACCTATCATAACTACAATGAGTAATATTTATTGTCTGCTCAGTGTTCCAGGATCTATACCTACTACCTCACCTGCAGTTCACTTAATCCTTGCAGCAATCCTATATTGGCTACTACTATCATCTCCCCATTCTCGCAGAAGCTGAGACTTAGGTTTAGTACTACATCTCTAAGACCCTAGAAATACTAGGTGCTGGAACAAAATTTTGAACCCCAGTTCATCTCAACCCAAAGCCCATGCCCTTAGCCAAATGTGTCTCTGTCAAATCCGTCTAAACATTGATCTAAGCTCTTTTAGCAATTGACACTATCACTGGTGCCTGCCTTCTAGAAGTGCCCCCTCCTTTATGGGCCTCCAGGAAACTGACCTGGACAGAGTTTCCTCTCACCCTGATCTCTTTCACAGATGCTCCTTGTTCTTCCCACAAACCATGATGTTCCCCAAACTCCCACCTCAATTTCCACATTTTAACATGTCCCATTCTCAAAAAACCTGTATGCAGGTCAGGAAGCAACAGTTAGAACTGGATATGGAACAACAAACTGGTCCCAAATAGGAGAAGGAGTACATCAAGGCTGTATATTGTCGCCCTGCTTATTTAACTTATATGCAGAGTACATCATGAGAAATGCTGCGCTGGAAGAAGCACAATCTGGAATCAGGATTGCCGGGAGAAATATCAATAACCTCAGATATGCAGATGCATCACCCTTATGGCAGAAAGTGAAGAACTAAAGAGCCTCTTGTTGAAAATGAAAGAGGAGAGTGAAAAAGTTGGCTTAAATTTCAACATTCAGAAAACTAAGATCATGGCATCTGGTCCCATCACTTCATGGCAAATAGATGGGGAAACAGTGGAAAAAGTGGCTGACTTTATTTTGGGGGGCTCCAAAATCACTGCAGATGGTGACTGCAGCCATGAAATTAAAAGACACTCCTTGGAAGGAAAGTTATGAACAACCTAGACAGCATATTAAAAAGCAGAGACATTACTTTGCCAACAAAGATCCATCTAGTCAAGGCTATGGTTTTTCCAGTAGTCATGTAGGGATGTGAGAGTTGGGACTGTAAAGAAAGCTGAGTGCTGAAGAATTGATGCTTTTGAACTGTGGTATTGGAGAAGACTCTTGAGAGTCACTTGGACTGCAAGGAGATCCAACCAGTCCATCCTAAAGGAGATCAGTCCTGGGTGTTCTTTGGAAGGACTGATGTTGAAGCTGAAACTCCAATACTTTGGCCACATGATGCAAAGAGCTGACTCATTGGAAAAGACCCTGATGCTGGGAAAGATTGAGGGCAGAAGGAGAAGGGGACGACAGAGGATGAGATGGTTGGATGGCATCACCGACTCAATGGACACGAGTTTGGGTGGACTCTGGGAAGCCTGGCATGCTATGGTTCATGGGGTTACAAAGAGTCAGACACAACTGAGTGACTGAGCTGAACTGATTCTGAACTCATTACTTATATCCCCACTTCTGTTCCTGGCAACATCATCCACCCAGAAGTCAGAGTTGGCCCTACAAGGCCTTGTCACTTCATCTCACAGCCCTTCAATGGATATGGCAGCAGATTCTGCCTCCTGAGCACCCTGAGGCTGTCCTACCTGATATCCCCACCACCTACAGAAGATAGCCCCAAGCCTCCTCCAGGCACTCAGGGTCCACTTTTCCATCCCCACCATTCACTCCCACCATCCACACCTAGAGCCCTGGAGCCCTAGCCAGTCTCCATCACCTGCCACGTCCCACATGGGAAGTGGGGCTCTCATGGTCCCAGGTCTTTTCCCTGCTGGTCCCTCCACACAAAGCATCATCGTCCCTTGTCCCCCCCCACTTTTAACCCAAATATCCTCTGCTCCATGAAACCATCCACAAAACCTTTCTCTCAGGTTCTGAGCAAGGACAGGGCAGTGATGTCTCTGCCCTCAGCTTCCCAGCGCCTCACCAGGACAGCCTGGTTGGACCTCCCTGTGATCCTCCTGCTCCAACAGCCCACTCCAGGCATCAGGACCCCTCCATGTGGCCAGGAAGCATAGAAACTCCCCCTCCCTTTCTGTCTCCAGCCCTGCCCCACTTCTAGTCTTCATCCAACATTGAGGTAATTAACTGACAACCGGCAACAGATACAAAAAAGCAATTTCTCACCCCAATGGGGGCATGTAATGTTCCATTCTATTTTTCTAAGGGCAGTGATCAGAAGCCTGTGTGCACAGAAGAGACGCTTTGACAGAGTCACCAACATATGAAGTCAGCAAGGAGGCTTAAATAAAAGAATTAAGAGAAACAGATCTCAGTTGGAGCTCTACACAGAGGGCTATGATGCTAAAATTTGCATTTAATAAGGACCACATGGCAGAATCATTCTATCATAACTAAGAGTGCCACAGAATGATATCAGAGGTGAGTCCTCAGTTCCCTAAGGCTGTGTCCCCGCCCCACAAACACAAAACCCCCCAGACATACGCTATACCTCACACACAACCCCCCACACAAACCAGAATGAGTCAGTTTCAAACTTCTGACTGACTGGCCCCCAACAGGTTGTTAAACTACATGTCCTGCTAATCCCAGTCTACTCCTTAGCAGTACAAATCCAAAAGTTGAAATACTTCAGGTGGAAAAGGTAACCAAAAAAGAAATACAAATGGCTAATAAACTTATTTAAAAATTCAACTGTAGGAGTAATGAAAGAAATACAAATTAGGATATGATACTATTTTTCATCTATCAAATTGGCAAAGCTAAAAGCAATGATCAATGAGGAGAGGATGTCAGTCACCTCCCAGTTGTGCCAAGTGTGGGTGATGAAGGAAGCACCCATACCGCTTGGCAGAAGAAATTTCAGTACCCCTTCAAAGGTCTTCAAGTCAACTCATCTGTCCTTAAACACTTCACTGTCAGCAGAGCCTTGACGAGCATGAGGTAGGTTACGTGTATGCTTGGGAAGGGTGAAGAGAGGAGTGGAGGGAATGATACCCCTCCAACACACATACACACACATAGACATCCACACTGTCTGACCATGAACGGGGCCATGCTTCATCCCACCCTGCCACACTGATCTGTTACGGAGAGCATGACCAATTCTGCCTTTATAGGCTTACAATTTAAAAGTGGAGCCAAGACTCATACCCAAATCCATAGAAAATAGGCAAACAGAATTAGATGCTGTCAGAGAAGAAAAACTACTGGGTACTTTCAAAAAGAGAAGATTACTTTCAACTAGGCCATCAGAGGGAACAGAATTTTATCAGCGCTATAGGGAGAAAAGTAGGGGCAGAGGAAAGATTAAGGTCACAGACAAAGACGTTTCCATATGCATTAATATAATCACTGAGGTCCTTCCCAGCCTTTACATTTTTATGATCTGATACTTCCCCTCCTGTTAGTTGGGTGAGTTCCAAAGACCCCCAAAAATGGATAGACAGTGCTAGACACTGTCCTTATACATTGTTCAGATAAGCTTGGTTAATTCTCAAAACAGCTTTAGAATAAGTATCCTTAGAACTGCTTTACAAATAAGGAATGTGAGGCTCAAAGAAGAAGACTTGAATTGCCCAAGATCAAGAGTTTGCCAGTGCTGGGAGGTCAGACATGAACTAATGTCCACCTGACTTGACATCCACCTGACCTCCATTCTTTCTTCTATACCATACAGCCTCACTTCAAGACCACTTTCCTTTTTTAAAAGTAAAGCCCCCAAATCAATCTATAAATTCAATGCCATCTTGATCATATCCCAGTAGGCTTTTTTGGTCAAAGAGACAAATTGATCCTAAAATTCATATGATAATTCAAGGGACCCAGAAGAGCCAAAATAATCCTTAAAAAAAACAAAGTTGAAGAACTCACACTTTACAACTTCAAAATTTCCTACAAAGCCACAGTAATCAACACTGTGTGACACAAAGTACTGACATAAGAATACACATATAGATCAATAAAGCAGAACTAAGAATCCAGAAATAATCCCACTCCTAGGCATATACCCTGAGGAAACCAGGATTGAAAAAGACACATATATCCCATTGTTCATTACAGTACTATTTACAATAGCTAGAACATGGAAGCAACCTAGATGTCCATCAACAGATGAATGGATAAAGAAGTTGTGGTACATATACACAATGGACTCAGCCATAAAAAGGAATGCATTTGAGTCAGTTCTGATGAGGTGGATGAACTTAGAACCTATTAGAGAGAGTGAAGTGAGTCAGAAAGAGAAAGATAAATATCGTATTCTAATGCACATATTGGAGAAGGAAATGGCAACCCACTCCAGTGTTCTTGCCTAGAGAATCCCAGGGATGGGGGAGCCTCGTAGGCTGCCATCTATGAGGTCACACAGAGTCGGACACGACTGAAGCGACTTAGCAGCAGTAGTAGCAGTAGCAATGCACATATACGGAATCTAGAAAAATGGCACTGAAGAACTTATTTACAGGGCAGCAGTGGAGAAACAGACACAGAGAATAGACTTGTGGACATGGGGAGAGGGGAGGAGAGGATGAGATGTATGGACAGAGTACCATGGAAACTTACATTACCATATGTAAAATAGACAGCCAGTGGGAATTTGCTCTATGGCTCGGGAAACTCAAACAGGGGCTCTGTATCAACCTAGAGGGGTGGGGTGGGGAGGGAGCTGGGAGGGAGGTTCTAAAGCGAGGGGATATGTGTATACCTATGGTTGATTCATGTTGAGGTTTCACAGAAAACAACAAAATTCTGTAAAGCAATTACCCTTCCATAAAAAATCTTTTAAAAAATCAACATCTTTAAAAGGAAATTGATTCTTGACAAAGGTGCCAAGACAATTCAAAGGGAGAAAAAAGACAGACTTTTGAACAAATGGTGATGGACCAACTAGATGCTGTGTTGTGCTTGGTCGCTCAGTTGTGTCTGACTCTTTGTGACCCCATGGGCTGTAGTCTGCCAGGCTCCTCTGTCCAGGGGAGTTCTCCATGCAAGAATACTAGAGTGGGTTGCCCTGCCCTCCTCCAGGGGGATCTTTCCAACCTAGGGATTGAATCCAGGTCTCCCGCATTGGAGGTGGATTTTTTGCCTTCTGAGCCACCGGGAAAGCCCATACTCAAATGCAAAAGAATGAAGTTGGAACCTTACCTTACATTATATAAAAAGATGACTCAAAATAAGTCAATATAAATGTAACAGTTGAAACTATAAAACTCTTAGAGGAAAACATAGGGGTAAATGTCTGTCACCCTGGATTAGGCCAAAGTTTCTTAGTATCTAAAGGACAAGAAACCAAAATAAATAAATAAATTTGAATTTTGATAAAAATTAAAAACTTTTCTCTTGCAAAAGATATTTTACAGCAGGTGAAAAAGACAACCTAAAGAATCTGAGAAAATATTTGCAAATTGTATATCTGATATGGGTATAGTCTCCAGAATATATAAAGAGCTCTTATAATGCAACAATAGAAAGACAAATAACCCAATTTTTAAGTGGGTGAAGGATCTGAATGGAAATTTCTCCAAAGAAGATATACAAATGGCTAATAATTACATGAAGAAGTATTCAATATTGTTAATCATTAGGGAAATGCAAATTGGAATTACAGATACACTCAATACCCATTAGGATGGCTAGAATAAAAAAGATATATAACAACAAGTATTGAGAAGATGATGAGAAATTGGAACCCTCATACATAGCTGGTGGGAATGTAAAGTGGTAGGGCTGCTGTGGAAAACAGTCTGGCAGTTCCTCAAAAATTTAAATAGAGTTACCATGAAAAGTGAAAGTTAGTCACATGGTCATGTCCGACTCTTTATGATCCCATGGACTGTAGCCTGCCCAGCTCCTCTGTCCATGGAATTCTCCAGGATATGATCCAGCAATTCCACATACATGTAAATATACCCAAGACAACTGAAAACAGATATTCACACAGAAAGTTACACATTAATGTTCATAGAAGCATTATTCATAACAGCCAGAATTTAGAAACAACCCAAATGTCCATCAACCAATTATGGACAGAAGAATGTGGTATATCCACACAGTGGAATATTATTCAGTCATAAAAAGGAATGGTATATCAATACATGCTACATGATGAATCTTGAAAACATGATTTCAAGAAAGGTCAGTCACACAAAAGCACCTACCTATCATATGATTCCATTTTTAAGAAATGTCCAGAATAGACAAACTTAGAGATGCAAAGTAGGAGTTGGGGGTGGATGCAGAAAACAGGGAAAGTTTCTCAATGGGTACAGGGCATCTTTCAGGGATCAGGCAATATTCTAAAATGGATTGTGATGACTGTACAACTCTGTGAATATACTAAAAAACACTGATTTATATGCTTTAAATGGGTGAATTATATGGTATGTGAGTTATATCTCAATAAAGCTGTTTAAAAATAGGCCAAAAAATTCTATAGTAAAATAGCACATGCTCACTGACAGTTGGAATATAGGGAAAGATGTAACAAAGGACAAAGAAGTCACTCATGATCACCAGAGCTAAGTGTTGCTCACGTTTTGGTTTCTTTCCTTCCAAAATTTATTTTCAATGGTTATGTTAATATTTGAAATTACAGGTGGACACTGTTTCACCTGAATTCACTTCTTGCCTCAGAGTACCCCTAGGTGCTCTTGTCCTTAGACACATAGTCCAAAGTTTGTCCCCATCTCTGCCCCGCCAGGTCCTGAGGACTGTGTTCTAATCTAGATGATGTCCTCTGACTGGAAGGCCCTTCCCCTGATCACCTGGCTGGAAACTAACTCCCTTTTCCCTCACTGCCTGCCCTAAAATCTCCTTGGCGAAAGCTTCCTCGGAGTCCAGCATTTGCTTCTATTGGTATGTCTCTCATTGATCACTCTTTGTTCCTACCACTGGCTTCTGACCCTAAGTTGGGCTCCTCAAGCACAAATTCAGGATTTATTCCCATTAGGAGAGCTGAAGGGAAGGAGAGCATTTGTGGGAGAGTATGGTATAGGATGGAATTCCAGTTGAGCTATTTCAAATCCTAAAAGATGATGCTGTGAAAGTGCTGCACTCAATATGCCAACAAATTTGGAAAACTCAGCAGTGGCTACAGGACTGGAAAAGGTCAGTTTTCATTCCAGTCCCTAAGAAAGGCAATCCCAAAGAATGCTCAAACGACCGCACAATTGCACTCATCTCACACGCTAGTAAAGTAATGCTCAAAATTCTCCAAGCCAGGCTTCAGCAATACATGAACTGAGAACTTCCAGATGTTCACGCTGGTTTTAGAAAAGGCAGAGGAACCAGAGATCAAATTGCCAATATCCGCTGGATCATCAAAAAAGCAAGAGAGTTCCAGAAAAACATCTATTTCTGCTTTATTGACTATGCCAAAGCCTTTGACTGTGTGGATCACAATAAACTGTGGAAAATTCTGAAAGAGATGGGAATACCAGACTACCTGACTTGCCTCTTGAGAAACCTGTTTGCAGGTCAGGAAGCAACAGTTAGAACTGGACATGGAACAATAGGCTGGTTCCAAATAGGAAAAGGAATACATCAAGGCTGTATATTGTCACCCTGCTTATTTAACTTATATGCAGAGTACATCATGAGAAACGCTGAGCTGGAAGAAGCACAAGCTGGAATCAAGATTGCTGGGAGAAATATCAATAACCTCAGATATGCAGATAACACCACCCTTATGGCAGAGAGTGAAGAGGAACTGAAAAACCTCTTGATGAAAGTGAAAGAGGAGAGTGAAAAAGTTGACCTAAAGCTTAACATTCAGAAAACTAAGATCATGGCATCTGGTCCCATCACTTCATGGGAAATAGATGGGGAGACAGTGGAAATAGTGTCAGAGTTTATTTTTGGGGGCTCCAAAATCACTGCAGATGGTGACTGCAGCCATGAAATTAAAAGATGCTTACTCCTTGGAAGGAAAGTTATGAACAACCTAGACAGCATATTAAAAAGCAGAGACATTACTTTGCCAACAAAGATCCGTCTAGTCAAGGCTATGGTTTTTCCAGTAGTCATGTAGGGATGTGAGAGTTGGGACTGTAAAGAAAGCTGAGTGCTGAAGAATTGATGCTTTTGAACTGTGGTGTTGGAGAAGACTCTTGAGAGTCCCTTGGACTGCAAGGAGATCCAACCAGTCCATCCTAAAGGAGATCAGTCCTGGGTGTTCATTGGAAGGACTGATGCTGAAGCTGAAACTCCAGTACTTTGGCCACCTCATGCGAAGAGTTGACTCATTGGAAAAGACCCTGATGCTGGGAGGGATTGGGGGCAGGAGGAGAAGGGGACAACAGAGGATGAGATGGCTGGATGGCATCGCCGACTCAATGGGCATGAGTTTGAGTAAACTCCAGGAGCTGGTGATGGACAGGGAGGCCTGGCGTGCTGCAATTCATGTGGTCATAAAGAGTCGGACATGACTGAGCTACTGAAATGAACTGAACTGAATTGATGGTATGGGAAGGCTGAATCTCCTCTCCTCAAGAGCCCCTCCTCCTTCCTGGCTGACGTCCCTCCAGGCACACGAGGGGAGGGCCCAGCAGCCTTCCCCTTAGGTAGGTCTTCCTAAGACACCCCTTCCCACCCTCTAGCTCTTCCTGGATTTTCTGCCCCTGCCCCACCTAGACACTGAACCAGTGGCTGACAGGCTGGCCTCCCCTTTCCCTCTCTCTAGGGCTGATGCCCGGTCAGCACTGGTTTGAGGGGCCTGGGAAGAACCCAGACCACAGGCTTAGTGGCCCCACCAACCCCTCAAGTTCCAGGAAAGGGGCCAGGTCAGTCAGACTGAGTCACCTAGGCACCTTCTTGACCACAGAACTCTGGGCCCAGCGTATTACAACTGCAACAAGAAGTCTCCCCTTCTCTCTCAACAGAGATGGAACATACTCCCAGATCTCAGCACTCAGGAAATAGAGCCTATCTCCTTGTTATCAGTGTAAAAACTCAGCTGAGCTATTTGTGATCTAAATCAAAATAGAACTGTGCCTGGCAAACTCATTTTTCTCAGGCCCCGGCAGCTCCCCAAGATACATTGTCTACTGATGGGAGGGTGAGGAGGGGACAGACAATGGCAACTGCCAGGAGCCATTGATCACTTGTTTCATGTGCAGAATGAATCCTTAATCACTGTCGCTTCAGAAAGAAAGGGGAAATTGAGATGGATTCCCAAGTGCCAAAGGCAGGGAGCTTGGTAATTGTAGCTCTTTCATTAAAACTTTGGAGCGTAATAAGTTAGCCAGTGGCTGTGCATCTCTGTCCACAGAACTCAACTTGGCTCATTGCTAAGGAACAACTAGGAGGAGTCCTGAGAGACACAGGTAACTCTCCTCCTGTGAGCTAAGGCGTTCAGAATCTCCTAGGTCACTGAGACTGAACATTTCAGGCTGGCAATTGGAGACCTACCTAATCACTGGACCCACTGACCCATCCAATCCTATCCCTTACTGCTCTCTCAGCCTGGTTTCCTAATTTGTGCATGCTAAGTAACTTCAGTCATTATCTGACTCTGTGTGACCCTATGGACTGTAGCCTGCCAGCCTCCTCTGCCCATGGAAATCTCCGGGCAAGAATACTGGGGTGGGTTGTCATGCCCTCCTCCAGCAGATCTTCCTGACCCAGGAATTGAACCTGTGACTCTTATGTCTCCTGCAGTGTTGGGCAGGTTCTTTACCACTAGTGCCACCTGGAAAGCCCAAATTTGTAAATGAGAGCAAAGCCTTGCAGTGCCTCATTCACCTATGCTATATTCTATTCTTCTGCCCCATTTCTTGCAGTAGCTTTTTCTACTGGTGGGGACACTTATTTATACATTCAGTCATTCTGCAAATAATGATCAACAGCTTATTATCAGCTTAAGAGTTAGCAGGAAGAGTCTCAATAAAAGGCAACGTTGCCCTTTGGTTCTGGGGAGCAGAAGAATATCACCACTCTTTTTATATATGAAGCCCAAGCTTACATGCAGTACGTACAGAGATATGCAGCCTCTTTTTACTTTCCATGAAGGAAGGTCAGAATGATTAAGAAAAAAAATGTCTGAAAAGGTTCCTTAGAGGAGAAATAATGAAAAGAAAGTCACTTGTCCACACTGGCTTACAGTGACTTTCTCCCCTTTTCATCTACCTCATGAGTCAGAACTCAATAAACGTGTCTGCCTCCAAGAAACTTTCCCCAGTTGATCTCCAATTCCTCTTTGCTCCCCTCACGATCTTCACACAGTTAGTTCACAACATTAACCTCGGTGCACCCAACTATGACTCTGACCCATGGCTCCAGCTCCCACACTGGTCTAGAGGATGCACTCAGACAAGACTCTTATCTTGGTCAATTTTAAATCTTTAGGGCCTAGAAGCATAGCCTACATAGTAGCTGATCAATAAATATTGAACAAATGAATCAATAAGTGAGTGACAATTCATATTTCACTTTGCTGTTCTGAAGGTACAGAAAAGAGGGGTTAAGGGAACCAACATTTATTAAGACCCTCCATGATAATCCACCAGAGAAGGCAATGGCACCCCACTCCAGTACTCTTGCCTGGAAAATCCCATGGATGGGGGAGCCTGGTGGGCTGTTGTCTATGGGGTCGCACAGAGTCAGACACGACTGAAGTGACTTAACAGCAGCAGCAGTATGATAATCCATAGCACTGCCTACTTCATGCCCATATTTACCATAATCTTGGAGATTCCAAGGCAGAAATTATTACCTCTGTGGAAATGAAGATTAAACAGTATTCCATGCAGCAGTGAACAGAAGCCAGCCCCTGTGACTCACCAGAAGCTACTAAATTTTCAAAAAATTTTCAAGCCAGTTTTTAAACCATTGACAGCTTGAAATCAGCCATGATGAAATATTTACACCATGGAAATTGGCAAACATTATAAATCAAGGCCATTTCTTTCCCCTTTGAGACCTAGTTTACTAGGTTCCATGCCTGGCCAGAGGTCTCCAGGAGAGAGTAGAGTTTTTCCATTGTACTATGTGACCTGCCTCTCAGTTGAGGGTGGGTGGTCAAAGGGAAATATCCATCTTTATATCGTAGGACTTCATCCAGTATCTCACCTGATACCTCTTGTCTTTCATTGAAATGCCTTTCCTTGCCTTTTAGTTAATTATTGTGAGGAAATGAACAAGGACCCTTGAAAATTGCCCTTTTGAAAATATAGGATCACCACCACTTTCTAGGAGGCAGAGAAGAGATCAGATGGGAGAGTTCTGGAACCCTCCTCCATAATTGATGCCCCGAAGCCAAAGTCCAACAGGCCTGGCAGTTCCCTCATGGGGAGCACTGCAGAAGCCTCGCCTAGGGACTGCAATCATATGTATATATATTTTTTGCCCACCTCTCTTGAGAGTATAGGTTCTTGAGGGCAGGGACCAAGGGTTCTTGACCTCTACACCCACCCCTAGAATACAGCTGTCACAGAGTTGGCACTCAGTGCCTGGGTGTGTTGGACAACACCCACCTGATCCAGACGCAGCTCATCAGGGGACTGTCCCAAGCTTAATCCAGGTAGTCCAAGCAACGCTCCAGTGGTATTTAACCTACTGAGTCAACCTCAAAGCTCAAACAACTGCCTTAATTCCTTGACCCTTTTGCATTTCCCATAAGACTCAAATGAAATTTTAAATGCCTTGAGAATGCTCTAGCTGTATGTTCTAAATGCTAAATGTCTTATTAGACAAAGGAGTTTGGGTCTGAATACAGATCTGCTCGGAGTAGCATCAGCAATACCTGGTGTTTCACCACATCACAGTATCATTAGCAACCAGACAGAGTTATTCAGCACATACCTTTTAATGTCGAGTCTCCGTTTTCTGACTGCTTGACAAGCCAGGGAGGATAAATAAAACAGGCTCCTAGGGCATCTGGTTTTCTCTCACATTATGTTCCGTGATGGGATCCCTGATTTAAGACCAGGATCCAATTGAGAAGCTGTGCTGATAGCACGATAAATAATAGGGAAACATCAGACCTGAACTGGCATTCTGTGTTAGTCCAGGACCATGCACTGTGTCATTATTTATATCAAGCAAACTCTTACTTTGGTTTCTAGAAAAGGGCATCATAGGGAGAATTAATATTGAAAATGGAAAGAAAAAGGCATTCATGGGAGGAAGAGTGTTTGTCCTTGTTGAGGAATAAGAATCAACAGGTAAAAATATTTTCTATGGACGTGTTCAAAATATTCATAAGGGACAGAAAAGGTTCTGCTTTTCCCGGCTGCTTTTGTCACGATTTCTACCTACAGCCTCTTGCAACTGACATCAGTAAAAAAGAATTAAAAGGATTCCTTATCAACAGTGATCAAACAGTCTAGAGTTTTGTTGTTGTTGTTGTTTTTGCACAATATTCCAAAATGCTTTGAGTCTTTGAAACAAAGATTATTCATTAAATTATACCAAAATATAGTTCAATTCTGTCCTTTCGTAAGACATTTCACAGAAGTATAGTCACAAATCAGAAAAAAAATTCATTATAAGCTAGTTTTTAAAGAACTATATGGCCTCCATATTTTTATTCACCCTTTGGCTGGCCTCCTCTCCTTTTAAAAGTTGCATAACAACCTGTGGGGTACACTGAGAGTCACAGATGAAGGTACTGGGGTACCCCTCTGCAGGGGTCAAGTTAATTACACGAAGTCTCAAGCCAGCAGGTGCTGAAGGGGTCTTCCATTCCTCAGTGACTGTCTCCAAGCAAGGGGCCCCCTCATCCTCACTTCCTCCTGCATCCCAGCCTCTGAGACCTCTCAGTCCCACTTGAAGGAAAGTTAGAGGGGCCCTAGAGATGCCCCTTGCCTCTTTCTCCCACAGGGTTCCTGCCACTTCCCAGAAAGCCTGGGTCCCACATCTATTAACCCAGTTCTTCCTCACAACAACTTTCTACAGTAAGTGGAATTGGAGGCCCCTGATTTGTATAAGGCAAACGAAGCTCACAGGAGTGTGGAGTCACTTCCCACAGTGAAAGTCACTCAGTCATGTCTGATTCTTTGTAACCGCATGGACTATACAGTCCATGGAATTCTCTAGGCCAGAATACTGGAGTGGGTAGCCTTTCCCTTCTCCAGGGGATCTTCCCAATCCAGGCATCGAACCCAGGTCTCCCACATTGCGGGTGGATTCCTTACTAACTGAGCCACAAGAGGCCACATGCAAATGGCAGAGTCAGGATTCAAACCTACCTTGGGGATTCCAAGTTTCCTCCATTTCTGCGCAACAGTAAAAGGTCCCCTGTGCAGGCAGCTTGTAGGGTGGCGGCTGCTTCTCCACACCTGTATGGTTAGGCAGACTGCTGACTCTGGAGTTAAAAGCCTAAGGGCAAATACTGACTGGAGACCAGGGCAAGTTGCTCTGGGTCTGAGTCCCTCATTCCTCAAGAAAGGCAGAAACGCCACTGGCCCGGGCTGTTGAGAAGCCCTTGGGTGACACCCCTGATACCCCAGCAAGGCCATACACAGGGGGTGGGGTGCTCACACGTCCCAGCCAGATCCCTGCCTCCTGCTGGGAGCTGGGGTGTGTTTAAAGCAGCATCCAGACGCGAAGCCTCAGCCTGTTAGAAGGAAGAGTGGGCACACTCCGGCCCCTCTCACCTGCATGGAGTTTCTTCTGAGTGCACTCGTCCAGCTCTGACAACAGGCCTCTCCTCGCAGGAATATCCCAGCCGGGAACCATCTCTCTAACCAAGGAGGGAAAACGAGGGAGCCAGAGCCAAGCTGACATGGGACACAGGGGCTGGAGATGTAGCACAGCCGTCGCTTGGGGCCTAATTATCCAGCAGTCAAAGCCCTGGTGACATCTGAGATCCCTATCAGCCCTGAAATACCCTCCGTTGCCTTCCAAGTCTGAATTCTCTCTCCAGGCATCCAAATTAAGCAAGGCACGAACGAGGTGGCTATGTAGTGGACTCCAGGGGCTATTTTCTAGCAAGCACCCTGTAACTCCCAGGCTCCTAGAGAAGCTGCGGGTTTGGGCCTGCAACAGAGAGGTGCCATCAAGCAGGAAAGACCCAGAGACACAGAACAGGAGCCCAGAACACATCCAATTAAACTTCCTAAATTAACAGGTGATGAAACTAGGGCTGGGAAAGGGAGGTAAAAAGCACAGCTTAAGCAGTGGTGCAGCTAAAGCCAGAGCCCCCAGCACAGCTTTTCCAGCAGGGCTCTTCCCTCCTCCACGTTGACTCTTTGTTACTTAGATTCTGCCCTCAGCAGAAGCCTATTCCTCCACTTGGAAGCCATTGCTGGATTTGCCATCACAAAGATGCACTTATGGCTCACTTATACCCTGCCATCCACTGCCCAACATGTCCAATGGCTCTCCCATGAGCTACTCAGTAAAGAACAAAATGCCTAGGCCAGCATTCAGGGGTCTCCTTTAGTGCAGCTTGATACAGTATTTCTAGCCTTATTCATTCTTCCTCTTCATTCATCCATTCCACAAATATTTATTGAGCAGTAAATTGAAGCAGACACCAAAGGATAAAGCATTCAAGAACAAAACTCTTTCTGCCCTTGTAAAGCTCCTGTGTGTGTGCTAAGTCACTTTAGTTGTGTCTGACTCTACGTGACCCTATTGACTGTAGCCCGTCAGGTTCTTCTGTCCATGGGATTTCCCAGGCAAGAATCCTGAAGCTGGTTGCCATGCCCTCATCCAGGGGATCATCCTGACTCAGGGACTGAACCCACATCTCTTATGTTTCCTGCATTGGCAGATGGGTTCTTTACCATCTGGGAAGAACTAGTGCCATTACTAGTGCCAGCTGGGAAGCCCCTTCAAAGTTTCTAATTTAGTATAAGAAACAGCCACATTAACAAAAAAGTACCATTATACTGTATTAAGACTCAAAGACAGATCCTTGCAGACCCATGAACCCAAAGAAGGAATTCAATCTGAAGAAGGAGGTTATATCTAGGAGAACCTTCCAGGAATAAAGATGCCTGAGTTGAATTTCAAAGTGAGCAATGACCAGTTATCAAGGAAGGACCCGAGAGGCACCACGAGAGGGCATAGCCGAAGCAAAAGAAAGCCATGGAGACTGTAAAGCCCACATCACATTCTTTTTCACCTCTGTGCTTTTGTGACTCAGAATCTAAGAAATTTGCTTCTTCATAAATGGTCACCAGGTAAATGGATGAGGCATGTGAAGAGTTTCAGGAAGGTCGAAGCTGTTGTGACACCAAGGAGTGGGACAGGTGGACATGACTACAGGTGAGGCAAGCAGCAGGGCCACAGGTGAGGCTCTGGAGGGCTAGGTGTATATTCAGAAAGGCTTACACTCGATCATTCAGATCAGGAATTTTTTTTAAATTTTTTGAAATACAGTTGATCTACAATGTTGTATTAATTTCTGCTGTACAGCAAAGTGATATGTACATTCCTTTTCACATTCTTTTCCATTTTCACAGAATATTGAATATGATTTCCTGTGATATACAGTGGGACCTTGCTGTTTATCCATCCTGTGCATAATAGTTTGCATCTGCTCATCCCAAAGGTCAAGGATTCTTGAAGCCTGGCCTTCAGGGTCCGGGTCCTTTCCCCTGAAGCTGTTACAAAGTTTTATGCATGAATTCAGCTTTTATCAGATTTCAAAAGGGATTCATGACTAAAGCATGCAAAGGATAATTGGGACAAGGGTTGAAACATGTTGGAAGGTTGTAAACCAGAAAGAGCCAGGGTGAGATTTATTATTTACGTGGATCTTGCTGATTTATGAAAATGGGGTCTATGTCTTTTTCACTGTTGTATTCCTAGTACCTATCGCCACGCTTGGCACACAATAAGTGTTCAATAGGGAAAGAACGACAATATTATGGAGGATGGGCTTGAGGACAAGGACCAGAGGCATGAAATCTGTTAGGAGGCTGCTGGCTGCTGAGTGGGGGAAGGGAGAAAGGATGGTTGTTGGTATAGAGTAAAAATGACATATTTGAAAATAAGTTTTGGAAGTAAAATTAATAGGACCTGATAATTTAATGAATATGGTCGGGGGAGGGGGGACAGGCGGTGAAGGAAACAGAGAAGTCAAGGATGATTCCCACTTGTCCAGCTTGAAAGCCTAACTAAATGGTGGGGCCATTAACAGAAATCATGGCTGGTATTTGGCTCTGTTGGGACGTGGCCAACAGGGGGTGCCTGGGTGTCATCCAAAGGGAGATACAAAGTAGGCAGTGTCCATGAGGCTGAAGTTTGGTAGTGAGATTTGAGCTCAGGACAGAGAGGTGGAGATCAGGAATATAAAACCATTGAAGCCCTGAGATTGAGTGAGTTCACACAGGGACACTGTAAAAGGAATAGGGAACAGTCCAAGGATAGAACCTTCTGAAAGAACCAGCATTTAGGAAGTGTAGAGAGGATCAGGGACCTGTAAAAGAAAAAAATTTCACAGGAAATACAACAGAAGCAAGGGAAAGAAACACTTGACAGAGGAGGAAGCATCCAATTCAGGCTGATGAGACTGAGGGTTCAGTAGGCTAAGGATAAGAGCTAGTCAGTGATTTGCCAGTAAAGAGGTTATCAATGGCTTTAAGGAGAAGGATTTCAATGGAGCAGAAGTGAAAGTCAAATAGTGTGTGATTTGATGGACAATGAAGAAATGGCTATCATTCAAAGAGCACCTCTTTTCACAGAGTTTACATGGCCAGAGGTAGAAGGAATTAGATTACATCAAGAGTGGACCTCAGGATAAAGGATAAATCTTTTTCAGATGAAAAGAACTTGACTTCTTGCTGTATTTCTCTCACTATATTATAAATTCTTTGAAAGCGAGGACAGCAGTACTTTTTTAATCCCCCTTCCTGTGATATCTAGTAACATCTGCAGAGAAAATATGAGCGCCTATTTATTCCTTCTTTATTTATTGAGCATCTACTATATGCCAGGTACTGTTCTAGGCACTCAGGCTAAGTCAAAAACCAACAAGATAAATTGCCTTCAGGACGCTTAATTATAGGGAAATGGTAGAATTTCCATTTTACCATAAGAGTAGGAAGCAGTGGGCCTCATTGAGGAAGCAAGATTTAAGCAAAGACCTGATGGGAACAAAGGAATTTGTTTGCCTGGTTGGAATGTTGGAGAAGAACATTCCAGAGAAATGTAGGACGATCAATGGCCTCAGTTTGCCCAGGACTGTGGGGTTTCCCAGGATGTAAGACTGTCAGAACCAAAAGCCTAAGAAAGAGACCAGCTAAAGGGCCAAGGCAGGAGTATGGGTAATGTGTCCAAGGCAGGAGTATGGGTAATGTGTCCAAGGCAGGAGAGGGATGGGGTTGGCGGTGGGGAGAAGAGGCAGCACAGATGCTCCCCAGGCCCTGGAGCCATTCATGGCCCCACAGCAATGAAGCCCCTATGTGTGTCGGTATGTATACAGAGCCCAGAGAATACATCCATTAATAAAAACAGGGGGGATATAAGCTGCACACAAGGGTGAAGGGCTGCAATGAACCTCAGGCAAACATACTTACCTTTCTCAGCAACTTCCAGACACATTTTCCCCTCCCTGGGCAGCAACCCCATCCCATCCCCGTGGGCTCCATATTCCACCCTCTTAGTGATTCTGCTGTCCACCTTCTTATCAGCTCCTTGGGGGAGACGGACTGAGCAGCAGGGCCAGCCTGACCCAAAGACAGAGTGGGACATCACCCGTCACACACCGTACCCTCTATACCCCACTCTGACAGCCTCCACTCTTCCCAGCTGCATGGCCCTTGAGGAGAGACAATGGTTCTTAAGATTTTTTGATGTGGACCATTTTTAAAGTCTTGATTGAATTTGTTACAGTATTGCTTCTGTTTCGTGCTTTGGTTTTCTGGACATGAGGCATGTGAGATCTTAGCTTCCCACCAGGGATAGAACACGCACCTCCTGTGTTGGAAGGTGAAGTCTTAACCACTGGACCACCAGGGAAGTCCCAAGACAACAATTCTTACAAGGGTGACCCATTCAGATGGCAGTGAGGAGGGTTTCTTCTGAACTTTTCAAGATTTCAAATAAGACACAGAAATAAGGCCCACAAATGTTCTTTTGTCTTATGAAGTATAAAGATGCTCGCATGTGTGGAACCAATTCCTACGAAGTTTGCTTCTTTCAGAAACATCTCATAGAACACGGGGCTGATAAGGAGAAGGAGGGGGGATGGATCCCTAGGTGAGTTAAAACTTCAGCTAAAATGGAAGTGTAATCTGAGAAAGGTAAATGCATTAGGCGATCATCATTTATTAACATCGGAGTGTAGATTAGCTGGTAAGATTAGCTGTTCACACATCAAAGATTCAAGTAGTACCAGAAAGGGAGAGAAAGGATGACTGGAGAGCAGGAAGAACCCAGACAATTCCAGATAGGAAACCAGGAGGAGATGTGGACCCAGCGTTCAGAGAAATATTCTAAAAATAGGGACTTCCTTGGTGGTCCAGTGGCTAAGACTCCACACTCCCAGTGCAGGGGCCCCAGATTCAATCCCTAGTCAGGGAGCTAGTTCCCACATGCTGTAACTAAAAGATCCCATGTGCCATTACTAAGACCCAGCTCAGCCAGAGAAGTAAGTTTTATTTTTGAGTCCTAAAAAAAATAACCACAAAGTGGTTTGACATTCTCTACTTCATTTGCCTCTCTCATCCAGGATGGCAAGAATTATATTATCCTCCAAGGAGTAGTGCAACATGGCAGACCCAGAAAGTGCTAGTCACTCAGTTGTGTCCAACTCTTTGCGACCCCATGGACTGAAGCCCACCAGGCTTCTCTGTTCATAGGGATTCTCCAGGAAAGAATACTGGAGTGGGTAGCCATTCCCTTCTCTGGGGGATCATCCCAACCCAGGCTTCGAACCCGGTGTCCTACATTGCAGGGAGATTCTTTACTGTTTGAGCTACCAGAGATGACCCAGACTGGATCTGACAGCCCAGCTCTGCCACTCAGCTGAGCTGTGTTATTGGGTAACTTACTTAACTACTCTGGGTCTTCTACTTCTCATCCTAAAAATAGAGATAATTATAGTACCACTCTTAAAAGCCTGAAACTCAGATGAGCTAAGTCATGAAACACTCTACAAACATGCTTGACACATGGTAAACACTCAGTAAATGTTATTTACTTTTAGCTGTTATTTATAAATGAGGATACAAGGCATCAGAAGGTAGAGATATTTCGCGAAGGCCACCAGCAACAAAGTAGCAAGACCTAGATTAGGAGGCTTCACCTTTCCGGGAAAACATCTGGGAACCTAGTTATGAGATGCAGATTCCCAGGCCCCACCCTGGACCTTCTGTGTGGGTAGAGCTGATGAGCAGGTGGAGCAGGTAGACTGTGCCACAGGAGGGCAAGAATCTACATTCACTGAGGACAGGTCGAGCCCAGGTGATTCTGCTAGAGAGGATTGACAGAGAACAGTCTGGGAAACCCTGGCTGGGACTCAAAAACTCCTCCCATGTCATGTGTCCCTGGACCGTGGGGCCGAGGCAACCTCCCCCGCCCCCTTGACCCTGCTGCTCCTGACTCCCTGTCCATTTTTTGTTTCTCTAGTTTCTAAAGGGAAAAGTGCTATATGATCATTTTCAGAGTTTTCTCCAAGAGCTTTCAAACCAAGCCCCACTTTAGAATGGATTTTACCACCGGGTTCTGTAATGGAAATGCTGACCTAATCTTAATTATGAGAGAATTTCTCTCAGATGGAAATATGGTGACCTAGAAGACACCATTTGCAAGTCCTCCTGACCTGTAAAAGAAGATGCCTGGTGGAATATTTTGGGTAATATATTATGCATCTACTTATCCTATGATCCCCATCTGTGGGCTTTAGCAAGGCAGTATTTTGAAGAAAGGGAGGAAAAAAAAAATATGAACACCAGGCTTGAGAACACTCGCCTGGATCACAGACCAGGGTGAGCTTTCTACTCTGCAGTGTTTTGCATTTCATATGAAGCGAAATCTATTTCAGGTGCTGCTGAAAATGCAGGAAAAGTACCAGGGACTAGAGCCCTAGGAATTAAACTGGCCTCAGCTCAGAGACACGGAGTGGTCTCATACCATCTTTTCTGCATATTCATAATTCACCAATGTGAAGAGGTCTTTGTGTTACCAAAAAAAAGAAGAAAGAATGAAACAAAGTTCCTTGGGAAGTATAATCTCATACGATTCCCTTCACCCCAGCCCTGGAGGTTCCCGTGTGTTATCAGCATTTGACTTTGTGCTATACCCCTGGCAGTCACTTCTTTGTCAAGACAGGGATGGTGTGGGCTGCAAGTGGCATATATTTCTCAGAAACCAAGGCTGCTTCCCCAGAGAGTGGGGCAGTATTTGCGTCTTTAGCTCATGGCTAGGATAACAGGGCAGAGCCCCAGGCAGGGATGGATGGCCACTGTGATTCTATTGCATTACAGAAAGCATAAGCCCCTGAGGCCATGCCCTCCTGAGAGCAAGGAGTCATCAGTACCCATATTCGATGGGCCACAACTGTTCTGAAAGCCCCCAGCTACATCACCTAAGTAGCATTAAGTCAACCCAAGATTTTTTTTTAAGTACACAGTTCAGTGAATTTGGGCAAGTCTATATGTTCATATAATAACATGAGAATGTTCCCATCAGCTCGGCATGTTCCCTTGTGCCGTTTTTCGGTCAATCTCCCCCTCTCCACGGGCACCACCATTCTGATATCTATCCCCACAGATGTATTATGCCCGTTCTAGAACAGTGACGTCAATAGAATCAAGCCGCCTGTGCTCTTGGTGTTTCTGCTTCTCTCATTGAACATGACGTCTGCGGATTCACCATGCCGTGGCGTCTGTCAGCCACTGGCTCTGGACCACCTTGTAAATGTTGGGAGCTCACTAGACAACCCCACTGCCCACAAAGGCACTTGCGTTCCTGAGCAAACAAACCCTTGGCATACCAGGAGCTCCGAGCACCAAAGCAGCAATTCTAGTTGTAGAGTTCATGGGATGTGAGGGACCTCGGCCTTCAGTGAGTCATTAACTTCCTGCCTCTTCTCTATCCTTCCCCACGGCCGCTCCCCAGTTCTGATGCAGAGCAGGGGTTTCCCAAGCAGCCTCTTGCAATCCCCAAGTAGTTCGCTTGGCGCATGCGCCGTGAGCAAGGAGGGTAAGCATGTGGAGGCGCTGACGGTGAAAGGTTTTATTAGCGGTGATAAGAAGCCAGTGGTGGGGACCAGGGAGGGCACTGCTTTCCAAGGCCTGCAGAGTCTGTGCTAATTTATCCTTCCTCTCAAATTGCCTCCAAACTTCGATAATAAGCACGCTGGTAGTTCGCTGATGAAATATATTCTTCCAAAGCAATTTTAAAATAATCGTAGTGTGTGCTAAACCCTTCAAAAAAAAAAAAAAGGGAGAGAGAAAGAGAAAACCCTGCAGCCAAGTCACCCTAGACTGAGCGGCAACGACAGAATTTCATAATTAGGAAATGCAGTGTCATTTCTGAACGTTATTGCACCTTTGAAAAACGGTATCAAACTGAGGCCTGCATATTTGATACCCGATTGATTTCAGATTGCAAGTCAACTGCAGCAAAATAATGAGCTGCCTCTGCCCTGAGCGGCTGAGCTCCAGCTCAGAGGGCCTGGGAGGGAAGATAGGAAGGGGGACCAAGCCCCAGGGCTCCAAGGCCTCTGAAACAAAGCTGGGGGCCACTGGGCTGGCAGGCAGGCAGGGCCACACACTGTCTTTGTGCTAATTTTTTTTGCCCAAGGGGCTGATTTTGAACTCTTCAACTGTGCTTCAATTTTGCTCACCAGGGCTGATGTTGGGAATCAGAGGATCAAAGCCCTAGATGAGAATGGCCTGCAGTTCTCCCGCCTCTTATTCAGGGCTGGCCCCAGCCCAGGGAGCCTGGGGGACATTGTGCACAGACCTCCAACCCTTCTCCATCACCACCAGGCTTGTCACCCAGTACTGGATGCTTCAACATCCATTAGAGTTTCATTCATAAAATGAGAGCATCTTGCACCTGGAAAGGAATAGCGTGTCGTTCTTTCCAACACCCTGATCAAAGCTAGAATGTCTCCACAGCGTTTCCCAGATCGAGTCCCTCAGGTCCTTATGCTGGGGGCAACACAGACTTGTGATGTCACCAATTCATGGAGCTCCGACTGCCAGCAAAGGCCTTGTTCCTTTCACCTCAAATTTGCTTCCTGTTGTTCTCACCCACATCACAGCCCTTCAAACATCCGAGGACCATTAGATGTCTGTACGGCACGTGTTGGTACCACATCTGTAGAGCCTTCCCACTATTGGTGTCCCAGTTGCGGGTCTGGGGCTCTCTCTGAAGCCTTGGCTTGACCCTGAGCACAGCCCCCAATCAATGACAGATGCCCCAGAGAGCTCACCCCCTAGATGGGATCACTGAGATGTACGTTCTATGCCATTTCCCAGTTTCTCTGCAGAATTAAGCCCCAGGTACCCACAGTGGGAGCTGGCTGGCTGACATCCATCACTGGCTGCCTCACCTTCACTGTCTTCCTTCCCCACTCCCCTCTGGGGTTTCTGTACTTCTCAAATAAAGCACATGCACCCAATACTTGTCTCATGGTCCATTCCCAGGGAACCCAACTAAAATGATGCTCTATTTAAGTGCTCTTCCTCAGGTTGAATAGCCCTCATACCTTCTCCTGTTCCACATGTGATGCTGTTCACAGACCTATAACTACCCTGGCCAAGCCTCTTGCTGACC
Source organism: Odocoileus virginianus (assembly GCF_023699985.2). Taxonomy (NCBI): domain Eukaryota; kingdom Metazoa; phylum Chordata; class Mammalia; order Artiodactyla; family Cervidae; genus Odocoileus; species Odocoileus virginianus. Next base: position 37,292,363 of record NC_069679.1, on the reverse strand, counting down.
ATTTCACTTGCCAAGTTCTCTCCTACAATGTGGAGCTGAGCTGGAACACGATGCTCCCAGGATATCTCTCCAATACAGTGCAAGTCCTGGGGCACCTCATGCTCTGAGCACACTCTTCTCTTCCTGGTCTTTCATGACATCACACTCAGGGGTTATAATCATCTCCTTCTTGGTGTGACACTCCCAGCCTTCTGCCTTGAACTGATAATATGCCCAGCCTTATTTTACACTGGACTGGATGGCCATGCTCTCTGTCTTTATACAAAGATTTGATGTAAATGATAGCTAAGACAGTCTCCAAGACTTGACCCCACGGCACAGTACTAGAGATCTTAGGATGGCAGCAATTCATTAACCACATCCTGTGGGAACAGTTCATCAGCCTATGACACTTGTAACTAATTTTTATCATCAAATCCACATTTTCACTATTGGATACACAGGATATCACAAGAGACTTTGCAGAGGCCCTACTGAAAGCCTGGACCATAGTCTCTAAAACACTAGACAGAGAAAGAGAAATATCATATGATATCCCTTATATGTGCAGTCTGAAAAGAAAGGATACAAATAAATTTATTTACAAAACAGAAACAAACTCACAGACTTAGAGAAAAAACTAATGACTGCCAGGGTAGGGAGTTTGGGATGGACATGTACACACTGCTATATTTAAAATGGATAACCAAGAAAGACCTCCTGTAGAGCACAGGGAATTCTGCTCAATGTTATGTGGGAGCCTGGATGAGAGGAGAGCTTGGGGGAGAATGGATACATGTAAATGTGCGACTGAGTCACTCTGCCATGCACCTGAAACTATCACAACATTATTAATCAGCTATGCCTCAATACAAAATACAAAGCTTGCAAAAATAATATAAAAGCTCGATTTTCACTCATGTCCTCCATGAGTAAAAAATCTAACAATAAACAAAAGCTAGAATAAATCCCAGAAAGTTCCACCATGCCATGTGTGCTGTCTCCCCTTGTCTTCCCATGCTGCATGGTGTCACCTGCCACCAGCTATGCCAATATCAAAAGTGCTTTTTATATTTTGTTTCCCAGGTTCTGACATGGTTCCATAAATGTTCTCTGGTAGGACAGTAATCGTTAACATAGGAGCCCTAAAAGAACTGACCACAAGGCTAGAGAACAGAGGTCAGCATATTTTTTCTGTGAAGGGCCAGAGAGTAAATATTTCAACTCTGCAGGTTAGACAGTCTCTATCACAACTACTCAACTCCATTTTTCTTGCCCCAAAGCAGACATGGACGGTATATAAACAAAGGGCATGGCTGTGTTCCAACAAAACTTTATTTATGGGCACCAAAATTTGAATTTCATATCACTTTCACATGTCGCAAAATATTTTTTTCGCAACCATTATAAAATCCATTCTTAGCTCACAGAACATACAGAAATAGCCAGGGGCCTGGATTCAGCCCATGGCCATAGTTTGCCAGCCCTGCTGGAGAGTAAGAAAAAGGAACATAAGCTCTACTGATGTCCTGGGTCCTAAATGTCCAGCTGCGGGATCTCAGGCTGACTGTGTCCATGCACTCTGACTGTGCTTGGCTCCCAGAAGGGATACCGAGGGGAATAAAGAAAGGCAGCCCCGTGCCAGGGCTGGGAGGGTGGGGTGAGGAGTCTCTGTGCACAGGTGGGTGCTCCATGTCAAACCTGTTACCCCAGGCTACCTCCTCCCTCTGCAACTGTTATTTCTAAATGCTCAGAATTTAGTTTCTGAGCAATTTGGCTTGTAATTTATTTTAGAAATTGGCTAACGATTTATATCCAGTTATGTTCCCTGCATGAAAAGCTGAATGCTACCCTGCATCCCTCTCATCCCCTCTCGGCTCTCTGTGATCTCTCTGAATTCTCGACAGGCGTTCACCAAGCACATCCCCAGAAAGTTGCAGCAGCCTGAGTCATAATGGGTCTCAGCCGAGGGGCTGGTAGACTTCAAGGTGCACAGGTCTCTCTTCTTATCTTCAGCCTCAAATCTCATTTTTGATAACCTGCTTTGTTTATTTCACCAAATGTTGTAGACAACATCCATTCATTAAGAAATCTTCCTATGATTTTTAATGGTTGCACAGTATAGCATTGCACTATGACAATATCCCATAATCATTCCCTTAATATCCTTTTCTTAAGATGTTTAGGTTCTCTGCTTGTCTTACTACTATGCACAAGGCTTTGCAACAAAATCTTTGAACATATCCATGATGACTCCCTCAGGAGAAATTCAGGACTGTGTAATATTAGTAAAATGTAATTTAAACAAACAGAAAACACTCTGTTTCCCAGATCTTCATTCTTACATACAAGCTGAAGCTGATGGTTTTCAACTCTGCACTGTGACATGCATTGGAAATAGATCAGTAACTTTTACCACCTTATGTGGTATCAGATTTCTTTCATACTCACAGGCTTTCCCTATCCAGGTTACAGAGATTCCTCCTCAACCGAGAAGAAAGTGATCTGCATTCCGTTATACTCAGTTCCCTCTCTATCCACTGCACACTAATTCTCAGTGTCCCCACCGTGGTGTCTAGATGTCCTTTCAGCCACTTCCCACCTTAGCCTTCCTGGGGTTCCTCCTATGGCCAGGCAGTGTTCTTGAATTGGTCCTTGGCTACATGTTTCTGGTGATGGTTACTTACTTGTCAGTAGGGCTAAGTTATGGTGCCCCATGTTTGGGTCAAACTCCAGTACTGATGTTGCCTAGTTTTTAGATGAAAGTAAGATTTAAATCAATACATTTTGAGGGAAGGGGATTCCCCTCCATATTGTAGGTGGGCCTCATCCAATAGGTTGAAGGCTTTAAGGGCATAGACTGAGGTTCCCTAAAATAGAAGGAATTCTCCCCCAGACTGCAATGTAGGAAACTTGCCTGAGTTTCTAGCCTGCTGCCCTGAAGAATTTGGACTCTGGCCTGCAAAATCAACTTTCGTCTGAACTTCCAATCCAGCTTGTTCTATGGATTTTGGACTTTCCAATCCCACAGTCACAGGAGTCAATTCCTTAAAAGAATTATGTGGATGTGTGTATATAGGTGTGTGAGCAGGTTTGCGCGCACACGTGTCTGTCCTATTTGGAGAACTCTGACTAAGACATTCCTGCTATCCTTTTCCCTGTGGCTGTACTGGCTTCTTTGTGAGCCTTTTCCTCCTCTTTCTTTCTAGGTCACTTATGACTACATAAGCCATCAAGAGGCTCCTGCCCTTGCAACTAGGATCACCCTTTAATAGTTTAGGGAGAAGAATCACCTCTCTGCTCTCTGACACCTTTGCACCAGGTCCTGCTCACGTATGACTAACATGCCCCTCCATTCTCAGCCTCTCTTCCCTCCTAGATGGACCCCAAGGCTGGAGCCGCAGTCCTCAAGGTGCCTGTCTTCTCCTACCCCAAATAGACTCCTTCTTGTCCCAATTACCAGTTTTCCTCTTTGCTTTCTCTCCCTTTGGAGATGAAATTGTCAGCAAGGCAAGACAAGACGTTATCTGTTTTTAGCTGCCTGAGACTCCGACTGATGCCCAGATGGCTGAAGTCTTCCTTTACTCCTGGATCCTGCCTCCATGCCAGCTTTGTGTTAGGCCTTTAAAAAGTATGATCCATAGACTCTGAAAATAGGACTCCTGTTGCTCTCCACCAGCACCCTTCCTCCAGGTTGGGATGTGCACTCCAGTGAAAATTTGCTAGATTCCCACTCCCCTTCTTTGAGTTCTGATTCTATTAAATACATTATATGATATTCTTTCCTAGTATTCCATTGCTGAGTCCCAGAATCAGAGGACCCCAAGGTTAGAAGATGTTTTACAGTCATCAGACCCTGGGATTCCATCTTCTCTGTTAAAACCCCATCAAGAGGGACTTCCCTGGTGGGCCAGTAGTTAAGAATTCCCCTTCCAAAGCAGGGAAGAAGGGTTCAATCCCTGGTCTGGGAAGATTTCACCTGCGATGGGGCAACAAAGCCCACGCATCACAACTGCTGAGCCCACATGCTACAACTGCTGAAGCCTGCACCCCTAGAGCCTTGCTCCAAAACAAGGGAAGCCACTGCAACGAGAAGCCCAAGCACAGCAATGGAGCCCGTTCACCGCAACTAGAGAAAGCCCAAGAGCAGCAATGAAGACTCAGTGGAGCCAAAATAAATGAATAGTAATTTTTTTTAAAAGAATAACCTTAAAAAAATAGAGAGAGAGACTTCCCTGACAGTCCAGTGGTTAAGATTCCGTGCTTCCAATGCTACTTCCAAAGCTACTACCGTGCTTCCAATACTTCCAGCCCAAGTTGAGGAACTAGCATCACACATGTCATGCCGTGTGGCCAAAAATAAATATATAAAAATAAAGAGCTGTCTTCCACTGGAAATCAGGCTCTACCATCACCCAAGACATGTCGATCAAAGCCAATAAAAACTCAACTTTAAAAAACAACACATTAAGAGGTTTGAGCACTTCAGTGACTAGGAATTCACTTTCTGCCATCCTGTTGTGGCTCCTTCCTTTTTTTTTTTTTTCAAAATGACTTTTTCTCACCAGGGCTTGACAATAGTGGCACAGCCTAGAGGAGGACAGACAGGGTGCTCACAGTTGGAACACTCAAGCCAAGGTTTCCAAAATTAGTCTTTTCAAACCTAAAGATGAATAGAGAAGGTAAGAAAAGACTGGAGGGCTTTTTGCATTAACTTCCCCCATAACAAAATCTGGCCAGACTTCCACTTGGCAACACCTATGAAATGTATGTTTCTACTTTGTTACATTTTTTTTTTCCACTTTGTCACTCAATCTCTATTTACTGGTATCTCTGAGGTCCTACAGATTTTTCCTAGCTTTCTGCAGCATTAATTTAAATACAAGAATATGGGCAAAGAATTCAGCAAGGATGGTACATTATATAAAAACTCAGGAATAGAGAAAACTGAAATGACTTAACAGATTTTGCCAGATCAAAATGAAAACCTTATTTGAAAAGTAAAAAATATAGTAAAATAGATTATAATGCTCAAAGTGTTTAGATATCTTGCATGAAAAGATCTGTAACACATGTATAATAAAAGCACTTTATAGAAAAACTAGATAGAGGATATGAACAGAAGAGGAAATTTAAATGGCCAGTAGACACATAAGAAGATGCTCTAATTCATGTCAAAAAGTAACCAAAAACAATATAGTGAAAGTGAAGTCGCTCAGTTGTATCTGACTCTTTGTGACCCCATCGACTGTAGCCTGCCAGGCTCCTCCATCCATGGAATTCTCCAGGCAAGAATACTGGAGTGTGTTGCCATTTCCTTCTCCAGGGGATCTTCCCAACCCAGGAATTGAACCCAGATCTCCCACACTGCAGGCAGACTCTTTACCGACTTAGCCACCAGGGAAAAACAATGTGGAGGTTCCTTAAAAAACTAAAAATAGAGCTACCATATTTTCCAGCAATCCCACTCCTGAGTATATATTTGGAAAAGGTGAAAACTCTTACTTCCAAAAGATATGTACCCCGCGGCATTCATAGGAGCACTGCTTACAACAGCTAGAACATGGATGCAACCCAAGTCATCAATGGATGACTGGCTTAAGAAGATGTGATATAAAAAAAGAAGAAGAAGAAGAAGTGATATATACACACATATATATATTATTATATTACTTAGCCATAAAAAATAAAATATTGCCATTTGTAGCAACATAGATAGACCTAGAGATGATCATACTAAGTAAATCAAAGACAATTATTATATAACTTACATATGAAATCTAAAAAATAATACAAATGAATCTATACACAAAACAGAAACACATTTACAGACACCAACAACAAACTGATGGTTACCAAAGGGGGAAGGGGGGAAGTGATAAGTTAGCAATATGGGATTAACAGGTACAAGCTACTATACATAAAAATAGATAAGCAACAAAAACTTACTATGTAGCACAGGGAACTATACTGAATATCTTATAATAAACTATAGTGGGAAAAAATGTGAAATACACACATATACCTGACTCACTTTGCTGTACATCTGAAACTAACGCAATATTGTTAATCAACCACACTTCCATTTTTCAAAAGATCATTGAAATGCATATTCAACAAAACACCAGTTTTCACTTGCAAGTTCAGCAGATCTCTTTAAAAATGATAACGTCCAATAATGTCATGGTCTTGGAGAAATAGAATTGCAAATAAAAATTAGTAGTATCTTTTTGCATATTAATTTTTCAGTATTTATGAAGATCAAACTGTAGCTAAATTCTGGTCCAGACACCCCCATGTATAAGAATTTAGTCAGCAGAAAGATATGTAAAGATTTTTTTACATATGCAAAAAAGATTTAATAAGGCATTGTAATAGCAAAATGATAATAATAATACCTGAAACAAGTAAATTACCAATAAGCAAGAGGTAGAAAAATTATGTTGCATTTGCACATTGGAATGCTAAGCAGAAGTTGAAAGAATCAGGATCAATATTCAACAATCTGGAAAGTAGGATGTCTATATATGCTAAAAACAAAACAAGACAAAAATAGTTGCAGACCAAACGTGTGTTTGAAAGACATATCTGTTATTAACATAAATATATCTGTGTTGTGTAGGGGAAAGTCAGGAAGTTCAAATCCCAAACTGCTGCCTGAGATCCTTTTGGAACATGACACTGGATGGCCTGGTGAAGGTAAGGGGCTCTCCTATCTAATTTCACAAAATCATACCCACCACCCTGGAAGAGCTAGGGATTACAGGACCTTTTAGTTTAGGGTGTTTTTCTCGATTTTTCAAATTATTAAAAAATCTTATCACAGTACCTGGCATAACACAGGTGTTCAGAAGAGAGTAGCTATTCTTTTGACCATTATTGTTTCTCATACCAGCACAATTTCATTCTTCTACACAATTCACCTGGTCAGCTGCTGTATTCCAAACACTACTGTCTTCTTAGTAAGCAGCGTCAGTTTCTCCCTGAAGAGGCTCAGTCTCTGACTTAAGACTTTGCTTCCCCTTCTCCATCCCCCACCACCCATAGAGTTGGTGCATTTCTTTTCCACGTATCAAAAAGAAAGGGAGAGGGGACAATTGGTTGGATCGATGACTTTGGTAAAGACTTCATGTCACATCGGCAATGTCATTTAGTAAGACAGCCAAGCTCCAGGTGACACCAATCCTCTCCATTAACACAAGCTCTAACACAAGGAGTCTTGGAGCAGCCACTTTTGGGCTCTTGCTTCTGAGGCTTCCTGGCGCACTAAAGTGACCAGCACATTCCAGTTTGTCCAAGGCTTTCCCCATTTTAGCACTGAAAGCTCCACAACACAGTATCCCTTAAGTCCCACGCAACCCTGGCCAGTGAGTCGTCTTTTTGAACACCCATTACATCTGGCTCTGTGTTCAGCATGGGAGATGGCTACAAAGATGACAATCTCAAACCGTCCAGTGCCCTGAACAACCAGCCCCTTCCAGACGGGATTCCCCTAGTGGAGGCCCAGGTGACATGCCCTGGAGAGGAACCACAGGGAGGAGGTGAACTCTGCCTTCTGAGATCTGATCTTCCCCATGTTCTTGTCCTCCTTCCACCATTACCTCTTTCTCCTGCTGGCTCAGCTCCTGAGTCCTTCTCCCTCGGCACCTCAGGCCCTTGGAGAACGGCTCCTCCAGTCAAGCCAGCCGCTGCCTGTGGGAGAGAAAAGGAGTCAGGCCCTGGGGGTCACTGCAATGGTCCCAGACTTCTAGGTCTCTCTCTAGCTAGATTCCTTTGAGGGCTACCCTAGGGGCTATGCCTTGGTAAACTGGTCTCTGGGTCCCAGGATTTCAGCAGGCCCAGCCCCAGCTCCTTATCCTCTCCCTGGAAGCACAATTAATTCATTTGCATGATCCACCAGGGCTCAAGACTGACTTTCTTTAATAGACACCGTCTCCTCTCTTGGAGACAATCTTCCCAAAGGCAACCCTCACTTCCTCCCTGTGTCTGTTGTCCCTCCCCCTTACCAGTCCATCCTGAAGGAGATCAGTCCTGGGTGTTCATTGGAAGGACTGATGCTGAAGCTGAAACTCCAGTACTTTGGCCACCTCATGGGAAGAGTTGACTCATTGGAAAAGACCCTGATGCTGGGAGGGATTGGGGGCAGGAGGAGAAGGCGATGACAGAGGATGAGATGGTTAGATGGCATCACCGACTTGATGGACATGGGTTTGAGTAAACTCTGGGAGTTGGTGATGGACAGGGAGGCCTGGCGTGCTGTGATTCATGGGGTCGCAAAGAGTCGGACACGACTGAGCAACTGAACTGAACCCCTTCCCAGGGCTTCCCTGGTGGTTCAAAGATAAAGAATCCACCTACAATGCAGGAGGAGCAGGAGACTTCGGTTGGATCCCTGGGCCTGGAGAAAGAAATGGCAACCCACTGCAGTATTCTTGCCTGGAAAATTCCGTGGATAGAGGAGCCTGGTGAGCCACAGTCCATGAGGTCATGAAGAGTTGGACACGACTGAGCTACTGAGCACGGCTGCCCCTTCCCCCACTGATTAGCAGGCACTTTCAGCTCTAGGCATCCTCCCTGCCCCCACCAATTAAATCTGAGTCACAGGGAAAGGACTCAGGCATAGGTATGATTGAAAGCCCCCCAGGTGATTTTAATGTTCAGCTGGGGCTGAACTCACAGGCCTAATGCTCTTCTGCTTCGTTGAAGGGTAAACCGCCCAGGTGTGGTACCTAGAGGGCAGTGGTGATGCACCTGGGCTCCTCCTACCTGATGACTAGATGACTGAATGCTGTGTCTTCTCACCTGTAAAATGTGGCGAATGCCAGCATTTTCCACGAAGGGTGATTGGGAGTAGTAAACAAAATAATGGAGGTAAAAATACATCCATAGTGCCTCAGTCCTCTACTCTTTAGTATGAACGCATGTGTAGACCTTTTCTGACAGATGGTCTTGAAAGGGGAGGGAGAATGAGGAGCCTGTGTGTCTTCAGGAGGGAGCATCCCAATCAGGAAGAAGGTGAGGGCAGGACTGCAGGCCAGCTTTGCTGATGTCACAGGTTTGGCTCAAGGATGTCATTTGCACTGATTTGCTTTGTCGCTTTTTCAGGTCACCTTCCCTCTCTGGTTCCCTCATTCTTTATTTATGATTTTTTTTTTGACCCTGTGGCACCACATGCAGGATCTTAATTCCCCAACCAGGGACTGAAACTGGACCCTCTGCAGTGGGAGTGGGGCGTCTTAACCACTGGACCACCAGGTTTTCTCATTCTTGAGAGTAAAAGTATTCCTGAGGTAGAGAAAATAATGAGAAACAATGTCTTTTCTAAGGAGAATTATCGGCAGGGCTGTGTTGATGGGGGCTTCTCATTTCTGGCTTGTGAGGTCATTCTTGTGGACAAAGAGAAGAGACCAGAACTTGGCCGGCCAGAGACCCAGAGGCACCAGGCCAGTTCTGAGCTCAGTTTAATTTCAAGAGCCACGGATCTTTTTCAATGTCGTCCAACATATTACAGGCACTTGATGAATATTAAACAATAACAATAACAAATCACCATCTTCCACCTGCAGAGCCCCCTTTCAGCTCCAAAACCAGAGCTCGGTCAAGCATTTTTGGAAGGAAATTCTGCTTAGCTCCTTGTCCTCCCAACACTCTACCCAGGGCCAGAGAGCTGCTAGGCTACAGTGATTATGGACCATGGCCTTGGCCCACAGTGGACAGGGTCCAGCCCCTGCAGAAGTGGGCAGACACCCAGAGAGGACTGAGAAAGGAGCACAGCGGTGGCCCCAAGGACTGCCACCCATGACCAGAGACAGTCCCACAGTCAGTCCATGAACCCCACCATCAGCCAGAAGGCCTCCATCTGCCCAGCCACCATTTTGCCTTGGCTTCCCCTCCACCCAGGACGGCCAGTTCATTTCATACCACCTGTCAATTCTGATCCATCACTCATACTTGTCTGGAGAACGGAACCAAGAAGGAAGTTGTGGTGGGTGGGATTTCCTGGGAGAGGGGAGCGAGGTGGCTTGGGAAGCCAAGATGATACAGAGAAGGACCCTGTGGGGCTCCTGGGCACAAGAACCTTCTTGTGTCCCCCGTCTCTTTGATCATAGGCAACAGACTTCATTCAGCCTCCATGACCTTCCCTGAGTTCCGATAAGTGGGTTCAAACAATTGCTAATTATGAAAGGGAGGGGGTTCGAGACAAGGGAGAAATAGTCAAGAGAAACAATAGTGTAGCTATGGAGCAAAGTCCTGGTTCCCCAACAAGGGGATACACACAACAATATCTTTGAGCTGTTTTGCTGAGACTGAGACCCTCTCCAGGTGTGAGAAGTTAGCAGTTAAAGATGGGTATGCAGCCCACAAGGATGTAGACCCCAGAGTGTTAGAACCAGAAGGTTGATGAGGCTGATTCCCAATTACCTCACCACCAACCAATCAGAAGAATGCCCACGAACTGATCACGCCCTCTTCGGACCATTACTATGGAACTCCTCACTACCCACTCCAGCTGGGATGCATGGTTTTGAGGGTATTAACCCACTGTGGTCCCCTTTGCCTGGCAGAGTAATAAAGCTATTCTTTTCTATTAATACTTCACCCAAAATTAAATCTGTTTCTGAGATTTAATTTCAGTGTAGGGTACAGAGGCCAGACTCAGCTTCAAGGAAGGCATCTTGCTTGAAGATGAGCATCTTGCTTCTGGTCTGCCTGCACTTTTGCATCTTGCTGAGGTTTGAGTTATGGGCAATATAATCTTTTTTTTTTTAAAATTCAAATGCTTTAAAGGCAGGATGGAGAAGTTGCCTTTAAGAGAAATGGGACAGAGAACTGTGTTCTGTGGAGGGAGGGGCACAAGACAGAGATTTGCTGAATTTTAGGTTCTTCTTCATGGTTAACCAGAAAAAAACAAAAAATCCTGGTTGAGTTACAGATGGCAACGTGTGTTTGTCTTAGATCCCACCCCCTCCCTGTGCAGACTTTCAAATCAAGCAGAATCCTCACCCATCACTAATGAAAGTACCCCACCTCTGCCCTGTGGTTCTGCTTCTCCCTCTGTGCTCAGGGGAATAAAGGATAGAAAAAATAATCCAAGCAGGAAGATTAAAAAATAAAAGGTTCAGAAGAGGCAGGAAGCAAGGGAAACCAACGTTCAGAGTTTAGAAAATGGAAGAATGTGTCACAAAGGAGCAAAGAAGAAGAAAAAAAGAAAAAGCCTAGTGCCCTAAGGCATCAGCTGCACATAGTGAATTCACTGGTCTCCTGTGCACCCCGCACAGTCCTCGTTAGGAACCATCCTGGGCAGAGTTGAGAAAATTGTCACTGAGATTACTGTCTGTGTTCTGTGGTTCCCAGGAGGGACCCAGTGGAGAGGGGCTACATGAGACCATCCAAATAAGCAAAAGGGGCTCATCCACACAGCACAGACCCACACTTCCCAAGAAGCAGCGGGGCCATGGGACAGAAGCATGGATAACAATGATGGAGCTGCCCCCACTCTGATGAATATTTATGTTGTTTTGGGTTTCTTCTAGACCAGAAGCTTCGTGGGGAAATGGCCTTGCTCACTGCAGATTCCCCCAGCACCAGCCCAGCATGGGGAACACAGGAAGTGCTAAGACTCATAATGGAGATGAGCAGTGGTCCAGCATCAGCAGACTTGAGGAACACTAGGTTGGCTGGGGTTACTCAGCTGAGGGACCCAAAGGAAAACCCATTTTATAGATGTGAGAATGAGGCCAGAGGTAAAGCAGTCTCTCCCCTTCTCCACCAGCCAGCCAATGAGCACCTGGTAGGTGGCCACACATCTTGATCACGGCTGCATCCTCTAGACCGAGCCAGGACCTGGCATCTGCCTGTGTCAGAGGGCCTGTAGGACATGGGGTTCAGGAGAGAAATCCAGGGAGAGGGACGCAGCCAGGGTTGTCACCGTGATCTTGGAAGGGGGTGACTGATGCAAACACAGGCAGCATGCCCAATGCCGGGGAAGAGCCTCCTGAGGAATGAAGGGCCCCCTCGGCCCTGCCACGAGCCCCACCACACGTGTGTGCATACTGGCTCAGTAGTGCCTCACTCTTTGCGACCCCATAGACTGTATGTAGCCCGCCAGGCTCCTCTGTCCATGGGATTTCCAAGACAAGAATATTGGAGTGGGTAGTCTTTCCCTTCTCCAGGGGATCTTCTCAACCCAGGGATGAAACCCAGGTTTCCTGCATTGCAGGCAGATTCTTTACCAGCTGAGCCACAAGGGAAGCCCATGAGCACCACAGATCTCCCGTTATGCAGACTTTCAGCTCCAGGTGCTGGAGGAAAATGTGCTTTGGGCTGGGCATGGATGGGAGAGGCCCCAGACTTAAGGGCTTCTACCCAGGATGTCAGCACGCCCAGTCAACTAGACGGCCAGCACAGGAAACTGAGGAGTCTACGTATCTGGCTGAAGGAAAGGGTGTCACAGAACATGGGGCCCCAGAAAGCCCTCTGTGAGGCAGCAGGACATGGTCGGGGAGCGGGCTGAGGAGTTTGCTGAGATTCAAAACCCACCTGGACGTGGCTCCTGGAAGTTGTGCCTTGGCTGTGTAATGAGAATGGACAACCTGGGGACACTCCGGGTGCTCTCACCCGGGGAGACAGCGAGTTGGAGGCAGGCAGGGGACACAGTGGGAAGGCCTGGCTGGACCCTGCTGCAAGCCAGCCCCACAGGGCAGATCCTCTCTTCAGGGGTCACACTGCCCAGACACACCAGCTGGACACACTGACACTGGCCAGGCCCAGTGAGGGAGGCAGCATGGCGATTTTTCTCCCTATTTTACAGATTTGAAAACTGAGGCCCCGAACGGTGAGAGAAGCTGTTCGAGGCCTCCTGGCCAGCAAAGAGTAACTGGACACTTAGGCCTGGTCCCTGCCCTCCTGGGGGGGTTCTCCCCCATCCCTCTGGGCCTTGTCCCCTTCATCCTGTCTCCACCTCTGTCCAACAGATACTTTTGGGGTGCACCCCTGATGCCTGGCACTCCCTGCCCACAGGGTCACTCCCTGCCCATCAGTCACTGTGGTCCTGGGCTTAGGCCAGAGGAAAGTCCCGTGGGTCTCAGCTCATAGTCCTTGGGAGCCGCCCTGAGGGGAACTGGCTCACCCTCTGCCCAGAGCTTGGGTCCCCCACTCTTGAGCCAGGGAACTCAAAACACAGCTCCCCCAAACACACCTTCAGCCCCTGGGGCAGGCGTGGCCCCGGGAAGCCCAAGCTCACATATGCCAGCACTCTATCAGGCATGCCTTCACCCCACGGGTGCCAGCATGGACCTGTGTGCCCATTACCAGGCCCTGGAAGGCCACACAGGGCTCCCCGGCCTGGGGCTCTCCCAGAAACGTGAGCTCATCCCAGCTCTCAAGGACAGCCCCGGACGCCCTACCATCCTGGTGATGGGAGAAGGGGCCCTCTGTGTTTCTGAAGGTCACACTCTCCTTAGGGGACTTCAGTTTCTGACACAGAAGCAATGCTTCAGGAGGATGTAGGCTCACAGCCAAGCCACCCAATCACACCCTGGGTGACAGCCCCCTCCGTCACCCCTCACCTAGTTGGCCAGAGAGATGGGGTCATCTCTGAGCTCACTCTGTCACACCTACCCCTCCCTGATGGCCATCAAGATGTGTCACCTCAGCTCTCCCAGCTCCCAGGAGACCCTGTGTCCAGTTCATCTGCAGTCCCCCTTAGCTGAACTGTAAGCACATGGAGGATGTCTGTTAAAGAGGATCCCGGGGGACTTCCCTGGTGATCCAGAGGCTAAGACTCCACATTCCCAATGCAGGGAGCCCAAGTTTCATCCCTGGTCAGGGAATTAGATCCCATATGCTGCACCTAAGACCCAACACTACCAAATAAATAAAAAATGAAAGTGTTTGTCATTCAGTCATGTTCAATTCTTTGCAACCCCATGGACTGTAGCCCACCAGGCTCCTCTGTCCATGGAATTCTCCAAGCATCAATACTGGAGTGGGTAGCTATTCCCTTTTCCAGGGGAAATAAATAAAAACATTTTTTTTTTTAAAGAATCCTGGAAAATTTCAGGTGACAAAGAGAGGGAAGACTAGTAAGGCTATGTATTCATTGAGTTCTTTTTACGCACGCGATGAAAAGCCCTCTATGCTCATTGATTTGTC